>NC_052058.2:71482223-71786465 GCF_903992535.2 Arvicola amphibius
GCTGCCTAACCAGAACTGCAAGTGGGATCACTGACAGTAATTACATCCTGAGGAAAAGTGACCATATACTAACCAGGTTCCTTCGGGACAGCTTTGATAGTTCCTGGAATGAAAATTGTGCGTAAAATGAGGTCTATGACATTTCTTTTTACAGATAGGGTCTCACTATGTAGCCCTGACTGACCTTGAACTTACAGATCCACCTTCCTTTGCCTTCAGAGTCCGGAGATTAAGGGCATGCATCACCACAGCCCCCATAACATGCACTGGATTTTAAAATAAACTAGACACAATTAAGATAAGAAATCCCTAAACTGTTACGCAGAGTTCTGGGTGCCGCTTACTAAGTCCCCCCCCTCACCCATTGTACATAGCCAAAGTAGACGATCAAAGCCAGGACACTGACATCGGTACAGTGTTCCAGAATATTATAATACGCAAGTATTACAGGCTTTATTCAGAGCTTTACAGTTCTTACAATTATTCAGTCTGAAAGCCATTGACTTTTAACTGGAGGTCAAATCTTTGCTGGTTTTATTTTTTTGAGAGATTATCTCACAGTGTGGTCATTCTTTATTTTTTTCATTTATCCATATGTTTATTTTTAGGCTTTTAGTAGTGTATATAATGATTTGCTTCACTGCTACATCTTCAAACATGTTTATAATGTGTTTGATTGTATTCATTCCTCATTACCTCCCATTGTTTTTTCCTGCTTCTGCTGGTCTCTTTCTTTTTGATGACTAGTATGTGTACTCCCTTGTACTTTCATGTTTTATTGCTTTTGTCCTTTTCTGTGAACCAATGGATTTCGTTAGAGTTACTTATAGGAGCATGGGAGAAGGGCTATTTACAGAAACATGGGAAACTGACCAGTGCTTACACTACTCAAGAAAATGTCTCTCCTCTACTACCTACTAGGAGGCTGTAGGTTCTCAGAGAGGAGCAGGGCCTCATGAACCCCATCCTACTCTGTGACAAGATGTTCCTGTCCTGATATTGTATGTGTCTTGTATAGGTTATCACAGATGCGGAGAGATCAAGAGGATAATGACCATTCATGCCCAAAAGACAGCCTTCCACACACTCTACCCTTTCCTCTGGCTCTTACGTTCTTTCCTTCCTCTGTTTTGCAATGTTCCCTAGCCTTTGGGAAAGGTGCTAAGGATGGCTGAACATTCAATGATGCCTGACACTTAGCACATTGACCAGTGGTGAATTTATACGTCATCTCTACTCATTGAAAATGGACGCTACTTAATCAAAGCTGACACCAGCACTATCTATGGGGATAAACATAAATATTGGTAAGACAATTTGATAAACCATCATATCTACTTATGAAACCAAACCAAACCAAACCATGGTGTCATCCCCATCAAGATCTGTAGCCTCACCAACCACTGGCTTTTGATCATGTTTACAGTACCAGACATGACTTCTCTCCTATGGAGCAGACCTCAAATCCAATTAGAAAGTATTTGATTACCCCATAAGAGTCATGTCACTATTGTGCCTTGCAGGTTGGTCATACAGCACACAGGGTCCATAACTGATTGAGACTATTGATAATTCTTTCCCACCAGCCCAAGAACCAGCACAGCATCTTTTAAAGCTATGAAAACTAGCTTGCTAGAAGGAAGAAGCATCCCACTCAGTTCCAGCTTGAGTTCCCTTTGTTCTGTTTCCAAGTATGTGGTACCTTAAGCAATAGGATCTTATGATTTAGTTCTGGGGGGCAACCAATAGCAGATACAATAGCTCACAGGGTTCTCTCTAACCAGACTGATCTTGAAACTTTAGGTCTCCTGACTCAGCCTACCAAGTGTTAGGTTTACAGATATGTGACACCTCATCTAGTTTCACATTGATTGTTAGTAGAAATAGGGTTGGGTTTCCATCTGCCATATTAGTTTCTGTTTTTCTATATCTCATTTCTATATTTACTTATTTTTATTCTTCTGCTCCCTGCACTCTGTAGTCTGGTGATCCTGTTTTGAGGAGGGGGTAGGTGTATGGTGATCCATTTAAATGATTTTGTTAATATTTCAATGATAATTTGAGTGAGTTTGTTAGTAGTTTTAGGAATTAAGCTATATGTATTAATTTATTACAGTTTTCTTCCTATAGCTATTAACTTAGTTCTGTAATTTTTCCATGTAGCTGCAATTCTTCTCTTATTTGTGCTATTGTTTTTCCAATATATCGTATCTTCATGTGTTATAAATCCAGTGCTATTGCATTGTAATATATTCCTATAAAACTCATGCCTCTTACAAACTGTAGAAATAAAACTAAAAATTATATTTATAGACTATCTGATATTATTCTGCATTTTTCTGAGACTGGTATTCTTAATTTATTCCTCTGGGTTCAGACTAGTTGGTGTCTTTCCCTTCCTCTAAAATAGCTACATTTATCATTTCCCTCTCTGTGTTATAATTTTCATGGATACATATGAAATCTACATATACACAGCCTCTTTAAATTAGCTCAGTGTAATTTTATCATTTTGTGGAATACAGATAAAAGAAGAAGATATATTTGTCTTTACAAGTTTTAACTTTATTGGCACTTTCTTTTTCTTTGTGTAAATTTGTGTTATTGACTACTGTCAATTCTTTTCAGTCTGAAGAACTTTCTTTACTATTCCTGCCTCCTCAGCCTTCTTCCCTCCCTTCCTCACTCCCTCCCTTCTTCCTTCCTTCTCTCCCTCCTTTTCTCCCTCCCGTTCTCCCTTCTTGTTCTGACCGCCAAGGCCTCGTGCATGTTAGACAAATGTCCTAATGCTAAGCTGCATTTCCTGTCCTTTAAAATTTTACAATTGTTTTTAAGTTAGCATGCAAAATAATGGGTTTCATCATGATGTCTTCATTTATGAGTCATTATACTTGGTCCCATTATTCCTTTTCCCACTATTCCCTCCTAACTGGTTCTCTTTTCTCCATCAGTAAATGCTCCCTTTTCTTTTCTTATTGTATGTATTCCATCACCCTCTTTGTTTCTCACCTCCTGTAAGGTTGCTTCCTTCTCTTTTCCTGATAAACTAGAAAGTTTCTGGACACTAAGCAAACTTATAAACACCACCCCCATACACACTGAGTTTTAGGTTCAGGTTCTGCATCTTTTACTAGTTTATTTTACACACACACACACACACACACACACACACACACGCACAGACATTCTTTCTTTGTTAACTACTATGCTGATGTATTTGTTCATATCTCTGAAAGATAGTTTGGTGACTATGGTATGTTTGGTGTAATAGTTTGATTTTTTCAGTACTTTGGACATGTGGTTCACACTGTCATCAGAACGCTATTGGTTCTGATAAGAAGTCAATTGTTGATCTTTGATTTTTCTCATGCATGAGCAGCTATTATATTTCTTGCTCTTAAATTTATTCTTTATAATTTTTGAATTTCAATGGTTTGGCTATGTGTCTTGGCATCCGTCTTCTTTGTGTTAATCCAGTTTGGAGGAACTCAGCTTTATTGATAAGTTTTAAAATCAAAATCAGGGAAATTTCAGTCAATATTTTTGCTATTCTTTTTCTTCTCTTTCTCCTTGGGACTTTTTGTTGTATGATTCACACCGTTTTTGTGTCCTTTTTAAATTTATTTATTTGCTTTTAAGATCTTGTTCTTCTTATTACATTTATTTGTTTAGTGTATTTCTGTGTGTGTTTTCCAAGGAATTTGTGTGGAGGACGTCAGAAAACAGTGTGCAGGAGTAGGTACTTCCTCCTACCATGTGGGCTTTGGGCTTTTACCTCAGGTCCTCAAGCCTGGTGGTGCCTTTACCAGATGAACCAGCCCTCTTATGGCTAATTTTGAAAATGATTCTAGGTTGCACATCAAATTATGTATTATGGAAATTATATATTATGGTGTCTTTTGATTCTGATATTTCTTATGGGCAAGTTATTGTTACTGTTTGTAGTGATATTTGTATTTTAATAAATAAAGCTTGCTGAAGATCAGAGAGTATAACAGCCCCACTGGTCAGCCTTACAGACCAGGCAGTGGTGACACACACCTTTAATCCCAGTAGCTACACCAGTTTGCCAGAGAAACCGGGAAGTGTATGCCTTTAATCCCAGCCCTAAAGAGGAATATAAGACGGGAGGAGACAGCTCTCAGACACAGTCTCATTCTGAGATTCGTGGAGGCAGAATCACCATTTTGGACTGAGGTAGAGGTAAGAGCCAGGGGCTGGTTGTTTTGCTTTTCTGACCTTCAGGTTGAAGCCTGCTTTCTCTCTGGGGTTTTAGTAACTGTGCTGCAGCTGTTGATTTGTTTTAGTGACTTCAGTTTATTGCCCACCTTCTTGCTTTCACTCTCTGTGTTGTTTTCCCAGGCTTCTGTCTGGGTTAGCAAGGCTTAGTTGTCAGCCAGTGTTTGGCAAAGATTTACTTAAGCATCTTAAATGAGCACATCTCTGCTATGATGTCTGACTTGCATGTGGCTTGGAGAATGCTTTCTAAGTTCAGGGAGTTTATAAGTCCCTGCCTACTTTTTCTTTTCTGTGTTGGACCCTCACATAGAATCTCCATGTTCACTCTCTTTCAGCACATCAGGAATGAGCTGGACCTTACCAAGGTCTCTCTCAACCAACCTTTCTCTCTCTGTTTTGTTGGGGGTTATCCATGGAGCCTCAGACATGCCTCCATTTGTCATTTTTAATTTTCTGGATGGTCTATTGTGTTGTCCCCAATAGTGTAGATTCCATGCTAGTATAAGAATTATCTGGTGTTCACATCTGTGATCTTTGCTTTCTCTGACAACTTCTGGGGTGTGGAATTTTCCGTGTTCTGCCCAGTTCTGACCAGCAAGGTGGCAGAGCTGTGCATTCTCAAGGCTGCCCTGCCTTCTTGGTTGGAACTTCACACTGAGGAACTGGGGACGGTAAGGGCAAGGCCTTCCTAAAATGTCACAGACCTCCATTGTCCCTGATTCTTGGTAGACTGGAAAAGTGCTGTTCATTTGTCCTGTGTTCTTTCGTTAGTTTCAGGGTTCTTAAGTGAGTGATTGTGACATTTCTGCTTTGTCAATGTTTCTACAGCAAGAACTTTGCAAATTCCTTTCTCTGCTATTCTAGAAGTTAGTCTAACTCGATACTCAACCCTCAAGTGGAAACTTTAACCAAGACTCTAAAATAGTTTTTTTTAAGATTAAAAAGAATAAAAAATGGATTATTGGTATACTCTATATATTGTGAGTGGGTTGTTGTTCTTGTTGTTGTTTTGGTTGACTTTTTGTTTTCTGAGACAGAGTCCCATGTAGCACAAACTGACTTCAAGCTCTCATAGCTGACGATGACCTTGGACTACCAATCTCCCTGCTTTTGTCTCCCTGGTACTAGGATACAAATGTGCATCACCAGTTGATTTGCTTCTGGGGCCTGGAGTATGGATGCAATGTGACTGTTTGATTTCCCACCTTGACTGCCCCTCACTGATGGACGGAAGCCTGTGATAGTAAACTGAATAAGCCCTGGCCTCCTCTAAGTTTCTTTGTTTACCCCAGCAAAACAAATGAAAAGAGAGCAGAAGTATTAGATCAGAGGAAGGGAGGAGGAAAGAAGTCAGTGACCACACTTTTCCCTTCCCACAATTGGTCCTGGCTTCCACTCTAAATTTAGAGGACCTGGCATCTAAATCGATGAGTTCATTTTTGTTTATTGCAAAAGTTAACAAAAGTCTTCTAAGGCAGCCTGAAGTTTCATAAGGGCAGGAAAAAGTTTAGACTTGGATAGAATTAAAGGAGAAAAGAAAAAAACGGAAGTTGTTCTAGGACTAAAGGATTAATGCCATGAGTCATGTTTGCCTAATATCTAGTTATCTTGTAGTTCTTAACCTTGTAGGTTGAGAGAGGATGGGGCAAAGAGAGATGGGGAGGATTTATTAATATTAGTTGTATACATGTATGAAATTACCAAAGAGTAATGCAAAAAAAATTAAGAAAGAATATTGGTTGTATAATTTACCAGTTAACTACTTGGAACAGATTTCCTGCCTTTGACTTGAGTACCAGCGAAGTCTCTGTCCAGGTCTGGCTGGAGGATGTGGTTTTGGCTGATATTTGGATGGTGAACACGGTAGTTATGAATGGAGTTACTGGATATGGAAAGAGGAAATAAAATTGCTGACATCAGGCCTTGGGCCCCGGCAAAACATTTCCTCAAAATGAGTCGTCATCTCACTTCTTGTAGAATTTTACTTGTTCCTCTTTTTATTTTTTAAAGTGGAGACTAATTTATAGCATCTTTTGCTATTTAAATATAGCTAGGCATGAGCAAGAGGAACACTGAAAAGTTGTTATTGTGAGAACTTCCTTTATGAATGCCCTTGGCATTATTCCTAGTTCTGTCCATCACACGTTCATCTATTAAACACATCTTTATCCTGGATCTGCTGTCTTGTAGGCATCATGCTGTGCACACAGAACAGCTGCACAGACAAGCTAAACATGGTCTGTCTTTAGTTCCTGAAAGGAAGGTAGACATGTTGGAAGAGGAATGAAAGACTTGAAGAAGTCTAAAATACAAACAGAATCGAACATGCTCTGAAGGTCGCAGGTTGTTTCTCTGTGGCAGTGACCTTGAACCTGAGCTCTGAAACTTGGGTCTAGTTTAGCTGGTGCACAATTGCTGTCTACAGTGGCCTCTGGGATCTGGCCCTATTTGCTTTCTAACCTCACATTCAACCACTTTTGCTTTGGTTTTTATTTACCAGCCACAGGACTCCTCTCACTTCCTCTTCATGCCTGCTGAGAACATTTTATTCTAAGCTCACTCTGTCACCCTTTGTGAACGGCCCCTTTCCAGAGCCTAGCCTTAGGAGACTCTTGCTTTTTCCTCTTGCAATATTGATTTTTCTCTTTGCTCTGTAGAATCTGAGTTCCTACAGAGATGACCCGCTAGTCCAATTATCACTTTACTCTTGGGACTTTGGAATATGATTGCTATACAGTAGCTGAATATTCTAGTTGAGTGCTTGTTAAGTAAAAGATGGTCAGAAGAAATACGTTATAGCTTTGCATTCAGGAGTAGAGCCTACATTTGAGGAAAGGAAACAAAACCTGGTTGTAAATAGAAAAGAGGAAAGAAATAAATGAGGAAGTAGATTAAAATCTAATCTTGATATCTTTTAGATCAGTGTTTGCCAAACTGTTGAGTCATGAAATCAATTTGGTGGGCTGCTCTTAGAGTTCAGTCATATGGGGCGACACAAATAGTCTATGTTGTTCTTAGTTAAAGTATCGTGTTAAGCCTCTTTCCAGATACGTTTTGTATGTCTATGTACCCATGCATATTATAGTATGGTAGAAAAAGGTTTTCCTGTTTTAGCTTGCAGTAAATAAGTATGAAAGACTCATTTACTGGTCAAGTTAAGAATGTAGAGATTGTAGAAGTAGCAAAGAATGCAGTGTTGTGTGACACCTGATGCTTCTATGTTACTAAAAGCAGTATCACTTCCTAGGATTAGTGTCTTTTGTTGGAAAGGCATCCTCAAATCGATCTCCTTTGAGAAACTACTTAAGGTGCCCTTCCAACAAAAGACACCAATCTGAGGGGGTAATATGGCTTTTAGAAACATAGAAGCATTAGGTGTCACATAGAACTGCATTTCTTGCTAACTCTGTAATTTCTAGGCTTGTGTAAGGCAGGAGGAGCTCTGCCTTGTTCACTGTCTTGTTCCTAGTCCCTAGCAGAGGCTTGTACTTAGCAGTGACATAACTGTTGCATGAATAAAGAGATGTCTGTAGAGACATGTTTATATTTTTCTAAAGCTGCAGTTTGTGAATGGAGCCACTCTAGAAGTCTGATGGCCACACACACGCTATGCAGACATTCTACCACTGAACTTCCTCACAGTCCACCCACAGTTTCTAACAGGAACAATTTTGGTGAGATTAGCAGTCATAACCCTCTTTACTTTTGTAGACTTAATTACGGATCCTGAACACTATAACAAAACCCCAGTAAGACAAAAAAATGTACCCAAACAAAACAAGACAAAAACGCATTAAAAACATGGAGTCTGTCTTGTGTTAGCCAGCTCTTCCCTGGCGTGTTGTTGCCCTGGAGTGAAGTTAATATACTCAGTGACATTTTATTGGAGAAAACTAATTTTCTTTTTCTCAGAAGGTATCAATTGTAAATAGCTTCTTAGCTAGGTGTAGAACTCTGTATCTGTTTCCCCTTCTCAGTGCTGGGATTTTGTGTTGTTTGTACTTGTGCAGATGTTGCGTATGTTGTCACAGTCTCCTTGAGTTCATAAGTGTGTTAGCCTTGTTGATTCGGAAGACACTGTTTCCTTAGTCATCCGCCATCCTTGGCCCTTAAAATCGTTCCCCTTTCTTTCCCCATAGATCCCTGAACCTTGAGTATTTGATGACGTCATCCCACTGATGGTTTAGTTCCCCAAAGTCTCTCACTATCTGAGCATTGTCCGGTTGTGGGTCTCTGTGCTAATTACCATAAATTACAAGAAGAAGCCTCTCTGATGAGGGTTTAGTGATGCACTCATCTATGGTATAGTAGTGTGTCTTTAGGAGTCATTTTATTCCTATGTTCATTTAGCAGAATAATAGAAAAATTTCCTTTAGGGCCCATGACTTATTTAGTCTCAGATTCTTTTCCACTTTTGTAGTGTCAGGTATGGGTTCTATCTTATAGAATGAGTCTTCAATTCAATTCAAAACAGTGGCTGGTTACTTCTATAACATTTATATCCATTGGACCAGTATATCTTTCAGTCACTGTTGTAGGTTGCAGGGTTTATGGTTGAGTGATGACTACTTTTCTTCTCTGTTACTGTGCGTAGTACTTTCCAATACCATTAATGCTAGTCAGTAGGCGTGAAGCCTCTAGTTAGGACCCAGTTCAATCTCTCCTTATTTTCTAATGTGATATACATAAGGAGATATTACATCTTTATTGTGTAAACATACTTTGAACACACAAAAATATCAATGCAGAAACATCAGTTATAATGAGAGATCAATTATGTTGATCATATTTTATTTTTTAGCCTTATTTATTACTTTAAAATTTAATTATGTGTGTATGGTTTTGTCTGCATGGAAGTATGTGCTCATTTAAGTACAGGTGCTAGAAAAGTCCAGAAGACAGTGTTGGATCCCTTTCAGCTGGATTTACAGGTGGTTAGGAGACACCCTATGTGCTGCTAAGAATTACAAAAGCAGAGGGCCAGACAGCTTTTAAGTGCTAAACCATCTCACCAGCCCCTGTTGGCTTTTATTTAATTTTACTTTTTTAAAAATTTGGCTAAGTTGCCCAGATGGTCCTGAAATTCACTATATGGCACAGGTTGACCTTGATCTGCTGATTGTTCTGCCTCAGCATTTTGGGTGCTACTGTTTTGAATATTTATTGCTATACCTGGGTGTTACTATTCGTTAATAGAGATAAAATATAATAGCAGTAGCTTAAAATTCCTGGTAATGGTAAATGCTAAATAGGATTCTATCAACTAATGAATTTGTGACACAAGAAATATATGTCTATAACATAAGTACAAGAGTCACAAATTATCCCATAGTGGATAATTTTGCCTGTTTTTTTAATGAAGTCATTCCTTCCTTCTATTTTAAATGCTATGTCAAGAGTATTTAGAGGCAAGACAGAGACATAGCATAACACAAGAGAGAAATAATCCTGGTGGTATGTTTGTGATATGTGGATAATCAGGAGAAGTAGTAAGAGGAAAAAGAGAAACATGAATCAGCATTGACTAGCAGAGTAAGACAGGGTTGTGGTTTACAACCTGAGGCTGGCTCTTAGCACCACTGTCTGAGTCTGCTTTTTTATTGCTATGATAAAGACCAAGGAGAAAAGCAGCCAGAGGAGCAAATGGTTTATTTGGCTTCCAAGTCCGAGTTACAGTTCATCATCTAGGGAATCCAGGGTAGGAATTCAAAGCAGGAACCCAGAGGAAGGAGCTGAGGCAGAAGCTTAATATACTGAGTATTCTGACATTAGCTGTCTTAGGGTTTCTATTGCTGTGAAGAGACACCATGACCACGCCAACTCTTACAAAGGAAAACATTTAACTGGGACTGGCTTACAGTTTAGAGGTTCAGTCCATTATTATCATGATAGGACATGACAGCATGAAGGCAGACATGGTGCTAGAGAAGGAGCTGAGGTACTCGCATCTTGATTGACAGGCAACAGAAAGTGGTTTGAGACTCTGAGTGTAGCTTGAGCACAAGAAACCTCGAATCCCATCCCCACAGTGGCACACTTCCTCCAACAAGGCTATACCTACTCTAACAAGGCCACACCTCTTAATAATGCCATTCCCTGTAGGGGCCATTTTCTTTCAAACCACCACATTAACAATTGCATCTGTCTTCTTTTTAAAGTTTAAATACAGGGTTTCATATAGCCCAGGATGACTTCAAACTCCATAACAGCAGATGACCTGAAATTCTTAATTAGATCATATCATGCTCCCAAGTATTGGCATTATATATGTGTGCCACTACATCTGGCTTTTGGAAACTAAATATCAAAATTAGTTTTGGTGGGGTCAAACGTTCACACTCTAGCACAAAGTTACTCGATGATAGGCTCATTATCATCAAAAACTTTTTTTGGTAGAGAGAGAAAGTTGAGACAAAATCTCATGAAACCTGAGTTCAGGCCTTATGAGCCCCTCTCCAACCTTGAAATATTGATGAGCTTGGTATTAGCAGGTAGTTACTGCTGCTGTGAGTCTCTAAGTGCAAGAGCCATGTCATGTTCAGAAGACAGTGTTTCACATATTCCTTCCCAACCGTCGGCTCTTATATTCTTTCTGCTTCCTCTTCCACAATGTTCCCTGAGCTTTAGGGATGCCCCATTTAGGGCTAAGAATTTAGTAGCCAGTTGTTCTGAGCACTTTGACCAATTAAAAATGCTGCCTCCACTACAAAAAGAAGCTTATCAAACAAGGCTTGAGATCAGCACTCATATGTAGTTTTATTTAGAAGTCAGTTTTATATGCCTGCATAAAAAAACAGCAGAGTAGACACACTCCTAGAACCTCTGACTTCCTCAGCCCTGGAGTTTTGATCAAGTTGACAGTACCAGACCTAAATTCCCTCCTGTGAATCAGGCCTTGAACCAGTCACAAGAAAGCAATTGGGCACCTTTATAACAGTTATTCCCGTATTACATCCAGGGACACACCTTGCTTGCAGGGTGTCACAGCTGTGTAAGAGCACTGATGACTTTTTTCTTCAGCAGACTGCATATCTCCTTCACTGAATATTTTTATCTTAATTTAATTATGGAAAAGATCCAGAGAGTACTTTTTCTATAAATTATTATTTCTACGAAATGTTTGCATGGTGGCATAAGCCTTTAACCCCAGCACTAGGGAAGTGGATCTCCGAGTTGGAGACCAGCCTGGTCTACAAAGCAAATTCAAGGACAGCCAGGGCTACACAGAGAAACCCCACTTCAAATATAATAAAACAAAATGTATGTAGGTGTGTGTTTGTGCTAGTGAGTGTAGATATCCGTGAAGGTCAGAAGTGGGCATCATATGTCTTGTAACTGGAGTTACTGGTGGTTGTAAGATGCCTCACGGGGGTCCTGGGAAGTGGACTCAGGTCCTCTGCAAGAACACTACAGTGCTGTTAAGGGCTTAGCCATCTTTCCAGTCCCTCAAAAAACAATTTTAATTTCCTGAAATTCTGGAAATGGCTCATCATATACTTAACAAATAGAAGCAAACCAAATCAGCAGCAACAAAACTTTCGAAAAAAAAAATGAACAAATAAATATGGAAGTTAAATAATAGCATCAATATATGCTTAGCATCCCCCTTCAAGGTGTGTGTGTGAGTGTGTGTGTGTGTGAGTGTGTGTGTGTTTAGTCACATATGCAGAGAGCTCAGTCCACCTGATCCAATCAGGTGGACTTTCATTGCCCAACTTATCTACTCACCGTCACTTACATCTTGGAACAGGATCCAGAATGACACTTAATGATGACGAGTGTTTGTTTTACAGGCTTTAAAGAAGCGAAGCGTCCCAGAGAGGTCCAGGAAAGTGTGAGAATCTCTGCAGCTCAAGCCAAAATGTCATTCATAGATCCTTATCAGCACATTATAGTAAGTATTGTATTCTTTCTGGGAGGGAAAGCTGATATGTTCAGTGTGTGTGCGTTTGTGCATGTTTGCACATGTGCTCATGCATGTGTGTGCACATTTCTGGTGTTACTAGTAAGGCTGAAACTTTAAAGTATTTATTTAATTTATATTATATTCATAAGCATAATGCTGTACACTAGGCAATGGCACATTATAAAACAAACTCATGTCTTTTGGTTGCTGTAAATCTTCAGGGAAATAAAGGATTTAGAAAAAAAAAGATGACCAAAACATCTGTAACAGCAACAAAATTCATGGAACTAGAAAAATGTTAGCATTTTGCATTTATCAAAGAGCATAATCACATGTTACTTTGTACACAAAGGACAACTGAATTTCTGAGTTTAGGACTGTAGGTTGGTATGCATCTCTACGACAAATAATTCTATAAACTTTCACTTAGCTAGAAATGCTAAACAAATTCCTCGATGGTTGGCTACTTTTTAATGAAGAGTTGACAAATTAAAATTTTATTCATTGTGATTTTCTGTATTTCACTGAAAACATGTAGTCTCTCTTTTGATTAAAATACAAACTAAACCAAAAACAAACCAAACAAAACAAAGGTGAGATTTTCTGGCTGAACTCAGCACATGAAATTCAGCTAGGTTTCAATGGACTGGAGATTGATTTTTTTTTTGAGTATTGATCAATAATCTATGGCCTCATTTTCACTTAGTGAAATACTCCTGTCTTATTCATTCTTCCCGAGTTAGCCTTTTTTTCTTCCTGGATTAGTAATTCATATATTATAGTTCTTGCAATGCTTCCTTTTGCTTCACCGAAAACTGCTCTGCCCTTCCTTCATAATAATGCTTCTCAACAGTGCTGTCTCGTAGTAAACTCAATGGAATTCTGACTTTTCCTCCCCAGCCCTGCTGGCCATTTTCTCCTTAAAATTCTCCTGAGATTTTGTTAGTTTTCATCCCCTTGGTTACTTCTTAATTTTCTTTTATAATTGTCTCTTTCTCTACCTTTTCCCACTCCTTCCTCTCATTTCCCCTCATCCTAGAGATGCGTTGCTAAGCTAAGCTTGCGACAGATACACACACACACACACACACACACACACACACAAACATATACACACACACACACACACACACACACATTCCAACAAGGGACCATCATCCAGATAAAAGTATCCATTATTAATAAATCCAAAGATTGGTTCATGTCTCTTATAGTCCATAAATCTCTTCAAAGAAAACTAGTATGTCTAACGTCATAGGTACCATTTGTCCCCCCATTTCTCTAAACATATGGATTCAAAATATATATCAGAGATTGATTCATGTTGTTCTAACTAGAATTCCACATGTATATTGTTATGTATTATTTCATTAACTGAGTATATTGCGAACTATGTGCTCTACTGATAGCACCATATCCATTCTGTATGACAGTAGGGATTTGCTGCAATTTAGACAATGATATGTGTGACTTGATTTATTGTTTATTTGTGTTGGTCTATTTGTTTGTGTTTGTTCTAGTACCAAACTGTCCTAGTTACAAAGTTTGAAATGTATATCTATGGTATTATATATAGTTCCTTTCCAAGACTAAAGATGATTATTGATTATTTTTACTCTTGAATCTTCACATAAATTTTGGAATCAGTTTGTCAAATCACATGAACATGTGCATATGTGTGTACGCGTGCGCGCGCGCACACACACACACACACACACACACATTTTCTTCACTCCTGTAATGATTTTAGAGAACAATATCAATGTAGAGTTGATATGACGACAATATTGAGATTCTCAATCTATTAACAACCCATAAACCTAGATCAAAATGAAATTTATTTAAATCATTTTTAATTTACTTAGTACTATGTTGTAGTTTTCTTTAAGAATTCTTATATATACATATATATATGCATATAAAAGTTCTTATATGTGCATATATGTGTACATGCACATGTAATACTGATGAATATACATCTATACTAATTCTTGTATGTATACACATATATGTTTTTCTTGATATTATAGTGTTATTTTAAAGGCATTTGTAAAATTTGTTTCTTTAATTAGTTTTTGTGGGTGTTCAAATGAGAATGGCCCTCAAGCTCACATGTTTGAATATGGAACTCCTTAGGAAGGGTCTGGAGGTGTGGCGTTGTTGGAGGAACTATGTCACTTGGAGTGTGAGTGGGGATTTCAGAAGTTCAAACTTGGCCCAGAGTCTTTTTCTGTGTACTGTGTGTGCTGACCACTACTATGCTTCCTGACATCATGATAATGGACTAAGTCTCTGAAACTGTAAGGAAACCCCATGGGGCTTATGTAAGAGTGCCTTCAGAGCACTAGTTCAGTAACAAAGACAATTTCATCTTCATATATCTTAAATAGAGGTTAATTTTGATTTCTCACTCCATCACCCTCAGAGAGATAGGCATATATATCAGATAATTTAGTCACACTGGTATTTCTCAAACTTCCCTGAGGAATCTGACCTCTGTAAAAGACAAGCGAGGGTCTGCATCCTTAAGCTTGTTATGAGATTTAGTTCGCAACTCTAGTGTTTGCACTTTTAATTCCTTCTACCTATAAGCACATGCTGTGGGACAATGGTTTTACCCTGTAAAGATGTGTTTCTTGTACTTGTTTAATAAAATGCTGATTGGCTGGTAGCCAGGCAGGAAGTATAGGCAGGCAACCAAGCAGGAAGTAAAGGCAGGACAATGAGAACAGGATATTTCTGGGAAGAGGAAAGATTCAGTCTGAAGTCATCACCTAGACACAGAGGAAGCCAGACACAGAGCAAGCAAGATGTGACTGCCTCGCCAGAAAAAGTAGCAAGCTGCATGACTGACACAGACAAGTACTATGGGCTAAGATAAGTTATAAGAGTTAATAAGAAGCCTGAACTACTAGGCCATTCAGTTTATAATTAATGTAGACCTCTGTGTGTTTCTTCAAGCACACATATTGCCATTCATTGGATGCTACAGTATAGCAATCCCTGTCAACAGCACTGGGGATACAAAGGCAAACCTAGCTCGCGTGAGCTTGTCTCCTCCCTCTTCCTAAATAGCTCCTCATACTTTCATATGTATATTTTGTTAAATCCTGATTCTACTCATTATACTAAAATATGATGTTTGTCTTTGTCAATAGCACAGATCTTTTATTTTATTTTTATTCTTTATTTATTTATTCATCTATCATCTATCCTGTCTGTCTGTCTGTCTGTCTGTCTGTGTGTGTGAGACAGGGTCTCACAATTAAAGCTGTGGCAGGTCTAGAATCTACTACATAAACTAGGAGGGCTTTGAACTCACAGAGATCTGTTTGCCTCTGTCTCTGGAGTGCCGATATTAAGTACATGCTTGTAGCTCTTTTAAATGAAGAGGATTCTATGAATTCATAGGTTTTTTTTATTTTCTTGGTGCTGTGTGGTCATCATAACAAAACTGTATAGATGAAAACATGCCTCACTCTGGTTTTCACAGGAAAATAGTTTTCTATTAATTAATTTTGGATCAGGATCTTGCTATGTAACTGAGACTGGCTCAAAGCCCATGGTGTGTCTCAAGCTAACCTTGAACTGACGGTCATCTTCTTGTCTCTGTGGTGAGATTATAGGAGTGCTCCACAATACTAGAAAGAGCCTTTAAAAATATATTACTAAACTCTTTCAGTATAGAGCAACATGAGTTAAAAAGGGAGGATGGAACAAAGCCAGGTATCCTGTAATGAGCATTTGGTACCAGACAACTCAAAAGTTGGCTGCCCTAAGGGATGAGGCTTTTCAAACTCTACCTCAGTGTTGGAGAATACTGTGGGCTCCTGCTGTGTTTGCAGCCACCAAGCTCTCTTGCTTTTAGTGGCACTGGCCTATAACATAGAGGTAGAGCATGGGGAGATAAATGTGTGATAGAACTACCTTTCCATAATTCTAGAGTTATTTTAAGGGGTTTTTCAATAGTAAAGATATCCATGCCATTAGAATTTCTTGTCACGTTTTTTTTGTTGTTGTTGTTGTTTTGTTACCATGGAAACATTAAGGAGAGATCAATAATAATGCATTTCTGAAACTAAGTGGGGTGGCCCACTCCTGTGATTTCAACACTTGGGAGACTGAGATGTAATTTCAACACTTGGGAGACTGAGAGACAGGAGGGTATTGTGAAATATTAAAGATATGTTACGTTCATTGGTGCTGAGGAACATTTGTTTAATGATGCAAGGAAATATTGTATTCTTTTATGTTGTATTTGTTTAACTCTGTAATGCTGCATTACGTTGCCTGTCTAAACACCTGATTGGTCTAATAAAGAGATGAAGGGCCAATAGCTAGGCAGGAGAGAGAGAGAGAAAAAAAGAGAAAGAGCAAGGAGTGAAAAAAGGAGGAGAGGAGGATACCAGAAGCCAGCCACCCAGCTATCCAGCTAGCCACAGAGTAAGAAGGGAAGAAAGAATATAGAATACAGAATGGTTAAAAAGCCCACAGGCAAAATACAGTTAAAAAGAAATGGGATAATTTAAGTTAGAAAAGCTGGCTAGAAACAAGCCAAGCTAAGACTTGGCATTCATAAGTAAGAATAAGTTTCTGTGTATTTATTTGGGAACTGGGTGATAGGGCCCCAACAAGTGTGTGTGTGTGTGTGTGTGTGTGTGTGTGTGTATCAAACCAAAACCTACTACAGGATGGCTAGCATGGACTACATAGAGAGATCTAGGATAGCCTGGGCTACAGCATGAGTCTCTGCATCAAAAAACGAAAAAAAAATCATAGTTTCTATCTTTTTCCTTAGAAAATAAATCATAGCCTTGCAGCTTTTTATACCACATATTAGCAACAGAGGGCCACTGCCCACATCCCCAGAGATGAAGGCTAGCCTTTTATTAGAGACAGTCAACCACATGGATGTGCTAGCATGACCTAGTATGAGGAAAGGACCTTTAAAAAGGACACTTCAGGGTGTCTAAAATTTGGACAGCTATTTTTCCAGATCATTACAGTAACATAGGAAAACAAAATATCTACCAGTACCAAGTATGAGATCTAAGATTTAATATTCCATTGGTTGTGTTGGCATTCCTAGTTATGTGCACAGGGGCACTGGGCTCTGCCTTCTGGAATGCAGGGTATAAATAGAATCCTCTGTGGTGTCTGCCTCATGAGGTTCTCATAAATAATACATTACTGTGTGCACTACGTGATTTCTTTTAAAATGAAAAAAAAATCCAGCAGGATATTTCTGGGACTTCAGAAAGTAGCATGCTGCTACTGAGAAATAGATATGAAAGTGACTAAGTTGTACTTACCAAAACATAGGACTGTATCCAAATATTAGTAATGACTTATTATGACGTTTTGAACACTAATACAATCTAGAAAAATGAGGAGGAGGAAGGTTAGTGTGTTGGACTTCTTCAGCAAACAGAGCCCCATGACTAACTAGCTACAATACTGTGGATCCATCCAAATGACTACAAAGCCTTTGAAACCATATCACTTGCCCTCTCAAGATGGAGACATAGTAGATGTGGAAGTATAGTAATTCAGTGCTATTATAAAGGCCTGCCTTAATTTGATTTTCTGTTGCGATGGTGAATGACTGTAGCAGAAGCAAGTTAAAGGAGAACGCGTTTGTTGAGCTCATAATTCCTGGCTAACAATCCATGATTATGGGAAACAAAGATGGAGGAAACTGAAGTATCTGGTCACATCCACAGTCAAGAGCAGAGAGGACGAAGACATGCGTGTTTGCGCTTGCTGAATTTTTCCACTTGTACATAGTTCAGGATCCCGTGCTTAGGGGTAGTAAAAGGGAATGGTGCCACCCACCGTAGGCAGGTCTTCTCATTCAGTGAACACGAGCAAGATAATCCCCACAGACACATCCACAGGTGAACCTAATCTAGATAGTCCCAAGTGAATCTACGGTGTCAGGTTCACAATTAAGGTAAGCCATCACAAGGCTTGAGAATGAGGTGGAGCTATGTTAATCCCAGCCTAAAAATTCATCTTGAATAAGATGAGACATTTCAGCTCAAACAGTAAGACAAGAAAAAGAAGGCAACATCTATCTTCTGTCCAAGTTCGGTGAATAGGCTGGGTGATGGATGACCTACCACAGTGAGGATGGTGGTCTACTTTAGGGACTCCACCAGTTCTAATTAGAAATCATGTTAAATTGCCTTCCACATGATCCATTCCAGTTGATGACTCTCCTCATGTGCCCATGTCTGCCCACAAGCTTCCTTTTAGTGACAAAGTGCAGAAATTACAATTAATATTCACAGTTCTGCTTTTGTTCTGTAGATCATATTTCAGAAATCTATATGTTACAAAGATTTTAAATTTTATTTTTAATTATGTGAGTGTCCTTGTGGGTATGTTCATGTGAGTTCAGATATCCAAGAGGTCAAGGGTGTCAGATTCCCTGTAGCTGCAGTTAAGGGTGGTTGTCAGGCACCTGATGTCAGTGCTGGAAACCAAACTCTGGTCCTCTGCAAGAGCAGGGTGCCTTCTTAATCATTGAGCCGTCTGTCTAGGCTGAGGCTATCAACTTTTATCTTTCACTTCCTAAATTTCTGTTTGGTTCTTTGTAACAGTGTATCCAGTTTTGTGAGTGCCAGTCCAAGTGGTTGGATTTCTATGGACTTCCACTTCTTGAGATTTTAAAGGAGTTCTATAGTGTGGCCATTAAATGAATAGGTCCATCTTTGATTCTTTGGCATGGTGTCATACCTCTTCATGCCACTAATCACTTCAGAATTTGTGCTCATCATCCTGAAGAAATCTAAAGGCAGAATTATTCCTTGAGGACAGGAATTGGTTTGCCTCTTTCAGAAGCTACTGTGTAACAGTTTCCTGGGGACTAAACATTCCATTTCACAGGGAAGCTTTTTAAGCCAAAAGGTAACCAACTCAAAATAGCTTCAGAAAGTTCCTGAAACTGACCAGATTCACTAGGCCCCCTTCCTGCCGAAGTAAGCAATAAAAGCTGCAAATAAGACTGAGATACCAGCCTAGCTGCCAGGAAGAAGACCCAAGCCCAGTGGTGGTGGTGCATGCTTTTAATCCCAGCACTGGGAGGCAAAGGCAGGTGGATCTCTGTGAGTTCAAAGCCAGCCTGGTCTACAAGAGCTAGTTCTAGGACAGGCTCCAAAGCTACAGAGAAACCCTTTCTTGAAAAACAAACAAACAGACAAAAACCAAACAAGCCAAAAAACAAAGAAGAAGCTCAGACCCACTGAGGCACCTGGAAAGGACACTGACCAGATTCACTTTGCCCCTCCCTGCCAGAGTAAGCAATCAAAGCTGCAAAGGCTCTTAGTTAAGCCAACCTGCAAAGAAGACTCGCAGACCAGAGCAACTGCCTAGAATGAGGTTTAAGACCAGAGTCACTTGGAAAGGCCAGTCTCCGAAAGACTGCCTACATTGTGCTTCGGGTTCCCAGCTTTTGTTAGTTAGTGGGGTGAGCTCTGGTGATGTGGCTGTCTTTCGTTCTTTTCTGCTCCTGTAAGTAACCCCAGTAAAACTCACTCACCAAGTTGGGCAGTGGTGGCATCTGTACGTTGGCCTGTCACAGACTCCCTGTCTGGGGTGAATAGACTTGTGGCTCGTGACTCCCCAGGAAAACTTTTGGCCACACTGCAGATGCCTGGAGAAACTGATAGTCTGGGACACACTTTATCTCAGTTCCAGGGTGTTTCTTTTCTGGGTAACTTAGATTACATTAAAATGGGCTGCCAGTACACGGGAAGGCTTTATATGTTATCCCCATGGTAGAAGTTGTGTAGTTTCTTTTTGTTTTGTGTTTTGTTTTGTGAAACAGCCTTATGTAGCCGGGGCTGACTTCACGTCTACTGAGTAGCTGTGACAGACACTGAGCTCACAATCTTTCTCTTTCTGTCTCTCAAGTGCTGGGATTTAAAAAAAAACTGAGTTTTTTTTCTCCTTCAATATCATATCTATTGTTCATATTAATCAGTTGGGCATGGTATTTCCAAACATCCAGACAGCATAAACTGCACATATCCATTTTATCTTCTATTGTCCTCCTCATAGGCTCTACCCAGGCCCCGGTTATCAGTTGGAATTTTAGTGTCACCATGTAAGGGAGAATGTGTGCTCCCATGAGAGGGAGACATGGATGATCATTCTTTTACGGAGAGGGAAAGGCACAGGCTGCTTGTCTTTGTGTGGCACTGAGCATCAGGAAGTAAAACAGAAAATAACCAAGAAAGGTGAAGGTAATAGTAGGGCGGGGGTATGATTTTTTTTCTTTCTTTCTCTCTCTCTTCCTTCCTTCCTTCCTTCCTTCCTTCCTTCCTTCCTTCCTTCCTTCCTTCCTTCCCTCCTTTCTTTTTGTTTAAAAGAAAAGAAAACAAAACAAACCAGCCCTACCATCATTTGGAGCTGCTAGTTGCTGAACAAAGATCCCTATCTCTCCCCTCAGTAGTAAGATTCTGTCCACCCTTAACCATACCAACAGCCTTTATTATCTTTAATGTACTAGCACCCTTTAAGTTAGGCTTTGGTTAAAGTTAAAGAGTGGCATCTGAGTAGAGCAAAGCACAATTTACATATGGAATCTCCCTTCTCTTCCCTCTGATGAGTTTTAGGATGGTTGCTTTAGATCTTTAACAGTAGAAATTTCAATGCAGTCAAACCATTTTTGGTTTGATCTAAGTTGGTTGTCTTTTTCAGTGGTAATCATCCTAGTTACCAGTGTCAACATAGTTGTACAGAATCAACTGAGTACACTATCTTTTTTTTCCTATTGTTTGGTAAATTTTAATTTACTATGGAAAAGATTAAGGATGAGGACAGATAACCATAGTAAGGTAATTCTAGACCTGCAGGCAAGGCTTAATCTCGGTGACTGAGTCAGAAGATGGGGCTTAGATTTGACATCTCAATAGAAGCACAGCAGCTTTCTCTGCCAGCTGCTGCCTAGCACTGTCCTGAGTCACTGCTTTCTCTTGGAGAAGGTTGGTGGTGAAGTCAGTGTCATTTCCTTTGGCGGCATCCCCGAGCCATAAGCAGCTGTCTATCATCTGAGTCGGAAACCAGCCCAGACTAAGCTACAGAGATGGTTCCGTGGGTAAGGGCACTTGCTGCTTTTCCAGAGGACCTGAGTTCGGTTGCCAGATAGCAGCCAGGGGGGCTCACAGCCGCCTGTAACTCCAGTTCTAGGGCAATCAACTCCCTCTTCTGGCATCTCTGAGCACCCCCACATATATGGCATAGTCTCACAATACACATAAATATAAATTATTTAAGATACTAAAGCCTAATATAATTTATAGTATTATGCACACACACACACACTTTTTTTTTGTTGTTGCTTTGTTATTCAAGACAGGGTTTCTCTGTGTAACTTTTGAACCTGTCCTGGCCCTAGCTCTGTAGACCAGACTGGCCTCAAATGAACAGAGATCTGTCAGTATCTGCCTTCTGAGAGTACTGGGATTAAAGGTGTGTGCCGCTATATCACCTGGCACAATACGTATTATTTTTATATTGTTGTCACTGGTAGGGATTTTGGGAATAGTGAGAAGCAGCATCTAGTAGAATGCCTAGATTGTGATGTGCACTTAACACATCCTTGTGATTTTAACATTTTTCTTCTGCTCTTTATTAACTAACACTTGATTTCAGTCTACTTGGAACAACTTAAAAGTTAAACTAGGAATAGATATAAAAGTATTGCTCATAAGTTTCATATTACGGGGGAATTTCAGACATTAAATATTTATATGCTATTACATGTTCAAGGGCATAAATAATCATAGATCATTGGCAGGTAAGCAAGTTTACATGTAAGAATAATTTACGGGTTTGATCTTGCTTTCCTTCTTTCTCCCTTGGTCCCTCTCTCTATCCCTCCCTTCCTGCCTGCCTTCCTTTCTTTCTTTTAGCTTAGGGCTAGTTTTGAACTCCTTATTTTCCTGTCTCCATCTCCTGAGTGCTAGAAACACATCTATAATAACTACTTTTGAGGTATCTTAGCTAGAACAGTTTAATTTTCTACATTGGACTTTCCAAAGCAATTTTCATGCCTAGGTATATATTTCTTCGTTCGTTCTTCATTTCAGTGGAGATGTCCAGTTACTAGAGCTTCATTTGAAGAAAAATCTCTTGCATTGGCCCATTTTTCTTTCACAAGTACCACTGTCTCGGTTACTGCAGCACAGGAAACTGTGGTCAGGCTGTTTTGGTTTTGTTTGCCTTTAAAATTTTAGTGTCTCTTTAATATTGTATTACTACTCTGAATCTTTTGTCTATACATAAACAATTTTGAATAAATTATTCTTGTAAAATACCTTTACATGATTTAAGGGATGCGCTGAATCTATAAATTCAAGGTGTATTTTTGTCCACATTTCTTTTCCTTTTTTTTTTTTTTTTTTTTTTTTTTTTGATTTCTTAGAAAAGATCTCACTCTGTAGCCCAAACTGGCCTCTAACTTGCAGCCTCTGCCCTTGAAGTACTGGAGTTGTGCATACATACCAGCATACCTAGCACCTCTAACTGTGTTTTAATGATGATATTTTAAAAATAATTTTATGGGGGGAGTAGGGAGGACCTTGGACTTAACATAATGTAGGGAACCCTGATGGCTCTTTGGCCTGGAGAGGGAGGGAATGGGGGTATGGGTGAAGGGGAGGGGAGGGAAGGGAGAGGAGGGGAGGATGTGGAAATTTTTAATAAAAAATGAGAAAAAATAGTTTTACATTTTATTTGTTACTTTAGGTTATTATGCAGTGTTTCTTATGGAATTGCCATGCTTGCTAGTCATTATCCCTTCTTCTCCTTTGTTCTTCTTCTTCTTCTTCCCCTTCCCCACCCCGGACTGATTCTTTTGGCCCCAGATACCACCTCCTCTGTTTCTCTTTCATGTCAGATGTATCCCAATACCATTGCCTTTCTCCCCTTTGCTTAATACCCCTTTTCCTGTCTTGTGATCTTTTGCCTAAATTTATGACTTAATCACACAGGAAGATAAAAGCAAGTATGTCTACACATAAAATTTTAAGCCTAAATTATGCATAAGAGAAAAAAATTTTTTCCTGTTAAGTTTGGCTTATTTGATGTGACAGAATAGCTTCTAGTTCTATCCATTGTCTGACAAGTGCCATGGCCTGTAACACTTTTTTTTTAGACATTAGACTAAATTTGCTAATTGTTGGGTTCTCCATTGCTGGGTTCTCTAGCAGATATGGCTGAGGCAGAGCCTGTCCCACCAGTCTCTCCCTAGGGCTGGAGGGTGGTGGTGAGTGTCAAATGACCCAGATGCCTCCCGCCCCAGGGAACACACTGAGCTGGGAGTCTATGTTAACAGGATCTTACTTTATTTCATCAGGAACTTATATAGTGCTGAGGTAGTAGGCGGGAGTCTAGGAATGGGGTGAGGTAGAGTAAGGAATAAGGCCCAATAATATCATGCCATGTCAGCAGTGGCTGGGCAGAGGAGTCGCTCCTCTCCTAACTCAATTTAGGCTCAGGAGGTTACACTGGGCCTCACCAAACTCAAGTTAGACTCAGTAAGTTACGCTGGGCCTCATGAGGCCCAACAGCTAATATTTTGTTGAATAGTTTCACATCTACAGTCTTGAGGAACATTTGTCTATAATTTTCATTTGTTGTAATATTTTTGTCTGGTTTTGAAATTAAAGTAATGCTGGCAGCCAGCAATGAATTAAGAAGTATTCCATCTGTTTCAGTTCTCTGTTAAAGACTGAACATAACTGTTGAACTTTTTCCTTAGACAGTTGGTAGAATTCACAAGTGAACCCAAGTGAGTTAGATGCTTTAATCTCTCAGGAAAAGTTATCAGTTCTCGACTCAAAATGTTTAGCAAATGTGGGTTTATTGAGAAAGGTTATTATTTTTGGAACTTTTGATGGATTGTTCAATGAATTGTTTCAGTTTATCTATTGTAATTTTGGATTCCAGTTTATCTATTATAATTTTGGATCAGAGAAGTTTTCATAATTTTTTTCTTATCATTTTATTGTCAATAAAAATCACAGTATTTTTGCTTTTTGATTTCTGAAATTGAATAACCTGTTTCCTCATTTCTGAAATGCCCTGGTTAAGGATTATTGATTTTATATTATTATATTTTATTTATTTACTTTTTTGAGACAAGGTATTCCTAGCTAGCTTGAAACTCACTGTAGCAACCAGGGTTGCCTTGAACTCACAAGATTGCCTGCCCCAGATCGTGAATGTTGAAATTAAAATTAAAATTATTTTTTTTTACTATTTTCTGCTTATTTTGTATTTTAACGTGTGTGTGTGTGTGTGTGTGTGTGTGTGTGTGTATGTGTGTGTGTATGTGTTTCTTAATATGGATGCTAGTTTATTTGTTTGGGACTTTTCCTTTTTCTTTGAGTCAAAGAATTGGGAAATACAAATTTCTCTCCAAGCACTCTTTTCATTGTATCCTACAAGTTTTCCTAAGATGTATTCTCATTTTCCTATAATTCCAGATATTTGTGGATTTCTCTTATTATTTCTTTAATTCACCTATTTGTGTGCTCACAAAGGTGGTTGTCTCTGTGTATTTGGGGGACGATACATTTTTCTGTTCTTAATTTTTAGTTTATTTAGTTCTATGTGTTATGAAAACATTGTTTTGTTTCTGTATTTTAAATAAGTTAAGGTTCGTTTATTGTGCACCGCATGGTTTGTTTTGATGAATGTGCCACATGAGGCTGAATAGAATGTATGTCCTGATGTTAGATGATGTCATCTGTAGATGTTTATTATATGCGGTTAATTGAGCTCTGAGGTAATTGTGTGTTTACCACTTTTGTTCTTGCTGCATCTATTACTTGTAGAGGACTGTTGAAATTTCCAGCTGCAATAAAAGTTTTCTTTTTGCTGTTTTATAATACATTTTACCTGATGTCTTCATATTATATTATTTAACACATACATATTAAGGATTATTATATTATCTTGAAGAATTTATTCCTTCATCTCAAGTAATACTTCCTTTTATTTCTGATTATTTTATTGCCTTAATAATGTTCGGTATATCTAAAAGTAATATAGCAACCAGTTTTCTTTTGCATAATATCGGCCTAGTATATCTTTCACCAATTCTTTATATTTATAGTGACTTATTCTATAGAGCTAAAGCCACCTAATTTTAACATTACAATAGAGAAAGAAATGACAATCATTTTAACAAACGTTGCTGAGAAAACAGAATATTCACATGAGAAAAATGAATACTAAATCTATTATTTGTCACCCTGCACAAAGAAATATTTAAAAGTGGATCAAAGACCCTAATTAAGACCTGGAACTTTAACTTAGTTAACGGTGCTAGTTAAGATACTTCACAGTGTAGAGATGAGCAGTGACATTTTCCAAAGAACTCCAATAACACAAGAAAAATCCTAAGAATTGGCCTGGTACGTAAAGTGCTTGCCGTGCAAGCATGCAGAACTGACTTTAGATCCCGCCGTTCATATTAGCTGGGCACAGCAGCGGCACACATTCGTAACTCTGTTACGGGGTGGGGCTGAATGGTGGAGACTCACCACTGTGAGTGAGCTTTGAGTGGCGGAGATCCTGAGGGCTCACCAGCCAGCCTTGCTAGCCAAAACAAATAACTCCAGGTTCACAGAAACCTTGTCTTAAAAATTAAGGTGAAGAGGGGTAGGGGAAGACACCATATACTGGCCTTTGTCTCCCACATGTGTGTGTATGAGTAAATGCACTCACATGTAGATATGCATACATGCATATACTGCTTGCACATATGTGCACACATGCACACACATACACACATCTATATGAAGAAATAGAAATGGTGAATAAATACTAGAAAGTGTGTTCAGTGTTCTTAGCTATTATGGCAAGAGTCCTGGAGTGCATGTGAACAAAGAGGAACCCCGATTCACGGCAGGAGAGAATGTAGCAGGTGTAGCTGATGTGGAAGTCAGTGTAATATTGAAATGGGCACTACCACATGACCGGCTCTATCATGCCTGGATGTGTGTCTGAAAGACTATACATCCTACTGTAGAGAAACTGCACATACACATTTATTATTGTAATCTTCATAATAGCTGAGAAACGGAGGCAACCAAGATCTCTACCAACAAATGAATAAGTAACATAAAATGTGTTGCTTCTACATAAAAAGATTTATTTGGTCATAAAAGTGAAATAATGCTGGAAAACCAGTGAAACTGAAAATAATTATGTTATGTGAAATAACCCAGACTGAGAAAGTTAAGTACCACGTGTTTCTCATATATGAAATTAAGGTTTAAATTTGTGTGTTTGTGTGTGTGTGTGTGTGTTGAAAGTAGAAGGCAAATTGTTGGAGGGGAAAAGGACTCATGAGGGAGGTGGAAAAGAGAGGACAGTATTATGTATGTGCCATGAGAATAAATGGGAAGGTGTTGGTTCAGAAAGGAAAAGAGCCAGGCTGAGGCTCTTTGGGCAGAGGGAGGACTGCGGGAGAAGAGAATGAGTTAACAGAATATAATGACATGTGTGCATAAGAATGCCATGATGAAACACATTACTTTGTGGGTTTATTTAAATTAATTAAGTGTTTTGATGCCTGGCATTGCCTGAAATGAGCTGGTGGAGGTATCCAGGCCTGTAGTCATAGCTACTCCAGACATAGAATCTGGAGGACCAGGACTCATGTTCATGATCAGCCTGAGACGGCTAGAGATCCAGCTGGGCTCCGTAAGACCCTGTTAATCCATATAAATCTGTTATATTTTATACCTTTAAATTATCACTACCTCATAGTATTGACATCTTAGCTTTTTAAAAATTAGTTAAAAATTGTTTTATGTATTTGAGTGACTTGCCTGAGTATATGTCTGTGTACCACATGCATATATATTGCCCGCAGAGGTGAAGACACCAGATTCCCACCCTTATTCTGCCCCAGACCTGCAGTTACAGACTGTAAACTACCATGTGGGCGTTAGTAATTGCAACAGGCACTCTTGACTGCAAGGCATCTCATTGGCCCTCAACTTCTTTTTAAACAACACTAGACTTTTTATCTTGCCAGACAGGTGTATTACAATTAACTGAAGTGAACTCCTGTAAACTTGAAACAAGCAAAGAAAAAAAAAAAACTATCTGTGAGCATTCACTATTTTGCTGTGTTTTTCAGTTGCTCTTAAAACTATGTAAATTCCTACTTCCCTGTTTGCTTTAGTGGGTCAGGTTCTTTGCTATCTGGTTTCCCTTTAGGCGAGGTGTTTAATAACCCTCCTCCCTAATAATTTTATTATGTGCATGTAGACTTTCAGGATATTAGAATTGGAACACTGTTGAACATACTTCAAAAGAAACACATTTGAGTCAATAAAAGTGGGTCATCTATAACTGCTTTGGGTGCAAAGTATTTTGACAACTGCCTCAGGAATGTCATGGAGAAGAAGGCATTCGGTTGGAGCAGCTGCAAGGGAGGCAAACAAGCAGGAGTGATGTAAGCTTCTCGCTCCGGATTCACCTCTCTAAGCCACACTTCCTAGTCAGAGTACAAAGCCCAATTGTGCTTTGGATGCCTGCAGTCCTGATTTACATTTCCCCCGCCAAGCAGCGGAGACATTCTCATTCTCACCCTCAAGCTGTAGTGACAGCATAAGACAAGGGCTAAACTCCTCAATGAATCTGCAGTGGGGGAGAAGAGAGCGTTGAGAGAGGAACCACCCTGGTGTCCCAAGATGTTTCTGGTATGTGTGTACTGACTTTGAAGGGGCAAATTTTTATCTGTCTGAGTGAAGCAATGAGATGTCACAGGGAATGCTTATTTTACATTTCTTATCATTTGATTTCTAGGTGGAGCACCAGTATTCCCATAAATTCACGGTAGTGGTTCTAAGTGCCACCAAAGTAACCAAGGGGACCTTAGGTGACATGCGTGAGTACTTGGTTTTGTGTGTGGAGGAGATGGGGATTCTGGCTCAGGGTGGGGGGATTTCTGTTCAGTGGCTTGATAGCTTTTCCCCCTCTTTAACCATGCTTGTCTGTGAATGATAACAGTTCAAACTATTCTGATGCTGTTGGGCATCTCTCAAAGTAGGCATCTACTTTGGCTTTAACCAAGAGCAACTGCAGTCAGACAAAATGACAATCTCGTGACATAGCTCTGTGGAATTCAAAGTTCTATTTCATCCTATTTGGGAAGAGTGCTGAGTCAGGACTTCAGACAGACTGCCTCTGTGAGGTATTATGCTTATAGGATTAAAAAGTGCAGTGCGTGGAATTCTTCTGCTTCTGAGTGTGTTTATTATGTATGGGATAGCTATAGAAACTGGTGCAGGACAGCAGTCTGAGGATCATGTGGCATTAACTTGTTGGCTGTCTCCTGCTCCGTTCTCAACAGCACTTTGCCTTATTCTGAGAAGTCCAAAGCTCGCGGGTGTGGCGCGCAAAGAAACATGTATAAATAAGATAGTAGGGAATTTGTAAGTGTTTGGGTATTGCCGTAGTTTGGGAACAGGCGGTTGAGCCATCAGAAGTGTTGGAGAAAAAGCAAAAGTATAATTTAAAGTGGCAGGGTACATGGGCAGCGTCCTGCTGCTTGCTGGAGAAACACATCTCCCGTTCTGTTTTTCCTCTGCCCTCACACCACTCTCCACGGAGGACTTCTGACACCAGGTGTGTGTGGATTTTTGCCATCAGCAGGTAAGCAATTGGTTCTGAAGTAGACATCATCAGTGTGTCCTCCAACTCAATTCAGTGGGACACGGTCTACCTGAAGCTAATTTTAGATTACACGGGTTGAGGACTGAGTTTCTAAGACATCTCTCTTCTCTCTTACAAGCAAGTTGCAAGCCCCAGCTTTTTAACCTGGGCTTCTGACCAGCTCATTAATGACTAGTTCTCCCCTTGCACTCTCCCAGCATTCAATTTATTTGACCCGATATTGGCTTATAAAGCTCAAGGAGATACTTTCCTTTGTCACTTTATTGTGGAGACATCTGTAGGGCACTTAAATTAAGAGATACAGTCAGGCATATTGGTGTATGCCTTTAATCCCAGCACTCAGGAAGAAAAGGCAGGAGAATCTCTGTGAGTTCAAAGCCAGCCTAGTCTACATTGTGAGCTCCAGAACAGTCAGGGATATGTAGAGAGATTGTTTCAGAGAGAGAGAGAGAGACACACAGAGACACAGAGATATGAAGATGTAGAAAGAGAGAGTCATAGAGACCCAGGCACAAGGATGAGGGGAAAGCGTGCAGAGTTTCCCTGGCTTCTTGAGGTATCGTCCTCTGGGAACATGTCTAGTTCAGCAGCCTGATGGCTTGTCCAGTCCTTTGCTTCGGCATTCTGTAGAGACTCCATCATATCTTCTGCTGATAGAGCTAGAACCCAGAAAGGCTTGCGTCCTTAAGAGTTCTTCTTGATGTACCCGTACATGATTTTCCCTCCAGGGTGTGAGACAAGTCTCTTCTGCAATCAGTCGGGTCTTATGACCTATGGTTGTACTAGACTGGCTGGCTAAAGAATTTCTTGATAGCCAAAGGGAAGAGTAAAGTTTCTGTGATCTGCCTCGAGGTTGGGAAATTCTAGTATCTATGGCTTGTCTTGGAGAAGGGATCATGATCCCAGAGCCGTGAAGGAGAACAGTATGTGCTTGATCATAGCATGCCTGCAGAGTGACGCTGCTTAGCCATGAGAGGGGGGAGGAATCTCGGGTAGAAGGAATCTTGGGTGGGGTTTGGCTAGAATAGGCCAACATTGCTAGTGAATAGGAAACAAAAGTATGGACTAGGTGGGCATTCGAGCTCTAGGAAGACAGGGCCTAGGAGGGGGATTCTTGTTTACATAACAGGGGAAAAGGATGACATTGAAGCGGCCAATCACAGGGCTGAATTCTCACTCACAATGTTCTGACAACAGTAGATTAGACATTTAAAAATAATTACAGTGAGAAAATGGAAATGGTTTTGTTTTTGTTTTTAAATAATAGGGATGACTTGAGCTTGCTTGACATATTGATGGTAAAGCCAAGAGGGGAATGTTAATTACTAAGCTAGGATGAGAGGTCTGAACCCAGGCCACTAGTGACTGCAGGAGAACCAGGAGGTTGGTGGATATTCGAATTAAGGAGGATGAGCCTAGCATCTAATGGCATCAGTAGAGCTGAGCATAGCAGTGGCAATTCCTTTAAACCTAGTCGGAATCACCGCTTTAGATGGTTGAATGATACACTTTTGTCTGCCCCGCCTGACGCCCCTTGTCAGTGTTGTCCTTTGATCCTTGTTTTGATTTTTTTTTTTTTTGCAATTCTTTGCCCTTTTAAATCACAATTTTCAGTGAACTGAAAAGAGCATACAGCGGGTCCATTGCAATGCCATCACTCGCTGTTTCTGATATCAGCAATCATGCCCTGGAGAGAATGGCAGCTACCTCACTCTTGGCCGACTAAGGACCCTTAGTCAAAAAAGCCTGAGAGTGGAACAGGTCAGCTGTTAAATGAAAAGGCCTTTCTTTCTTCTCTTAAACACTGTGCCAATAGCTTGCCGGCCATGCAAACAATAGACCTGATTTGACTCTTACAGACCTAGCTATTCTCTCTTAGTCAAAGCAGCAGTCTTCTGTATCGGTGCTGATTCTATTGTGTAGACAATGGGTGTGGCTATGCTTAGGATGTGGCTGAGACTCACTGTGTATGTATGTATATCGGAGTACAGCTGTGTGGACTCTGATAGTCTAGACTGAGAGTACCAACTCTGACGGGGTAGATACCGATAGTCTCACCTGGTGTGGACTGGATTCCTTTGAAACCTGTGATGATTATTTACTGTGTTACTCCAGGATCTCGACTAGTGTGATTAAAGCTGTGTTGATTTCTGTGCCCACAGTGGACACAGGTTAGGACACTGGACTCCAGATAAGCTTCTTTTAAAGTGAAGGACCCATGGGAGGAATGACCACTGGATATACGTGAAAGGCCAGAGTTAGGGCTCAGTGATCAGGTGTTTATTCAGAGTTCCTAAGACCTGGAAGACCCAGAGAGCAGAAATCCCTTTATTCCATTTGATTTATTTTATATAGGTGAGTGTTTTACCTCTGAGTATGTATGTGTCTTTGGAAGTCAGAAGAGGGGTCTGGGTCCCTGGAACTGGAAGCACAGATGGTTGTGAGTCACCACGTGGGTGCTGCGAACCCAACTTGCAAGAACAGCAAGCACTCCTAATTGCTGAGGCACTCTCCAGCCCCACCCTACTCCCATTTTATGCTGCCTGCGTTTATTTAACAGGTAAATTTCCATAAAGCTCTGCATGTTGGTGAAGAAGAATGATGGCTAACACTTATGCTATATGATTTTTTGAGGGGCGGGGCATTGTTGCCAGCCTCTCATATCAGTTAATGATGCTACAGAAGTAGGAATACACAGGGAGAGGAAAAAGAGGGACCTTAAAAAAAACCTAACTTCATGGCAAGTTTGCTTACAAAGGGAAGGGAATAGACAGGGCCAAGGCTTCATGTTTGAAGGAGGCTACAGTGAGGAGAGGTGTAGGATCCTCTCTCAGGCGATGAACTTGAGCTATCCAGACTCCCAATTAAGTCAAAATTAGCATGTTTGGTTGCAATGACTCATGGGAGATAGACAAATCTAAGAAATGATGAAAGTATTTGAAAACCATAAAACTATTACAAACATTGAAGACCCAGAAAGTCAGGATAGCAGAGCCCTATACCCTCTTATGTTCTCTACAGTCTATATTTAAAAACAAATTTCCATTAAATTCTCCATATGCGTTAGAGAATGCTAGAGTGTTGCTTTTGTGTGGTGGTCTTTCTCAAGTCGAAAACGTATCAGCTGTTCCTCTATCCTAATATGCTTTGTTTTAAACAATACTAAGTTCATACTTATCTTTATTTTTTATCTACTGATGAATCATCCCATCCATTCATTCATTCATTCATTCATTCATTCTTTATTTATTTATTTATTTATTTATTTAGTTCAAGACAGGATTTCTCTGTGTAGGCTTTGCTGCCCTCAGACTCACTCTGTAGTCGCGTCTGGCCTCATCCTCACAGAAATTCACTTGCCTTTGCCTCCCGGGTGCTGGGATTAATGGCATGTGCCACACTGCTGGCGAATCGTCCTATTCTTAAAAGCCACAGTTAGAAATAACCCTCTGCATTGTTTAACTGTCCTAATGAAACCAGAGGCATCCCGTCAGCTACCTTGTTAGGGGTGAAAGCTAACTTTTATTTTGAATCAGGTTAATAACCAGGTTGACCTGGAACTCAATAGGCAACCAGGCTGGCCTTGAATGTGTTGTCCTCTGGTGTCACGTTGGTGCTGAGATTGCAGGTGTATGTCCAGTTCCAAACTGGCCTCCTCCTTTGGGACTTTTTGCCTCTGGATCAGCTGAGAACAAGATTGTTGTCAGTCTCTTCTGGGCATGGCTGTTGCTGTCAGAAGAACTAAATGTTGATACTTCTATGTATTATCTGTACCTCATTTCCCAGTGCCAGCCACGTTCTGTTTTCTTATGGTCAAGGTTGACAGAAGAGCTGTTTAAAGTTCAAATGTGCACCTTGCTAAAGACCATTGCCACATTCTGATTTCTAACATGAGCAGTTTGTCTTAAATTGATATGCTCTTACTTTTGAGGTCACACTTGGTCATTTTTAGATGTGCCATGTAACAGGCAGCATTCATGCATATGTTAGGACATAAGTGTGGGTGGGTGTCCTGCTCAGTTCAGCTTTGTTCCTGTGCTTTGCTAGCAGAAGGTGTGCGTGTGAGTGATAGCCTCAGTGATGGCAGGCTTTCCGCCAGTAGGAGTCTTCTCTCCGTCTACACAACCCTGAAGGTGAACTGTAGAAGTTAGCTCGATTCACGAAAAAACCAGGTTAGCTAAAAGATAAAACAATTATATTTTTTATTTATTATAAGGAAAAAACTAACGAAACAGGAATGGGAAGTCCAAGCTCAACTGTGCCCCAAGGAAACCACACAGGGAGAGCGTGCCTGGGGTGTGTGCCCAATTTCTTCATGTCCCAGAAAGCCACACCCTAACTTGGTGCCACCTCTTAAAGATAATTGGTTAGCAAAGCTTCCAGATCACCTCCCCTTTTGTCTAAACAAGAGCAATCCAAACCCAATACAAAACTATATATAATAGGAACAGATATCAAGTATAAAATTACAACCAACATAAATAATATTAAGCAAGGAACACATGACAAATGTTTTAATAAACATTCTATTCCAAAGAGTTTAAGCTTTGCATCAGAAATAAGCTTAGCAATTCTTTTAATGAATAAACATTCAGGGGAAAGGAACTGGTGTATTGAAGACACATTAGCATTTTCATGTCTCCTGAATCACTACATAGACCACTAAGGTAAGAAAACATACAAAATATCCATGGGAGTAAACAAAAAGTTTAGTGTATGACTATAGACAGGGATCATCAGTTAACAATATTTGTTGATTAATGGTGTGTATTAGAGCTTGACTCCCAACACCCCTGTACTTATAGGTATCCTCCAAACTACTGTAACCCTAGTCCTTAGAGAAATGGAAACAGGAGAACATCAGGGTTTTGGGGCTTATCAGATAAAATGCAAACCCCAGATTCAAGTACAGACTCCACTTCAAAAGAGTAACTGGAAAGTAATGACTGGGGTACCCAAAATATTCCACTGGTCTCCATACATGTACACAGGCTTGAGCACTCCTCCCCCCATGTCTAAGTACATTCAGTTATATATAGATAAAACTCTTTAAAAAGGACAGCCAGCCACATAAGACAATCTCTTGGTTTGTAGACAGTTTGAATTTAATGTAATTTCAACAATTAATATTGTTATATAAAGAACGATGCTTAAAAGAAAGAGCTCAGAATTGAGAATAACAGATGGTTATTTATTTAGGGGTAGACTCACAAATCATAATCCTCTCATGGGATGGAGAAGAGAAACTGAATCCCGCAGTCGGAAAATAGGCCGGTTGCATGCTCTACATCAGCGTAAGTAGTATAAGAGGCCATGTCCCAGTGGGAGGTTAACTTAAAGGCTATTATTGGCTGTTTGATTTCCTACAGCACCTCCTTCTTTTGTTTCAACAAGAGAGTTCTAAGGCTAATACAAAATTATATACAGTAAGAACAAATATATTCAATAATTATCCTATCCTAATGAGTTTAAGTTTGTATAATAGATAACTTGGCCAAGCCATGAGAGGAAAGTAACTACAACAACCTTGTCTTCAACCCCATCAAAGATCTGAGTAGGGAAATAATATTACATGAGTAAACAGGAAGTGTAATTAAGCAACTTTTAAAATGTGCAATAAATGACAAATACAACTGGATACCCGGGCAATCACTCAAAGTTTCATTTGCAACATTGAATCAACCAATTTTTGCTGAGGCCTAGAGTAACTGACAGACCATTTCCAGGTACAGGAAACTTTTCAAAACCGTCTTACTCTATTTTGGCAAGATTTGAAAGTCCTGCTTATCCATTTCCAGATACCAATGTACCTTGTCAGTGGTTGAGGCATGTGCAGTTTCTTCCCCAAAGACCATTTTTGCCAATAAGAAAAGAAGCTCCAAGTGGAGAGTCTTTGGTGCTCAACATTCTCTCGGGAATAGATGGGTGCTGCCAGGAGCAATTGTATCTCACTTCAACAAATCCCTAAGTTATTTGAATGCCATATTCTACAGCTCTTTGAAGTGGTTGAAGATTACCTATCTATACAGAATACAATATCTATGTATCTAAAGAACCTGATTAGTCTAACTATAAGTATGACAAACATGGACTACTATTGACATATAATACTTAACACCTATATAACTTAAAGACTAAGACTTTATATTAGAATATCAAACAATCTTTAAACAACTGTGCAACAAATGAGGACAATGACCTCAACATGTAAAGAATGTATAAGTATCTTGACCAGAGGTAGAAATTTATATTACAATATGATAAATATATCCTAAAATTGTATCAATATACAAAAAATTTTTAAGCAGAGGTAGAAGCATACATGCATACAATATGACAAAATAACTTTGCATAGGAATACAAATATGGTGGATGAAAATAGGAAAATATTCAATATAATTTCAGTTTGTATCAATATACAAGAATCTATACCAATGTAAATTGCCTATAAATAATAGCTCACAAGTATTCACTCTATTACTCACTATTATTATTAGTGTGAGTAAGCTTACACTAATCTATTTTCCCATCCATTTCCCTCTTTTTTCAAAGAGATTCTTGAGCCTACAAAATTTCCCCCAACCCCCAACCCTATACCAATTATAGTCAAGCCTTAGATGATGTTCCTAACCCTGAGGATAAACTTTGCTGGGATAGGGGATGTCATCTTCTAGAATTGCTTCCAGCTGTCATGGGGGTGATGTTCTTTCTATGGGATCTTGTGAAAGTAAAATGATGATTAAGTTCCAAGATCACTGTCTGGTATAATTGCAAATAATCGCTGAGTATTTAGTAGGGTTTTTCTGAGGTTCCTATTTGGAGTTCTGGCCAGAACTTACCAAGTTAGAACCATCTTGAGCATCTGGTATATATATTTGAGATCAAGTAACTGATATACATGCAAATATATATATATGTATATATATATATATATATATATATTATAGAGACAAAAATAGGTATAGTAAAATTCTTTTCTAAATTTTTTTTTCTGTCCCATATCATGGCTCCTGACATGAGACAGAAACTCTGAATTTTTACCTTAACAACATGCTTGGAATTAGAGAGGGACAGAGCCCAGTGTTCAACTCCAAAGGCAGCTCTCTATATATTTAAATGTATATGTATCAGTTACCTGATCTCATAAATCGTGTTTTTTTTTCCCTCAATGATCATTAGTGGATAGTTATTTTTCCATCTGTTAGCATTCAAACCTCAAGGGTCTCTTGAATTTTTAAAGATGAGTATTTTCCTGCAAAGGCAAGAACAGAACCCTGCCCCAATCCTATATGCTTTCCTTACCACCTATATGGTTGTCACCATTGTGGATGAGCTGTTATTTCTCTTTTATAAGAGGTTTCTACTTTTCAAACTGAATCTTTATCAATTTTTATGGTATCCATAGATTTTCTTCTTCTGTGGAAACAAGAGCAAAACCCCTTCCCCAACATAGCACATTTCCTGGCTTCCATTGTAGGTCAGCATATCTTTGAAATAAACTAGCTGATTTAATTCAGAAGATTTTTCTATTTTCCAATGTCTCTCTGCTGCTGTTTTTCCTTTCTCATTAGTGTTAACAAAATTTCAGGTTAATAAAGCATTATGTAATCAATTTCTGGGAGTATTTTCCCCACATTTCTGTTTGTTTAACATATCCTTTATAGTTTGATTTGATCTTTATATAACTGCCTTGCCTGTAGGATTGTGTGATATACCTGTAATATGCGTAATATTATAATAAGCAAAAAACTGTTTCATTTTCTTAAAGACATATGCTGGGCCATTATCTGTCTTTATTTGTGCAGGTATATCCATGATGGCAGGAAGTCTTCAATAAAAATGCCATTTATTCACACTCTTAGCTTTGGTCTTTGATAATTTATAGACGTCTGCCAGATATATATTTCCTATGTCCTACTGGAGTGTTTGATTCATCCTCCACATCTATTCCATCAACCAGACCAAGATGGGTTTTTTTTTGTTTTTATTTTTAAGTAAGCACTGGACTTTTTAATTTTCCTGATGATATACATTCTCTACAGTAACTGGGAATGATTAGACCAAGTTTGTCATGGGGGCCTGTGAGAGGACACCCAAGGAGTTTCCCAATGGTATTGGGTTGCCTTGTCTCCTTTTGTTGACCTACATCCAATGCTCCAATGTTGGCCTTTGCCACACCTATATATACCTGAAGGCTGAGTCCTTCTATTTTTGCCATTCCCAGAGAAGACATTATTCCAAGGAATTCCTTGTCTATAATCTCTTCTCAATTTCCTATTCTACCACAATTAAAACATTTGGTATTTTGATGTCTCCTCATACCACTGTAAATTGCTCTTTTTACCCAAGCTTCAGTACTATTGTCAGGTGCCTCAACATTCATTGTATGCAAGATCCATTTATCCATTGGTGCTGATCTGACTTTTAATGGCCCAAGAATACTATTGCATTCTATGTTGGCATTCTCAAAAGCCAAAGATTCAATTAGTATACTTCTAGCTTCTGGGTCTGTTACCCCTATCTGTACAGCCTTAGTAATTTTTGTAAAATGTCACAAAAGTGTTCTCTCTGAACCTGTTTAACCTTGATATATGATTCAGTTTTCTTTTATAGTTCCTGAATCCTTTACCAAGCATTTAAAACTGCTGTGCTACATAGGGGCAAGGTGTGTTCATGGTGGGGCCTGATACTGAGGATCAGAGTAAAGTCTCTCACCCAGAATTTGATCTTGAGATACCTCAAGTTCTTTTGCTTTTCCCTATTGCTCTAAAATTTTCACTTCTTCTCTCTAGTAACAATTCCAAAGCCACTGAGGTTATGAAAATCACCAAAACGTTCCTTAAGATATTATATTATATTATTTTATAAAATTGGCTTAAAAGCTGTAAGTTCAGATCTGTTCTCGAGTGTTTTTGTTCTCTTTAAATGTCCTCATAAAGCTCTGTCAGCTCCGGAATAATGAAGAAAATGGTCTACCTACGATTCTGTAAGTATATTTAGCAGCTCCAAAACTTATGGGATAAAATCTGCAGAGGAAAGTGCCCAGTGTCTAATAGAGAGGCTGAGAAGAGTCTTCATAGCTGGGCTTGGTGTAATATACCTGGAATCCCAGTATTCAGGACGCTGAGTCAGAAATATCCCTGTGATGAGGTCAGGGCCAGACAGGGCTGCATATTAAGACTGCCTCAAAAACCAACAAAGACCTCTCTATAAATATATATAATATTTATATATTAAAAAACTACATCAATAATTAGGTGCCTTGAACAAAGTCCAATACACAATACACTCAATGCCTGATCTCTTCTCAGAGAATGAAGCTTGGTTTTACCTAAATCTAAACTCTAAGAGTCCATTATCACATGACTTATGTATTCCTTGGCCCCTTTTAAAACTAAGGATTGAGACTCAGGGCAGCTACCCCAACAGTTGCCCATCAATTATTTTTTGCTTACAAAATTAATTCATTGATGGGGATGCTTTGTTAACCAATTATCATTAAGAGGTGGGGCCAAGTTAGGGTGTGGCTTTCTGGGACCCAGAGAGAAACAGGCACATGGTCCAGGTGCACGCTCATTGAGGAGTCCAAGGTGTAACGTCTGTTCAGTAATAATAACGTCTCATCCTTGGACATAATTTTTATAGCATAATATTACTTTCCTGGAGAGACATTCTGTCAGTCCTTCTATTGTAACCCTTTGACAGAGTCTGATTAATACATTTAATAGTATAAATTTTCTCAGACAATGTCTCAGCACCCTCTGTTATTGACTGGGTTTTGTTTGCCAAATTGGTTCTGTCCTTCTCCAGAGTCCTGAATTTCCCTTTGGGTTGGTAATTACCAGTCTGTAAAGACTGTATCATTTCTAAAAGTGCCTCATTCTTGGCCCTATTATCAAACCATGTTTTCAAGGAGAAAATATGAAGGACAAAGCTAATCCCTAGGATCAAACAGAGAAATGTAGGAGGGAAATCATATAAACCTTGCAAAACATTGTACACAGTATAAGTAAAAAAAGCTATTGAACTCCTGGATGGTTAAAGTGTCCATAATTTTGCTCTTTTAAATTATAAATTTATAATCTAAGTGCATGTACAGAAACATAGGTAGACCATTTTCTTTATTATTCAGGAGTTGACAGAGCATTATGAAGACATTTAAAAAGAAAAAATAAAACACTTGAGGAGCAATCTGAACTCACAGCTTTTAAGCCAATTTTATAAAATTATGTTCTATAATATCTTAAAGAACTCTTTGGTGATTTTCATAGCCTCAAGCTTTTATTTTTTCATACTGTCTTTATATATGGGAAAACATTATTTTATTTCCAATGAGGTTATAGCAACATTGAGTTCCTAATTTTTAAGTAGCTTGTCAGTTTGTAGGTTTGGAGTTGCAGACATCTCTCTAAAACATGTGTATGAGATCAGAAAACCTTATTAAAAATTTGAATTCTGATTCTGTAATTCTATGAAGTAGACGAAGTTTTAACATCTAAGCGATATGGTCATCGAGGATCTATTGAGCTCTCTCAGGAGGCAGGTCTGGGGGTGCTTCTATCTCTCTCAGGAGGCAGGTCTGAGGGTGCTTCTATCTCTCTCAGGAGGCAGGTCTGGGGGTGCTTCTATCTCTCTCAGGAGGCAGGTCTGGGGGTGCTTCTATCTCTCTCAGGAGGCAGGTCGGGGGGTGCTTCTATCTCTCTCAGGAGGCAGGTCTGGGGGTGCTTCTATCTATCTCTCTTCACTCTCCTGAGGTTCACAGCTTCCATATGCTAGAGTGGAGCAAAGGTTCAATTCTTTCAACTTTCACTGGTTTTACTTTTAAAATAAATACCATAAAGATTTTACTATCTTTATTTTATTGTCCAATTCATATGAAGACTGCCTAATTATGTGACTCTCAAAAGTATCACCAAGAAGACAGATAGAAACAAACCACAATGCCATTAATTCTGCCTCACAATTCCATTCTTCAGTCCTGAAGTTTCTTTGTTATACTGGAATCATGATTAAACCACATTACTATCAGTGAAATGAATTCTTCCTTTCTATCGTTCCAAAAACCTCAGTGCTTGCTTAGAGTCAAGTGATCACACTTTTGCCAGGTCCTACATGCACATGCATATTCACAAAAGCACCCGTGCCATATACTAAAGATTCTTAGTGTTGAATGTTCTCTCATCTTCATTTGCGATTATATTGCCAGGTACTTTCTCTGCTTTGAAAGTACTACGACATCATAAAAATTGTTTAATTTACCTGTGCATGTAGCTTTGGTTGACACAGGCCATAGGAATGTGTCGACCATGTCAAGTTTAGAAAAATCTTTGCTATCATCGTTTTTACATGTTGTCAGAGAGCATATAAAGAGCAAAATCAAGTTCACTGTCAGAATGCAAATGTTCTTAAAGATTTACTTATTTGTATGTATGTGTGTGGAGGGGGTGAATGGGAATGTGTGCTTGTGAATTTGTGGATGTTAGACGTGGGTATCAGGCGTCCTTCTCTATTTACTCAGCCTCTTTATTTTACTGTCTGAGGCTCTCTTAGAATCCAAGAGCCTGAATTGTTTTGGCTAATCTTCCTGTCTCTGTCCCTCTTGATGCCTTGTTTGTTGCGTGGTCCTGCTCTAAACCTCTGTCCTCAAGATTTCTCTGCAAGTGAAAGAGCTAGGCCTTCTCTTTAATGCCCTGGAAGAGTTTTGATGATATGCTTTGTTTGTACTGCCTTATGACCTTGAGAAAAGAGACAAACTTCAATTCCTTTTCTGTCTTCAAGGTAGATGCCTGGTTAAGGAAGAATCAGCTACAGTTGTGAATTGTTACTTAAATAATGGAGAGCAAACAACTATGACTTTTCAGAAATAACTATCAAAAAAATGTTTTAAATCGGTTTTGATTACATGTCCATGTAGAAATATTTGCAAATACTCAGTTATTTTTGAATCATATTTATTATATATTTTATAGTCCATTGAACAATCATTCTTAACACATCACTGTGTATTGGTGTGACTATTTATGTTCATACTCAGGGAAAACAAACACTCACTTAACATTTTTCTAAATCATCTTAACTTGATTCTGAGCCTGTTCTGGTCAATTTGATACAATCTGGGGTCATCTGGGAATGACTGGACCAGTGATTCTGGGTCATATAGTAAAGCTGACTGAGCAAGGCATTGTGATCAAGCCAGTCAGCAGCATTCCTCTATGGCCTCTGCTTCAGTTCCCTCCTCTAGATTCCTTCCTTGACTTCCCTTTGTGATGAACTATAAGTATAAAATGAAATATACCCTTTCTTCCTCAAGTTGCTTTTGCTCTTGGTGTTTTATCATAGTAATAAAAAATAAAGTTTAGATGAAGCCCCAACTCACTAGAGGTGAGGGGAGTAAGAGTGATCTTCCCTTTCCTAAAAAACTACAAGAATCCTAGGTATTTAGAATTGCCTGTGCCCTAAGAGGAAGGCCTGCTACAAGCTTCGGTGGTGACCACCATTGGCTTCCAATCTTCAGTTACATGTGTTTATGGATCCTGGCCTTCTGCTTGTGAGAAGAAATGGAATGCCCCCCCCCCCCCAAGGGAAGACTTCTCTATAGTCTGTACAGCAGTAGCAGAAACTTGTGAACATCCAGGGGTTGTGGTACTGAGTCCAGGTCCTTGGCGATCTAACATGCATCATCACACAGTTGATGAGAAACATGGGTTTCCAGCAACACTTTAGAATGCAAGGAAATTTAAACCCAGGTGAATTTCAGGAAATCCTGTCATCTTTTATTCAGTGCTCCCCCTCTAAAAACACCTTGTGTGTGTGTGTGTTGTGTGTTCACGCGTGTGTGCATGTTCATGTGTGTTGTTTTGTGTGTATGCCGTAGCACATGTGTGGAGTTATAAATGAATATGTGTCAATTCTTACCTTCCACACCTTGTTTGACAGTCTCCTGTTCATTGCTTCCAACTCAGGCTAGCTGACCTTTTCACTGTGGGAATGTTGACTGTTGACACAACATGTCTGGCTTTTTGTGTGCTCTGAGGATCCAGATATACACATCATGATTACACAAAAAGTTTTTCTTTAAACCTACTAAGACATCTCCCCATCTACCTTTTCCAATCCTGTCTCTAAAGGAGCAATCTAAATCCCACCTGTAAAATCCTGTAAAATTCCACAGTTCAAGCCTCTTCAAAAGACCATAATTGCTAATTATTCCCTATGAAAGGGAGCTTAGACCTCAGTTTTGTTTTGGAAAATATTGTCATGGGAGAGGAGGTATCGGGTCTGGGTGGACAGATGCATTTTCTCTTTAGTATTCTGAGCAGCTGTAGATAAATTCCTATAAAGAAATGTGATCCTGTGGCCTGTATCCATTTTGAGTTCCACGTTGATCAGAGGTTCTGGAGAAGAGACAGTTATAGTGATGAGCATGCATGGGTTCCATAGGTGGGCTGTCACTAACCCCGTGTCTTTGGACAAGTTATGTGTCCTCTCTATACTTTGCTGTAGTTGGACTTTCCTTTGGGCTGCCAACTTACAAATAATGACACGGAGACTTATTAATTATGAAAGCTTGGCCTTAGCTTAGGCTTTTTCTCAACTAGCTCTCATAATTTAAATTAACCTGTTTGTATTTATCTGTATTCTGCCATGTGGCTTTTACCTTTTTCCCATTCTGTAATCCAGCTTGTTCCAAGTCTCACTGGCATCTCTGCATACCTAGATTCATCTCCTCTTCCTCTCTGTCCCTGGAAATGGGAATCTATCCTCTCCTGTCTAGCTGTTGACCATTCAGCTCTTTATTAAACCAATCAGAAGGTGCTGTAGGCAGAGGCACATTTTCACAGTGTGAAAAAAGGTTATCCCACAATGCCTTACTCTCTTCATGGTGGAGATGTGACCATGTGTCCATTTGAGTCAACATATTTAGTATTCATCCGTGTGCTCGATACACTGCCTGTTACTGTAGCACCATTTCCTGTATACACATACAATACTCTCATATATGATCAGGACAAAAAAATCTGATTTGAATAGTCCCTGTACTGGGTTTCTTCCACCTTTTCTTTTTGGAGATAAAATTGCATTCTGAATTTCTCTGTTGAGGAATCTTTAGACCCTTCTTCCCCAACTTGAGAGAAAGAAATAGATTGGCATTTTCTTCAAGAAGGTTCTCCCACATACATGTTACAAACATGACATGCTTCTTCACATTGTCACCTTCTTACTGGGCCTCTGGTTCACTTGCTGTTTTTTAAAAATTAGTGCATAGCCCCAAGTCTGGCCCACAAGTAAGGTATTAAGGACTACTGGGAAAATAAATCAAATTGATGAGCTGTTCTTCCTGAATAATGCTCCCTTTACTGCCTCAGTGAGGAGGGACTTGGAAAAATGTTCCTTCCCCCCACCCTCTGCAGATTATAATGTCTCTGTCATTTCTGTCCACAACTTATTACAATTTTTTTCTGAGACACATCATACAGAAATATTTATTAACAATTTTGTACATTAAGTATGGAGTTTTAGATCTTATTCTTTGTAACTGGCATTGATGTTTCTCATTTGTGAGTCTAAAGTGTGTATTTGGTAATTTGTTTCTCTAGGGTCAGCCTTTAGGTTACTGCTGAATATGAGTTTTAATAGAGTTTACTAATGTCTTTGGAATGTTTTTGAGTCCACCCAAAAGTTAAAGGGCTCTTAAAATTCTTTCCCAGTGGTCATTTCATAGAAGATAATTTCAAGATGAGTCCAATGGCTCATTCCATATCTATCTCACATGTCTTCACTCTGTGTGACCATGAAGGGAATGTGGAGAAATACCAAGTGCAAAAGTGGAATGTTTACCTCATCCATTTAGAGTGCCACATCCTATGTAAGTTGTCACATGCCTTCATGAGTGCCATTAGCTGCTTTCCTCTATGCTTAAAGTTTAAGAGTTTTTTGTTTGTTTGTATGAATTTAGGTCTTATGAACTCAATAATGTCATTGTGCATTTCAACAGCATTGGCTGAGTGGAATTTCACCAAGTGTATGGAATTTCACCCCATTTATTCAATAAAGGTATATTTGCAATAGTATAAGTGTATATAAGTGGAGATTATTACCAGTGCCAGCAGGACACACTGCATGTGGCTGCTTTGCCAGTTCCAGCTGCCATCTAATTATTCACTTGCTAATCATCCTTGTAACATATAGGAGCATCTTCCTCTTTATGTCCCTGCTTTTGTTTTTAATCTGTACTTTGAAATGTTAATGTTCTATCAAGTGGGAACAGAGCTTTTTTTTCAGATCATTCTTATTTGAGTTGTACTCACTCTTCTTTGCATGTGCTAAGTGCATTCTTTTTGCTGGAAAAGCTTACTCTGCCTCTCTACCTAAAAGGTTGTGATTAAAATATAAAGGAATTAAATTAAAATGAGTTTCAATGTTTCTTAAATTTCCAATGAAAACTCTCTCTCTCTCTCTCTCTCTCTCTCTCTCTCTCTCTCTCTCTCTCTCTCTCTCTCTCTCCCTTTTTCCCTTTCTCTCTCCTAGGCCTCCTTAGCCTTATTCCCCAGGGAATGGTGAGTACACTATCTGCCCTTTCTTTCCACAGCCCCGCAATGCAGGGGAATCAATGTGATAGGGAGTCAAGTCAAAGCAGGAACTCAGTTTATTACTGTGAGTGTCAGTTTATATAGGTTAAGTGACATCCTGTGATGTAAGGGTACCTCCAGCCAATGAGAGACAGCCAAGCCCTCCCTCTGGCTAGAGAGACATCTACCTAGATTTTGCTGTGTCATTCTCATTCTCAGTCGGTAGCTTTGAGACTATCTTTCAAACTTGAGCCAGGTTTTTCTCTGTCCTACAGGCCCTGAGATAATTTTGGCCCAACCTCTCTCTCTCTCTCTCTCTCTCTCTCTCTCTCTCTCTCTCTCTCTCTCTCTCTCTCTCTCTCTCTCTCTGTGTGTGTGTGTGTGTCTCTGTCTCTCTCTGAGACAAGGTATCTCTGTGTAACAGCTCTTGGTGTACTAGAACTCACTTTGTAGGCCAGGCTGGCATTGAACTCATACAGATCTGCCTGCCTCTGCCTCCAGATGTGGGATAAAAGGTGTGCATGCATATGCCCACTGAAAGCTGTTTTCTGTCAAATAATATGACCTTGCTGCTCTAAAATTTTGAACATTTGTATGAAAATATCTAGCATATTACTTTTTTAGACCTTCATGTTTTAAAGTTTTTCTTGAAAGTAAAAACTTTTTTTTTTTTTTTTTTAATTACGTAGGGACTAGAATGACTAACTAAATGTAGTGGAGATCTATTTGGAGTATCACTGAACATAAAATGGAAGCATTTTTCTGTTTTATACTTCCTTTGATATATCAAAATATTTAAAGGTTTTTTTGTTTGTTTGTTTGCCCAGCTGATCTTGAACTCTGTGTGACTGAAAATGACCTCTGAACACTGAATATCTCATTATTCTGTCTCTACCTCTCAAGTGATGTGATTACAGGCAGGCTTTAGTGAAATAAATTCCAGTTAAAATTCAGATGCAAAATGTAATGGCAGCAATGGAATTTTGACTCTAGGAAAGAAATATTAAGGAAGCGCAAGCCAGGCTTATTCCAGCAGCTTTCTTCTATCAGTGTCCTCAGCAGTAAATGCCAAGTATCTCCCTGCTTGCCTGTACCTTGAAGAAAATAAGAGAAACACCCTATCTGTGGCAGGTAAGCACACTGAATTGGGTTTTACACTGAAGAGAAAGCTGTGCAGAAAGGCTGGAGCCAGGATTCTCATGTATTGCTCAGGTTCAAGTGTCCCCTCCGTTGTTTGTCAACTGTGTGAATTTGGGCAAGCTACTCAGCCATTCTCATCGATAGCAGTGAGTAAGCGAGGCGATACTTCCATCTTCCTCCCAGGTTTCCTGATCAAGATTGAATGGAACGATAGCATAATGGGCACAGCGTAGGTCTTTGTTAAATACCAGAGGGGCCGAGCAAAGTTCTCAGGATTTTATATTTCCTTTATTCCTTTCTGTGGTTCTATGAAGTATGGTGGGTTTTGCTGTTGCTGTTTGGTTTTTGTTATTGTTGTTGTTTTTGCTTGTTTGTTTTTCTTGAGATGTGGTCTCATGTAGCTAAGACTGAGCCAATACAATGTGGAATATTTTGAAGTTTAAGTGGGGATCAACCTCAAGCCTTTGGGCATGCCAGGCAAATACTCTGAGCAAAACCTCCTGTCTTCTTTTTATTTTAATTTTAGAACTTAATAATTTCTTTAAGGTGTTATGCTCACAGGCCATAATCTAACAACTGCTCTGTTTAGAGACTATCTACTGTACTCTGGATTCGTTTGACAGGTTTGCCATTGAGTGCTTTCTGCCTATCTGTGAAGCCTTGTAGAAAGTCTTGGAGTAATCTCCAGGGAAGGCTGGTCAGCTTGACTGCAGCTCGAGACAGGAGGATAATGTCAGTGGACACTTGGCTATAGAATGGATGTATGAAAATTGTATTTAGGGAAACGGGTTCAGAAAAAGTTTTAAAAATGAAATTGACCTAATATGTCTAAATGATTTCATGTAGGGAAATTAGCTTATTTTGTGATTTTTTTTTTTTTTTTTTTTTTTGGTGAGTAGGTAAATATCAGGTAGAAAGGATTGTTTTATTCAATGCATTGGTTCTAAATTAATGAGTGAGTTTCCCTCTCAAGGCTCATCACATCATGTTTGGGAACACTTTCATTAAAATTGAGGTTTCAATTTTAGGTAATTCCTCCTAGCATCTATCTAGCAGTAGAAACAAAGAACAGTAGTCCAGAACACAGAATTAACTAACTCAGGCAGCAGTATGCCAAAGCTGAAAACTTCTGTTCTAATGAAAAGGCATCGTTACTGCCTAAAGGAGAGTAAAATTCTTAGATATCTGAATCTGTTTAATTAAAACAATATAAATAAATTAATACGTTTTCTGACCCTGGATAAGAATGTATTGAGTGTTGTTCTGTATATGCGTGTATGTAGGCATGTGTATATAGAGATCAGAAGTCAATCTCAGGTATTGTTCGTCTAGAGCTGTCCTCCTAATTTTTGATATGGAATATGAATGAGAACTTGGGACTTCCTAAGTAGGCTAGGGTGGCTGGCCAGTGAGCTCCAGGGATCCACTCATCTCGATCTCCCCAGTGCTTGCATTACAAGCCTGTGCTATCATGCCCAGTTTTTTTTTTTTTTTTTTTTTTTTTTTTTTTTTTTTGGTTTTTCGAGACAGGGTTTCTCTGTGGCTTTGGAGCCTGTCCTGGAACTAGCTCTTGTAGACCAGGCTGGTCTCGAACTCACAGAGATCCGCCTGCCTCTGCCTCCCAAGTGCTGGGATTAAAGGCGTGCGCCACCACCGCCCGGCTCATGCCCAGTTTTTTTGCATGGACACCAGGTCCTCAAATTTGAGCAGCAAGCAGTTGGCCAACTGAGCTATCTCTGCAGACCCAAGAGTTAGTGCAAAGATATTTTTGTTTCCTTACAAAATGCTGTCACAGAGACCTAAGTAAAATGGCCATATTCTAACACTAAAACTTTAGTTCTGCTTGAGATCTACAGTTGACTTTTTTTTTCCTGCTTCTGCACATTCCCCAGTTCTTTGGTGTTGCCTTTCAGTATTTCTAACATAAGGATTCCAGTTCTGAACCTTTTCTGGGGGAAGCATGGTCTGTTACCTAAAAACACATTCCCTGATGGGTTCCTGTTCTGGTAAGAGATTCTACAGGAGGACTCAGGATTTGCTTTCATTCTGATTTTGGAAATACAGATTGAATACAAATAAGCTTGAAAAAAGAGGCTGGCAGTAATTTATTTTGAAATACAAAGAAAAGCATTGGGGGGATACATTACATAGTAATCTATAAGGCCCCTTCCTTCCACAGTGTCTCTAATTGTTAGATAGCCCTCTATTATATTCTTCTGATGTTTTAGATTTCATACTTTAGTGTTGTTGGGTTCACCATTCCATCATTCAGTGAAGGATAAGAAGGAAATGATTCCTGTCATGAAGTTTACGGTAGAGAACAAGTAGACATTGTATAAGATTGGTTTATTTGTTCTGGAGAGATTCTGAGTTAAAGTCTGTTGTTTTCTGTGCATGTGTTGGCATGCATGCATATACGTGTCATTTAATGTGTGGAATAATGTGTACTTGTGCACACACACTTGTAGAGCCCAGAGGAAGACGCGGGGAATTGTTCTCTACCAGTGTCCCTTGTTTCTTTGAGGCAATGTCTTTCTCTAAACTTGCACCTTGTGATTTTAGGTCAGGCTGGCAGCCTGTAAGCTCTAGATATCCCACTCTCTCATCCACACTTGGTCTCTGCTGTACTTAGTACTGGGATGGAGAAATGCAAGGGAACACACCAGGCTTTGATGTCTGTCCTGGGATTCAGAGACCATCCTCATGTATGTGCAGTGAGTATTGGTAACCACTGAGCTATCTCTCCAGCTGAATTTAAAGCCTGTTTCTGAATGATCTTGTTTGACTCAGTACATGTCTGTGAGTCTATCTTTTTTGTCTGTCATGGAAGTAGTTATGTCTAATCAGCAAGTTGAAATGTTACTGTCTTTCTTGTATTCAGATTCTTAGTTAGAAATTCTATTGCTGTGAAGAGACATCACAACCCCAACAACTCTTATAAAGGAAAGCATTTAATTGGGGCTGGCTTAACGTTCAGAGGTTCAGTCCATTATCATCATGGCAGGAAACACGCCAGCATGCAGGCAGATACAGTGTGGGAGAAGGAACTGAGAGTTCTTTACCTTGATCTGCAGGTAGCAAAGGAGACTGTGTGTCATATTGGGGCACAGTTTGAGCATAGGTCCCCAAAGCCCATGTCCACAGTGACACACTTCCTCTAGCAAGGCCACACCTACTCCAATAAGACTACACCTACTCCAACAAGGCTTTACCTCCTAATAATGACACTTCCTATGGGCCATGTATTCAAACACATATAGAGGCCCTTCCTATTCAAATCATCACACAGAGGGATGTCTGCAAGCCTCTGGGGATCATGGATTTTAGTTGTCTGTTTCATTGAATAGGAAAGCAGAACAGGCAATTCTTTGTCTAGGAAAGAACCAACTAAATAAAGTATGAAGAGAACATACCATTCCCGATATTCCCACCTGTACCATCTTTGGACATCTTGAACATTAGAACAACAGCAGTGACTCTGATAACTTGTAACTTCCAACATGGAGAGAAACAGTGATGTTGACAGATTGAGATGCCATCCTGCTGTGTTAGAACAAAGATTGTTGCCCACGACATGCATGGATAGATTGAAATGTAGGGCTTCTCACAGTTGTCTTTACTGTTAACGTATAAAAGTAGAATTGCAGTATGTGGAATGGGAGGAGTCACTGAGAATCTGGGGTTGACGAGGGACCTTTGTGGTTTGTTCTTTTTTTTTTTTCCACCATGTTTAGGCTGTGCAGGAGGTGAAGGTTAAAAACTGTGCTTCAGAAATACAAGTCTGCTGATGTTATAAAGTGCCTTCTACATTAGCCACTGCAGGATTTCGTTATGTCCGAGGCAAAGTGGTGCTTGGTTAACTGGAGTAGTGGTGTGAGGGGAATTATTGCTAAAAAGATAGATGGAAGGTTCATTTCTAATGTGTGAAAACTGAAACTAAGATTGAATGTAAAAAACTCCGAGGAAAAGAAAAGGAGTCTCCCGTCTAACTCCAGTAGCTAGAAATGATAGTGCCACAAAGTCAAAGAAGAAACTCAGGGACAATGACAAGTTTTACATCCAGTTTCTGTGTTGTGTGTGTTTAGAAAAAGAAGGATGGAAAGGATGTGGGTTTGTTTTGTGCATTTGTGGAGGATTTCCAAGGCTGTAAGAACATAGTTAAGGCCTCATAATGGAGACAGACCGAAGATGTGACTGAGAGACACAGCAAGGTTTTGTATAAGCCAGAGTCCTTAATGGACAGCTTTTAAAGGAAACCAAAGAGCAGGCTCAGCATGATGGGAAGGGGAAGAATCTTTTTAAATTGTCTTACTTGGCAGGAAGGTACAGGTAAACGTGTAATCAAAAACCTCTTTTCTCTCCTGTCTATACCACCCTTGCAGCCTTGGGGGGAAGAAACGCACTTTGGCTGCTATTGAAACCCCAGTCATTACGTGTAAGATCTGAGATGAATTATTCTACAGAATTCTATAGAGAATGAGGAGGCCACATGATATGTTTAAAAATAATTTTAATGATTTATTTTATTTTTAACTGTGTGTGTGAACATGTGAGTACAGATGTGTTGTGGAATAATCATTTTATACACTGTGAAGATTTGACACTCAGTTTGATTTAATAAAAAGCTACACAGCCCATAGCTAGGCAGGATTTGGGTGGGCAGAAAGAATGCTGGGAAGAAGGGTGGAGATGCAGGAGTTGCCAGCCAGGGATGGAGGAAGCAGGAAAGCAACATGGGCTGTACAGAGTAAAGATAATAAAGGCATGAAGCAAAAAGTAAATTAATAGAAATGGATTAATTTAAGTGATAAGAGCTAGTTAGAAACAAGCCTAAGCTATTGGCCAAGGTTTCATAATTAATGAGTCTCCGTTTCGTGATTTGGGAACCAGTAGGAGAGACAGAAAAATCCACCTCCACAGGTGCCTGTGGAGGCAGAAGAATGTTTCAGAGCCCTTCTATCTGTAGTTGCAAGCTGTTCTCTGTGCTGCCCGATGTGGGTGCTCGGAACTGAGAACCCATCTTCGGTCCTCTGCAAGAGCAGTATGTGTTTTTAACTGCTGAACCTTCACATTTCTCCAGCCCCAAATTAAATATTGTTTAAGACTGTAAATAGCTGTTGAGAGCTTCTTTAGAAATTATTCTGTATAGGTCAGTATAAAAAATCCTTCCAAATTTAATGGTAGCCCGAAAGAATGAGACCCAGTTTATATACTGTGTGCTTCTTTTTGTTTAAATGAAGATGAAATTAGGCAAAAATACTCTGTGGCACTAGAAGGCACTGTGGACGTGACTGCTGAGGAGGGAGGGGGAGATCCATAAAGGGGTAAGGTGGTGGGCTATGTTTTAATTTCAGTGGTGGTATCATGAGTGGAAGCCCAGATTATGAAAATAAGCAATCTTGCCAGTTAAAATCTGCTATCATTTTGTTTTTCAGGTAAAAATTTGAGAGTAAGAAATGAACTAAATTGCTTATTTTTTTTTTAATTTTTGAAAGTCATGGCTAAATGGTGTTGCTGATCGTACTATCCTAGAGGCTATGGCAGCCCACACAAGGACCCAACAGACCCCAAAGCTGCTGGGGATTCCCATGTCTGATTGCCATTGTTACTAATCAGAAAACTTTCAAAGAAATGGCTACATTTGGGAGCATTCATAGGCATGTCTTTAAATGAATTTTTACCAAATATTTGATCTTTCTGGTTTAGTGATAGTTGAAAAATATTTAATATCAGTTCATGACCTGATATTAACATATTATTTTATTATAATTAACATAAATATAATTAAATAAATTATAATTGATTACTATAACTTGATAGAATATTAATAAATATCAGTTCATGACCTCAGCCAAGTTGCCAACCAGCATATTTACTTTACTTTATTCTTGGAGATCCTTTTCATGTGGCCGCTTGCAAATTTATTTAATGGTTGGAGAGAAGCAGTAATTGTTTAACTGGATTGCACTGAATGCAGTGTAGGACAGATTAATTCATGTATGGAAGGCCAAGGTGTTTGTTGCCTTCCTTATGCCAGATGTTTATATGAGTGTTATTATACTACTATTGTTTAGTTTATTCTAATCTTATATCTTAAATCCTTGACTGTGAAATGTGTGGTATGTATAAGAATCTGATTATGTTATCAAAAATGAAGATTTCTCAGCCAATCTGAAGATTCTGATAGGAGATGAAGGGGCCTGCATTTTCCTTTTCTTTTTTTCTCCCCCCCCCCTTTCTTCCCTTCCTCCCTTCCTTCCTTTTTCCATTTCTTCCTTTGTTCCTGTGTGGTTCTGGGGTGAACCCAAGGCTTTACACATTTAGAGAAGGCCTCAGACATTCCAAGTTCCAGTTTATAATTTTACCAGCCACAGCTGATGATTCTGGGAAGGAAATTTAATGTTCTGAAACATGAGAAACACAGTTTTAACTCCACTACCACTTACGGTAAAATCGACTTTGCATTTTCGGGGACCCTTCTTTTTGAGATCTTTGGGTTTTTTTTTAATCCCTCATTCCCCAAATCAGCAAATTACTCAAGAACTTTTTGTCAGTCAAGGGGTTTAAATTGTTCTGGGGTAAAGTAAAAGTGGAAAAAAGCAGTAGATGCTTTTAAAACAGAAGTAGGCGTTCAGGAGCTCCCGTAGTGAATCACATTGTCTATGACCTGGATAAACTGAGTGACAGATGGAGCTTCATGACTTCAGGCAGGCGCTCCTTAAACCACGAGAGTTTATGAGTAAGTTTCAGAGCCATGGAATTCTGAAACTATTTCCAGTTGCATGTAGCTTCATGCCATTTTTATAATAATGGAAATGGTCTTTATCCTACACCCCCATCAGTTTTGTTTGTCAAGATGTAGATAAAAGGAGGAGATGCAGGAGAGCTTCTGCCCACACATATCTTTGCTTCATTGCTTGTTTCCCTGGAAACAATTTAGGTAAGCACTGGTTACTGATTAGTGGTTCAACATCAATGAATGCCCTGCTGGTTTTAATTTGCAAAGTCATGAAATAGATGTGTGGCACAACAGTTCTCTTTTTGGCCTTTTAATTTAAAAAAATGCACTTCTAGGAAATTCTCTAAAGCATTGAGCTAGGTTTTTGCTGTTAAAGTGGACTGACTTTCTTCTTCCCAGATTTTAAGTGTCCCACTATCCCAGTCATTACTATGGGTTAGATGACTTGGACTTGAACGTTAAAACTCATCCCTTAAAAGTTCCTTTGATCCTGGAGGCTCTCCCAGGGATGCAGTGTCTCTTGGCTTACACGGTTAGCAGAGAAGCAGACTGCAAAACCAGAGTGTGGAGCTGCTAGTAGTTTTCCATCTGACGGCTGCTCTCATCTGTCCGTCAGCCTTTGACATTTCAAATTCGAAGCCATTTGCTGGAGAAGCGAAGGAGAAACTAGAGAGCATGCCACTCTCAACAAACATTCTAAGCTCTTCACTCTGACTTTATTTAAAAATAAAATAAATACTGGTAAGACAGAGGCCCACTGTTGAACTTGATTCTAAGTTTTCAAAATGTCTTTTGATATTTTGACCTATAAAGGTGGTACTAGTATCTTTTAACATCATTTTCAATTTTGATTTGTCTGGGTTAAAGTGATTTAAGCCAAGGCAAGCACTGAGAGTTTAAATACACAGAAAATGGTCATGTGGTTAATTGACACTTTCCACTTCCATTGGCCACTTCCGTTTCTTATCCAGTTTCTTCCAAGCAACTTTACCTTCTGCTTCCTGTTACCTCCATGTCTGTTTTGTGACCTTCTTTTCTTTGAAGGACTAGGGAGATGACCAAATGGTTAAGGGCACATGTTGCTCTTGTAGAGAACCTAGGTTCAGTTGCTAACACCTACATGGTAAATTCTGGTTCTCAGGGATCTGATGCCCTCTTCTGACCTTCATGGACACCAGGATATATGTCGTGGACATATATTTGTGCAGGCAAAATGTTCATGAACATAAAATAAAAACATCTTCAAGAAAAGATTCAAATATTAAGCTTTATAGCAATTTCCCCACCTACAGTTTGACCTGGTTTTTGCATAACCACCTGGGTGAGTGAGTTGGGAGTCACCAGTGTGGTGTATCTGCTTGTCTCCCATTTACTTTGGTGTTAAAATTAGGCTATTTGTTTTTGACTCACTTTCATAATTCAAATCTACAGTTTAGGGCTTGGCTCTTTGTCAAAGAGAACATGCTTTTTGACAGGCAATTCTTGGCATACAGTGGGAGCTTCAAAGTCTATTGAATGAATGAATAAATGAATGAATGAATAAATGAATGGATGTTTACCATTCATATGCCTCCCCTTCCCATATAACTTTTATATTCTAGGGTGTGAATTTACTTTATCCCCTTAATATTCTTCTGGAAAATATATTTGAAAATATGCTCTCCCCTCCCTGTCAAATGACCCTGTGAAAAAGGACACCCAATGGGGCAATAGATAGCTTTTTTCCTTTTTACATATAGTTTTCTGTGTCATATGACTATTCCTTTTCAAGTTCTGTATTTACTGACATTCCACAGAGGAAAGCCTGGTTCTCTTTATGATCTTTGGCTGCTGTGGCTCCTCTAAATACATTGATTTGCTCCTGGCTGGGCATCCTAACCTCTGGAGAACTGCGTGGAGGAAAAGGAGCAAGTTGTGGGGGCCGAGCCACCCCTCTGCATTTCTCTCATTAGACTTTGTGGCTGCTTTACTGTTTCTTAGCTTCTCTTCCTTGGTCTAGGAAATGTAAGAGCTTCCTTAGAAAAGGTGAGAAACGCCTCTTCTCCAAAGTGGAATTTAATCAGAAGCTGTCCTGTGTCCATGTCAGCTAGACTGCATTAAAGACGATGAGCCTTAGAATACACTTCACTTGCCCATTACCATTCTTGGGGACTTGGTTGAACTTTTATAAAAGTCCTGGACATTTATGTTGCATCCTTACCTTGATACCTTTTTTCCTTTCTCAATGTCATATGAGCTGTGAGGTAAGATGTGCTGTCAGTGAGCATGATGCAATTATTCATGAGGGTTTTGGTGTAGACCAAAGCATTATTAGATGCACGGTAGACAATGTCAACGATCCTTTGTGAGTACAACTCAGGGTCATGCTGCTGCAGGGCACGGTCCTTATTCATTCCTCATACTCGGGCTGTTGTATGTAGTTAGGATCAGTCAGCATTGGTAGCAGGATAGCTCAGCTTGTATTTCCTTTTGCTCTGATAGGGTTTTTCTTGATCCCAGTCTTTTGAGCACTTGTGCCAGTTGCCCTGCGTGATGCCCATTGCTTGGTATTGACTGGAAAGATATTTGTATATCCTTATTTTCTCGTCTCTCTTTGTCCATCTCTTCTTTCTGTGGAAATCCGTGTTTTACGATCTCTCCCTTATTTCCTAAGGACAAGATGTCATTAAGACCATGGCTGATGTAATTAGTGACCCAAGTTCAAGATCTTCCTCTGACGCTTAGCTGTAGGACAGAGGATAGATTGCATGACACCTCTCAGTTCCTGTTTATTTCATAATATGCACTAAAATATAGTAGTCACTGTATTGTAATGTGGGGTTTAAATGAAATAAACATGTACTGAAAACAACTACCATGAACTATCATGTAGTTATTGGTATTTGTGGTTACCAATTACAGTGGCCATGTAGGAAAGGATGTATTAAAGAAAAGCAACAGAGCTTATATTTTACTATGGCAGTTTTTTTATTGCCAGATTCTGAAAGCATAAAGGAAGGATATTATCCTTGCCCTCAAGGTATTTATGGTCTCATAGGATAAGACAGATGTATCATTTCATATGTACAGTAAAAGTAGCAACAGTGTTGTCAGATTATCAAAGGAGTCAGTGGACTCACAGAAGATGAAGCGATCATTATTTAAACTGAGTCACTTAGCTAAAGTATAAATGTGGTGGGAATAACACAAAATAGTTCCTTTGCACATAGCTGTTTCTGTATCTAAAGGAACACAAATAAGCTTGACTCAAGTGGATTTTTATGTGACATAGAAAAGGCTTTCATTTTTGAAGACATCTCACTGTAATTTGAGCAAATATTGTCATAATAAATACAGACGGACTGCGAGTAGAATTGCTGCCTCTCCGAGCAGCCCCAGGCAGCCTGTCAGCGGCCCATTGCCTCTGCACTGGCTCTTGTTACTTTCGTAAGCAAAACAACAAGATGATTCCTCTAATGGAGACAAATATCAGGTTCTTGAGTCTGTGATCTTGTCACTATAATGGTCCCGTGTTGAGGGTCATGCTATATAGTTAGGTAAATGAGGTTCCTGTCATTGTGGGGTAACTGGATCAGGCAGGATCCATCCCTCGAGATGAAGGAGTTTCTGAGTAGATAGCTTTATAAATGATTCCTTCTCACTGGTCTGTAATGGAAGGAAGGGACAGACTGTAAAAGTGTCTAACCCGTGATGTTCTGTTGTGTCTGCTCACATTTTGGTTTCTAGTAATAAACTAGCAACTTATATTAACAAAAAGCGTGTAATGAATTAATTACACGTTTCTCCCCTTCTCTTCCATTTACTGCCCGTAGTTGACACTCCGGATCCTTACGTGGAACTCTTCATCTCTACAACCCCCGACAGCCGGAAGAGAACAAGACACTTCAATAATGACATAAACCCTGTGTGGAATGAGAGCTTTGAGTTCATTTTGGATCCTAATCAGGAAAATGTTTTGGAGGTAAGTGAATCATCTGGGGGCTGTGCACAGTGCTCATTCCTATGGAGAGAGACGCCTTTCTCTTCCCCGCTGCCTTCTTTCCCTTCAATTTGTTGTGGTTGTCTGTGAGCTGGGTGCCATGCTTACTGGGCCCGGATGGTATGTGTGAAGCCATGTGAGTGTCCACGTGAATTTCCCGGATGCTTATGCACTTCGGAGAGGGTGTACTTTATGTTCTAAAGATGAGAGTTTAAAAAGCAGGATATAAATATTATCCATTGCTTTTAAGATATATGTACATGGATTTTTTTCTTTAAAACAGTTGTATTGGTTTTCTGTATTAATTTCTTTATCATATTTTAAATCCTAGAGAGAATAACCTTCCATTGTTGTAAATAGTGGTCCTTTAGAAATATGTGAAATTTGTTGCTTCAAATAGAAATCCCATATTGAGAAGGAAAAAAAATGAAAGTATTGTGTGTTAAATATTGAGAGCTCTAGGGATATGTATAGAGAATGGACTGATGTGTGTAGGTAGCCTTAAGGGACTGTGGTTACAAACAACAGCAGAAACAAAACATGAGGACCTTAAGGGACTGTTAAATATTAAATACTTTAGATTTTTTAAATTAAATGTTTTGAGACAGGCTCTTGCTTCCATGTTTGGCTGACAAAGAACCTGCTGTGTAGACCAGGTTGGCCTCAAAATCCAGTTATTGATCTGCTCTGCTCTTTGAGTGCTGGTGTTAAAGATTTTATGTAACCTCACCTAGCCAGAAACATTATTTTTAAGCATGATAAACAGTTTTATAGTACTTTGCTTTTTAATTTTATTTGGAGAATTTATTTCCTGCTTGTTTGTCTGTATACTATGTGCATAAAATGCCCCGTGGAAGTGAGACTAGAACTGAAGTTAGATATCATTGTGAGCCACCATGTGGGTACTGGGAATTGAACTTAGGCCCTTTGGGAAGAACATCTAGAGCTCTTAACTGCCGCGCCATCACACTAGTCCGCCATGATAGATATTTTAGATGAGATTTCTGGAAAGTGCTTACACTCTCTTTTGATTTGTAGATCACATTGATGGATGCCAATTACATCATGGATGAAACCCTGGGCACAGCTACGTTTCCTGTATCTTCTATGAAGGTGGGAGAGAAGAAAGAAGTCCCTTTTGTTTTCAACCAAGTGAGTAGCAGCAGAGTCACTTCCCCTTCCATGTTCTATATGCATAGATTTATTTTAGAAAGATGGGTTTAATCTTGGAAACATATTCCTTGGAGTATGCTTTACCTTTTATTTTGTTTGCCCTTTTCCTTCCTGCCCTTATGTTGTGCTCTCTTGTCATTCTTTGTGGTGCTGGGGCATGGATCCAGGACTTTTCACAGGCTAAGCGAACACCTTACCATTGAGCTATATCCAGAGACCCCTATGCTAGTCACTTATCATTCAATAAGTAAACCTTGATTGAGGTGATAAATAGTATGAGGCATTAATTTTTTGTTGTTCCAAGTAATAAGAGTGAAGTTAAGCAACAGCTTTGGTCTCCACTAGAGGATCCACCAATACAAAGCATTTGGGATCATAAGATGTTGCCAAATGGAGACTATTCCAACACTGTGTGCTATTTTGTTGGAATATGTATTTACTATTACTATTATAAACACACAAGGTAATATTGAATATATTGCTATAAATTAAATATGTCTAAGAAAAGAATTCTGACTCAGTTAATTAGGGTCATCAGAGAAAGGTCAGAAGGAGTGGTGTTGGGTTATTCTTATTATCTTTATACTTTCAGGGTTGTCACAATTTGGTATTCATTTATGAATTATAAAAGCACTGGGGAAATAATTTGTGCAGAACAAACTCAATGTATCTTAATGTATGATAAGTGTATAAGAAATGAATTAGAGAATTTATGGTGAGACATGTAACTGACTGGTGAGCCAGTTAAAACATTTTATCATGTCCATGGAAACGCCATTTTCTCTCCTCCTTAGAATGACTCCAGGTACCTCTACTTACACAAGCCTTTCTCCCTTAACTCTCGGCTCCTCCATGTTGTCTGTCCTATTGCAACCTCAGACAACCTCTTCCTATTTGATCCCTCAGGATAACCTGTGGTGTTTTGGGGACTGAGTTATTTATACTGCCCAATTTATCAAATCCCAGTGGTAATGAAATTTATATAGGCCAAGAGAAGTGAATTACTAATTATATGTGCCCGCAGAGTCTGTGTCTGACTTATGTGCACACCATGTGCATACACTTACTTAGAAGTGAACTTAGATCACAGGTTTCTTGTGCAGTCCACATGATTTGATCACCCAGAGAATCTGAGAAATGCCATCTGTGCATTCCTCATGGGTCCTTTCCCTGCTCTGGAAGGCATGTCTTCTATCAAGAGATGGATGCCTTACTTCTCTGTGGACACCTTTTAACTTCATTTCAGTTACTCATTCATTTTGTAAACATTTATCAAAAATCTACAGTGGACCAGCCATTGTGTTTGTATAAGACATATCAGGAACGATATACAGGGAGTTATTCTCTCAGTTATCTTCATCTGAGCTAGAGGGGAGAATGGAGTTGTAACGGGAAGTGGAAGGAGGTGTGTGTGTGTGTGTGTGTGTGTGTGTGTGTGTGTGAGTGATAATAAGTCACCATGCACTGAGATAAATATCAGTGAGGTACACAGAGAGTTTAATGAGAGTGTGCATAAAGGAAGCTTGTTGTGTGAGAGGAGGCCCCGGGTGGTTTGAACAGTTTGAATAGTGAACATAGTGGTTAACACCGTGACATGTGAAGGTAGTCCATTTAGCCTTTGAATTCCTTATTATCTTTCTCATCATGGAAATTTAGTTGTTCCTTTGTGACTCATCCATCTGTAAAAATAGAGATAATATCTTATAAGGGACTTATTATGATAACTATATACATGAAAACAAAAATATCATAAATTTAATGATAATTTATCATAATTTATTGCATAAAATATAAACTATGCCTCATTTAGATAGTTTAAAAGTAATTATATTGTGCATTCTACATTAAGTATGCAGTGATATTTAAAACGTATAAATAGTAAACATGCTATATGCATGCATACATACCATACAACAGTGGCTGGTACATATTAAACACTATGTATGACTGTGTTTTGTTTTTGTTGCTGATATGACTTGAGAAGTGAGTAGTTTTTCAGGAGTCAGAGAAATAGTTTCAAGCATTCTAGACATAAGCAATTCCAAAAGCGTAGTCTTGAAGGAAGGAAACAAGATGGGGCAAGTTAAAGGCTTGCCAGGTACGCAGTATGAGTAGTAGGCCAAAGGGCACAGAGGTGGTCAGAACATCGTGGTCCTGCCTGGGCTTTCAATACAGGTCTGTCGAGAGCGTTGTAAGCATGGGGCAGTCTTTCCAAAACAGCTCTTTTATTTTCAATACCTGATCCAAAACCTGATTATGAAAGAAGACATTATAGAGAAAAAGAATATGGTCCCCCCCCCTTCCGTCATGTCCTACGGCTAAGTTTTATAACCCCCTGAGCTCTAAAGAGGCTTCCTACATTCCTGAATTCAAAGTAGGTTATGTAATTGCTTTGCGTAGTGTGTCTGGGACAGAGTTAGCCAAAGACCATTTTTTTTAATGACTTCTCTCTCTAGAGTCCCTTGTGGTTTGTATTTGAAGTCAATCCTTTGAGTTGATGAGCTGGGGTGGTCCTTAGGAGAAGGGGAATTGCCGGTTGAAAGAAGAGTCCGGGGCTCTTCCTTGGATTGTGTGGGAGTGCCCTATGGGAGCCTTGCCTTCCTCTTCATTTCCTGAGACAGGATCTGCCCTAGGTGGGTGGTTTTCTGTCTGTACCTCTCACACAGATGTGTAAGACAGAATGAGCCACCAGGGAATGCTCAGAGAGTGCAGACTTCAATAAACCCTGAAGATGAGTGTGACGATATGGTATAAGAAGAGCACTTGGCCTTGGTGAAAAACTACAAAAATTACAAGCCAAGCCATTACTAGTCCATGTTCCCTCAAACTTCTGGCATCTGAAAGTTAATCTGACTCAATACAGAGTGGTGTCTATGGCCAGGAGACAGCTGGAGACTCAACAACGACCTCCGATTGAACATGGACTGACTCCCAAGGACTGCTCTGGCCATTTGGGGATTTGGAGCCTGGAATCTTGTTTGTCTGGTGACTGTTCTCCTTCTACATGTTTGACTTATCGTTTGCTTTCTCTGAACCTCACTTCCACCCTTAAAATGAGGGCTTAGAATGCATTATTTCCAAGCTGCTCTCTTGCTTAGTTTACTTTGATTGCGTTCCCAAAGAAACTTGCACAGTGTCTTGTTTCGCGGATATTAAAAATAAAAAGAGCCTGGCCTACAAGAGCTAGCTCCAGGACAGGCTCTAAAGCTGCAGAGAAACCCTGTCTCAAAAAACCAAAAAAAAAAAAAAAATAAAAAAATAAAAAAATAAAAAGAGCAAGAGAAAAGCTCTTTTGTTTGCATGTTATGAAATTTCAAAATTCAGACTTTGTCAGTGCAATGACAAGCTTTACTAGGAGGGGAATGTGAGTTCTTATGTATGCCCCAAAGTTGCTAAGTAGCAGAGAGGCAAAGAGGTCCTTTTCAGAAACGCAAGAATCTGTTTGAAAAGTAGATAGCCTGATAGTACAGTGACGAGTACTAGGTGAGGGGCTTGTGTGTTCCACATGATGAGCTTCAAGATGAGCACACACAAATGGCATGGCCGCTGTGTCCTCATATTCTCGTAAGGTTGGTAAAGAGGCAGTGAGGAAATGAATAATCACTCAGCACTAGCTAGTGATACATATCAGGAAGAAAATTCCATAAAGCAACGTAATAGAGCCGGGTGTGGTGGCACATGCCGGAATTGGGAGCGCTAGGGAGGCTGAGGCAGGAAGATAATGATTCTAAGGCCAGTGTGGCCTCCATAGATCCTATCTTAAAGAGAAAGGGCTGGAGAGCTGTCTCAGTGGGTAATGGCGCCTACTGCCAAGCCTAACAACCTGGGTTTGACCCAAGAACCACATGATGGAGGGAGATAAGGAACTTGCCCAAGCTGTCTTTTCACCTTCACATGAAAGTGCTTGTGGCATGTATAGGAGACCACACACACACACACACACACACACACACACACACACACACACACACGCACACACACACACATGCACACACACACAAAAACAACAACAGTACAACAACAACACCTCCAAAGATTCTGACAACTGCGCAGCTGAAGTTCCTGGTACATACAGCCAGGAAAGAAGGCCTCTCTAAAGCATTCTAATTCCTCCCCCCAACCCAGATTTATTCTAAAGTTTTTCAAATATATACCCCTCAGATATTTCTACAGTGAGCAGACACACAACTGCCATCGTGTCCTGCGGTTTCCATTCCCCTCTGCATGCATCTGCCGCACACTTCATCTCTCCACTCATCCATCAGCTGATCCGTTTGGTACATTTATAAATGGATGGCAAACATCACCATGCTTGACCGCTAAGCACTTCAGTATATCACTGAGTACCATTCAGGATCTATATATTATTGTTTTGAGTACCATGTGCCTAGTAAAGAAAATATGTGCCTAGGGTTAAAGAAATAAACCACTCATTTATTAGTTTGCTCATTCTTTGCAAATGCTGTCATGTTCTGTAATTAACATTCTACTGCTCTGTTTGTTTGTCATCTGTTTTCCATCTATTCACAAATAACCACGGAACTCCCAGTAATGCGAAGCCACTCTTTGGCTACTGATTTCAAACATGAGCAAACAAGCAAGCATCTTTGTCCTCACAGAGCTAATGTTCTGTGTAGTAAACCAGTAAATGCAAGTTAAAACAGGGAGAGATGCTTCTGTTGGTGAGAACAGCAAACGCTGCATAAGCCAGGGAAGAAGAATGAAGGGGTTGTGTATGTGTGTAGTGAAGAGGGTAGCAAATGACACTCTAGAAAATGTGGCTGGGAAAGGGATCTCAGAGGCTAGGGGCAGATGAGATCCGAGGTAGGAAGACCTTCCTATGGTTCCATTGTATCCTCTCAGGAGTCCAGGGCTGGGAGTGTATGGCACTGGTGATAGATGAGAGATTGGAGCTCTTAACATGTGGGGAGAGGTATGTCATTGTGGGATTGATGCTGGCCATCCTTGAGAGTTGAGGAATTGGTGCCTCCGCACTTTCTGGTTCCTTGTTCCTTACATAATCTCTGGGCGTTTCCGTTGTTTCTGTACCATCTGTCATGGCCTTCATTGGAGCATCCTCACTTGGTCTTTCAGCCTCTGAAACTAGCTAAGCTATGCAAACCCGTGTTCTTTATAACATACCTAGCTACCATGGTTATAATAACAGTAAACTGACTAATGCAGTCTAGAGGCCCAGACTGTCTGGCAGGCTAAGTAACTGCAAGGAGGGGGATGGCTCCAGTGCAGAGAAATAAAGAAGGGCAAGAGACTAGGTCTCAAAGGGACAGACAGCAATACGTTACAGCCATTGTGGGTAGCCTGGACATCAAAGGTTCAGCTTTTCATTGAAGAAAAATGTGACCAGCATGACTCACTCGCAAGGTAGAGGACAGTCCTCATCAGAACGACCTCAGGAACTGCCTCAGGGAAGCCATCATCTTGGATGGGCACAACACGTTCAGGAAGCCCAATTCTAGGTAAGGATAATGAAGAGAGACTTGATGCATGGAGGGAGAACAGTTTCAGTGGGTCAGAACCCAGCAGCACGTACATGCGAGATGGAAGAACTGACACAGCATCTTCCAGTTTGGGTAGTGAGTCATAATAGGTTTGTACCCAGGTAAGAGGAAACTGAGAGCCAGCAAGGTTAGGCTTTTTCCTAAAAGGGTTACCAAGGAAAAAGTTATGGTGTAAAGATACCAAGTAAGGTGGAGGCCCTCAGAGCAGAGTGCTTCCCTGGAAAGTGATGAGAATAGCAATTCAGGGTGGCGGACACAAGAAAGCCTCTCTGTTATCAACTCTAATGTGTAAGAGTTGAGTCAAGCAGTTTCTTGGTAGGGGTGAGGGCTGCTGAGCTGGAAAACTGGAATTGCTATTGGAAGTTCTTACCTAGACTATGACTTACCACTCAACTTCCTCTAGAACACTGGGCTTTGAGGGTAGAGTCAGTTCTAGAGCTGGGTCCACAGTTTTGAGTGATGGCATATACTCCTCACATCCTCATCTACGAAGCAGGGTTGCATCTAGTACCCACCTCTCAGGACTGTGGTCATGGTTAAGCAGGTTAATACTGAGAAGCAGAAACCACCGGGTACATATTACATATTTTCATTATAATTGTAACTGATCTATTTTAACTAAAGGTTAACCACATGCTTCATGGAACTCATTTAGCTGGATATTAAACTTATTTGTTTGTCATTATCCAACTAAAGGAACTTACTGTTGACACACAGGTAGAGTCATTTAGCAGATACTTGTTTGAAAATGATTTAGATTACTCTAGTCACTCATTCCTGAATTTATCAAATACAGTGTTTAGGTTATAATAGCTAATTTTGAACTAAAAAAAAAAAATAAGTCAGTGGTTCTCAACCTTCCTAATGCTGTGACCCTTTAATACAGTTCCTTATGCTGTGGTGACCACCAACCATAAAATTGTTTTTGTTTCTACTTTATAACTGTAATTTTGCTACTGTTATGAATCATAATGTAAATTATCCTTGTTTTCTGGTGGTCTTAGGTGACCGCTGTAAAAAGGTCGTTTGACCCCCAAGAGGTCAGGATCCACAGACTGAGAACGACTGTTCTAGATCCTTTAGAAGTTAGTTGGATATATATAGACAAAGTAGCCCACTTCAAACAGACCATGAAAACGCTGCAGTTTGGAAGTCAGTCAGAGAAATCATATTCTCTAGATAAAGTATGTTTGTTTTGGCCAATACTAGAGCCTCAGGTTTACACTATGCTTTAATTTTCTGCCTTTATTTGGAAGTTAGTATTATTGCTTAGAAATAGCCATGTTTCATGTGGCATTTTTTTACTTTTGGCTGATTGCTTTCTTTGTTGCTTAGTCATGATTATGACGTGAAAATGAGCTTCTTGGAAGAGATGGTGGGAAAAGCTGTAAAGCAATATAGGAATTTTGAGCTTGAGTTCAGAATGTTGTTAGTGTCAGGGTAATTTCATTGAGGAACTGCCTTGTGTGAAGTCTGAGACTCTGAGACTCCAAGTTAGGTAAGTTCAGGAGACAAGTGGAGTTTGGAGGAAAATCAAGATACTGCAGAGGACCAGGATATGATGTTCAGCAGGGTTTTCTGGCTTTGCAGTGTGTGCAGAAGTGATACATTTAGTGGAAGTCATACTTTTAAAGTTGCAAATTCTTTTCTTTTTAAAAAAATAAACACTGGGGATGGAAACCAGGGCTTAGACATGTTAGGCAAGGATTTACCACTGAGCTGCAGCCACAAATTTTTTAGAATTTGCTGTTTTCTTTGACTAGCAGTAGGAAAACGCCACCACCATTTCCACCCAACTGTATCAGCAGCAGCAAGACAACCACTGCTTTATAGGGCACTATTTGGCTAATCTAAAGTGAGCTGGGGGTAGGTGCATTCAATGTGTTTGGTTTATGTTCCCTTTTCTTAATAGGTTTAGCAACACACTATCCTACATTGATGACAGGATTTCATGAAAAGTTTGAGAATCACGGGCTGATACGTACTGGATAGTTTTATGTCAACTTGACATAAGCAAAAGTCATCTGAGAAAAGGGAACCTCAGTTAAGAAAACACCTCCCTAAGATAAGGCTGTAGGCAAGACTGCAGGGCACTTTCTTAATTGGTGATTGATGAGAAAGGGCCCAGCCCATTGTGGGTGGTGCCCTTACCTGGGATGGTGGTCCTGGATTCTGTAAAAAAGCGGGCTGAGCGAGGTAGGAGGAGCAAGCCAGTATGCAGCACTCCTCCTTTGCCTCTGCATCAGCACCTGCCTCTAGGATCCTGCTGGGTTTGATTTTCTGCTGATTTTCCTCAGTGATGGAAATCCAAGCTGAAATTAACCCTTTCCTTCCTACGTTGCTTTTGGTCATAGTGTTTCATTACATTAATAGCAGCCCTACCTGAGACAGATGTCAAGAGTATCAGGTAGCCTCTATGCTGGATATAGTACAAATGTAGGCCAAACAATTTCTGGCTTTGAGAAGATGCATTTTTATTTTTGGGTACTAGCAATAGACCCAGCATAAATCCTCTTATTTCTCCATAATAGATAACTTTTGAATTACAGGGTATTTTAGAATATTTCTGTATTCTTGGGGCCCCTGTCTTGGGCAGTAAGTTCTATCAAGGGAGTAAAAGATAGTCAGCTACACACCATAGTATACTACCTAGCCACAGATATTTGAATAATTTTATTCATGTTGAAAGGTTGAAAACCTGGGAGTTGCTTACACAATAATAGAGAAAATCTCAAAGTTTAATTGACAAAAGCTAGCGAGACCAAGAAGCACAGCAGAGAGAAAAGTGGCTTGCTCACAGCGTTCTAAGGAACCTGGGTTATTATATGAAAGCTCCTTATTAACTGGCTCTTCATAATTCCACTGATGCCCACATTTGGTAAAAGGATAAGTTGAGGAATTATGAGGTCAGAGGGAATAAAGAGGAACAAGCCACAGAAAAAAGTAGTGTAGTTTCTTCATCTTTAAAGATTGCTTAGGGTGTATTCTGGGCAACCGTTGTCCCAAATTCTTGAGTCATAGAAGATTCCTGGTAGGAAATTTTATGTTAGTCAAGTTTTATACATTAGAAATGGTATTTATGAATATCCCCCCCCCCCCTGCTATGGCTGTAGTCTGCTCTACATTGGCAGAGCTACAGTCCCCAGTCTTCACTCAGAATGTTCTTGCTTGACAGATTTGTATTTGATTCTTCATGGGATGGAATTACAGGCAGGGTATGGCAGCATGATTGTTAATAAAAGTGACTCTAAACTTTCAAATTTTCATTTTGTTATCTTGCACGGGTCATGTTCATGCAAACACACGTAAAATCTTATTGTCATTTCTTTGACATAGGAAACCAGTTGCGGATTCAATGTGCCAGTCTTTTGCCTTTGTTTCTACCTAGAAGAGATAAAGGAGAATGAATAGGCCAGGAATCAGATTTTGAAATTAATGATTTATTGAAATGAAACAATACAAATCTTAAAATATGGAAGCAGTAAGTTATAAAGTATTTGAAAAACTTGCTATTGCAAGGATAGATGTCAACTTAAAGTACTTGACTGTATGAATCTTTTTAGTGTATCAACTTAAAAGTGCCTCTTTGTTACCAGATGCTACCTTTGCTGTTAAAGTTTCATTCTTTCAACATGTTCAAGAGAGTCAATGTCTTAGGTATATTTAAAATTATGTTAGCGTCTGAAATGGTTTGAACAGTAGTTTCTCTACTCCAGTTCCCTTTGCTTTCTCTGGCTGAACTTGTTGCATGGTAGATGTCAAAATTTTCCCACACGGTGGAATACAAAGAAGAGGTTTTTAGTTTCCACAAGAATGCGTAGTTGGTGCAGCCTGGTTTTTACATCTGTAATTCAGAGGAGTTGGAGTTCTAACTTGTTTTGGCCCCTTGTTACTAATCACGAGGTTGGGGGCTACCTGGGAGATTTGCACTTCCTCCCCAGCCCCCGCCACTTTCTAATCCTCTGACCTACAACATAGAAACCCCCATGAAGAGCTGTTTGTAGTGGTTGGGAAAAAACTTTGGTCATTGTTTGATGCCTCACAGGAAGTACATGTTTTTGTGGCCGTTTTAGCTGAATGACAAGTTCCAGGTAAAAGATGTAGCAATTCTGACTATCAGGTTTCCCAGCAAGTCTGAACATACTGCATTGTCGGGGGAGGTGGGGCAGGGAAGACTTTCCTTCTGAGCCTCTGTGGTCCACTTGGGTAACTCGAGGAAGTGAAGGTCTGATCCGTGATGAGCACTGTAGCAACACATTCTGAGATGTTCAAGACGACAAAAACATCCTGGGTCTGCTCTTATTCTGCCTTTCCCTTAAGAGTTTTGTCCTCTATTTAGGATCATCTATTTAGGAATATCTTAAAAAATATTGATGGACATGAATAGAAAAGGCATTCTCCTGGGAACACAAATATAATCATAAACATGGCATACCCAATTTCTGTTTTGTATACTAAATCGATGTTTGTATACTAAGAAATGAGGCACTGGATACCTTCAAGCATTGAATATTTTAATATGTAAATTGGTCCAGTACCTACCAGTTGAAAATTCAGCTTTTTATGAAATATTTACTTTCATGAGGTATACTTTGCAATAGAGCGTTATAATAATAGAGCTCATTTCCTATCCATTTATCCATGGAGATTTGGCCCCCTGGAGAGACATACATTAAGTTTAATCCCATTTTAGTAGCGACTAAATGTTTTCTTTGAAAACACAGAATATATACCCAGGTATGGTAGGACATAGCTGTAATTCCAATTCTAGGTCAGCCTAGGTTATATAGTGAGATCTTGTCTCAAAAAACAAACAAACAAAGAGCACCCAGCAACAGCAACTATAAAACAGAATTTGTGTCTCCTGTGCCTGATTGATCGTACTTAACAACCCTGACAGCACTATTCAATATAAAATCTTTTCCAAGTGCCCTGTGGGAAAGACTCCAGTTGAAGTTTCAAAGTTAGAAATTTAGGCATAATGGACAGGGATGTGATCTAGGCACTGTTCCCACTGATAAATAGTAATTATTTTATAATAATTTTGATTGATAACGAAACACAATTCATCCAGCCATGTGTAATTCCCTTTGTCCTAGAATTTTTAGAGTATTTTTTTTATCAGTTGTAAAAGTAATAACTACATCTCCTTTCATGAATTATGGTTTATAAAGTCAGGCAGAAAACTATTCTTTGGGTCAGACCATCCCATGATTTTATCCCTGTTAGTTATTGGATACTTTCTGATAGGACAAGATTGCCTTATGTACTCCACATCACATGAACATCCAACAGATATTCATTGATTACCCATCAGCCCATCAGTTCCAAATACTCTGCAGTGAGCTAGTAGTAGAAACCTTTTTAAGTTCAGTTCACTCTGAAACATATGTTTATACAGATTTTACTATCTATTTACTCATAAAGCCCATACTGAGAATCATCTGTAAACTTATCTTAAACCTGTCTTCTCCCATACCTTTTACCCCAAAGGTAACAAATCTTATAATTTTTGATGGTTCTAGACTCACAGCCTTCACATTTCAAGAAGCAAATCATAGTTCTATAGTAATGACTGGGTAGTCGCTCCAATCTATGTCCTTATGGTAACTAGTATAATAAAAGTAATAGCACAATTTTAAAATTATACAGCAACTTTCAGGATATTTTCCCATTGGTTATTCAGGGACATTGTTCAGTACTGATGTCATCAGTACTAACTGATGTCAGAGGTCTTTCAATAGAGCAGAGATGTACTTTCTGGAAAGGCACCTTTTCATGCATCGTTTCTCTGTGAACATTATGTACTTCCTTTTAAGGTAAATGAAACTTCTCTGCTTGACTGGATACAGTTTGGTTGGCTCAAAAGTACCCGTGGGAAAGTAAAATCTAGATTCACCTCATTGCACTCACTGGTACATGATTCTCGGATCCCGAATTTGGGTACTAGCAAGCATGAGTGCACCCATTCCAGTCCCACTTGGTACATACATGCACATGTGAGCTTCCACCCAGGCTTTCTTTGGTTTCTTGGTCATGGTGGACATTGAATCTGCAATCATAAGCAACTCCCAAACAGTGTTCACTATAGCAGTGTTACCTTATTTTGAATCTCAGCCACTTTTATGTTTTATGAATAATAATTCATGGAACCCAGTACTTTATTTCAGTGCAGGAAGTAAACAATAAGGCAGAGGTATTACTTACTTTTTAAAAGAAATTACCATTCTCCAACAATTTCATTTATGTATATAATAGATTTTTAAAATTTCGCCCCCATCCCATTTCTTCTTTCATCTCTTTTCCACTCCTTCCGGAACACCTTCTTTTTCTTCCTATTTTTTTTTTTCATTTGTTTTTGTAGTGCACTGAGTTTAAAGAGGGTTGCTTGCATGAACATGGCTAAGAATTTATTCACTCAAGTATGGGTAACTTCTCTGTGGCCATTAAGGAAAATGATTTCCCACCCTCCAGCACCCATTAACTGCTAGTAACTCCTCAGGGAGGGGTGGTTCTAATGAGTTCCTCCCTTATCTGTGATGGAATATGGGGGGTCCCACCTTGTGCATGTCTTGAACAGGTAACAGTAGCTTCTGTGAGTTCGTAAGTGCAGTGGCCATACAATGGACAGAAGATGGTGTTTCACAGAACTCCTTCCTATGCTATGGCTCTTATCTTCTTTCCAACCCCTTTTCTTTGATGATTTCTGGGTCATATGGATGGTCCATCCTAAGCTGAGCATTCAACACAGTCACTTATTTTCAACACTTTGACCAGTTATAGATCTCTGCATTAACTGTTGCTCACTGCAAATGTTTGCTTCCCTAACCAAGGCTGTCCAGGAGCACTAATCCATGGGTAGAAACAAATGTTTAGAAGGCAATTTGACACTGTATCCATTTAGTTTTACCCCAGTGACTATGACCTCTCCAACTTTTGACCAGGTTGACAGTACCAGACATGACTTCCCTTCTGTGGGTTGGGCCTCAGATCCAAATTAAAAGTAGTTGATTTTATCACCATAACTATCACACCACTAATCAGACAGAGGCAATTCTAATACGTGCTAAAATAATTTATCATGTAGAGTTATATAATAAATAACAAAAATTGACGAGCATGTATATAAAGAAAGATCTGCATTTCTTTTCTTCCTTTTCATTTGTTTAATCATTTAAATTTCATTTTGCCTGTTTGCATTATATCAAGCACATATGCTTTATTACCTCATCTAGTTAATATGTTCCTTTTATAGGTCACTGAAATGATCTTGGAAATGTCGCTTGAAGTTTGGTAAGTTCATTTATTTAATCAGATGAAGAATATTTAGAGTGATATTGTTAAAAAGAATTATTTATGTGTGAAATAATCCTAAAGCTTTAAATACATAATAGTATCTTAATAATCTCCTTCAGCTAGCTACTCAAGATTCAAAAAGCAGAGTTGTAGTATTCTTTTCTTTTACATCAGTTTGGAAGCTGGGGAATAGTTGTCAGAGTTAGTGCTTGTTTTCAAGGGCCCTCTTTCTAGTAACACATCTATTCCCATGGAAACAATTGTGGTTTTTAAAGCCCATTTCCCATTGGTGATAGGCCATAAACAATCTTTAATAATTTCCTTCATAGCTGTCATAATACATTATGTTCGATGTGGTTTTTTATGGGTATAAGTTTCTGAGGAATTGGGGCTGCCACTATTCAAAAGGAGTATAAATAAGGGATCCAAATGTCTTGTAGATGCTTCTGCACTTGCGGTTACCCGGAGTTGTGTTGTTTGAAGCACTTCCCTTTTCAAGGGAGTCCTCCATTAAACAAGGGAATTTATTAGAACTTTATCTCTGCAAGCATGCTTCCTGGGAGCTAAGTGCTTTGTGATGCTAGTGGGTGTTAGACACTGGAGTGATGGGGATGCAGGAACAAGGGAAGTACTCCTGACAACTTAAGCTCTTAAAGTGCTGTACCAAACCCATAAACAATCTTCTGTATTGAAGCACTTCTGAAAGTCTTTCCTGTCCTAATGTACAGAGTATATTGGCTGCTTTTCTATTGCCGTGATAAAGTGCCATGAGTGATGCAACTTACAGCAGAGCGTTTGTTTGGAGTTTATGGTTCCAAAGGGTTAGAGGTTATGATGGTGGAGCAGAGGTACCAGATGGCAGGAGGCAGAAGCAGCAGCTAAGAGCTCATATCCCCAACCATAAGTAGAAAGTAGAGAACACAGTGGGAGTGGCATGAAAACTCAAAACTGCCGAATAACATACTTTTTCCAGCATGGCCACACCTCGAATCTTCCAAACAGACACCAAATGAGGATCAAGTATTCATGTCCAAGACATACTTATGAGGGACATCTCACTCAAACCACTTTACAATGTACTGGGGACTGTTAACTCATTTATTTTTCCTAAATATCACTTTTTAAAATTTTTATATTTATGAATGTTTTGCTTTGTTTTAAAGATTTATTTCTTTATTATGTGCACAATGTTCTGCCTGCATTGCCTACCTGCCAGAAGAGGTCACCAGATCTCATTGCAGATGGTTGTAAGCCACCATGTGATGGCTGGGAATTGAACTCAGGACCTCTGGAAGACAACACAGTGCTCTTAACCTCTGAACTCTCTCTCTAGCCCTTAACTATCGCTTGTTTTTTAAGAAAATATTTTTAATTTGTTCGCTTCTGAATATAGTTTGCTAAATTTGCTTTGCTCCCTCTGTTTCGAGTTCAGTCCTAGATCTTTGCTTGCCATAGGGCACAGAAAACAAAACTGTTTTAAGGTGGCTATCATTTTGTTCTATAGTTTTAAGATTGCTTCCTGGGACTCGTTTGACGGAAGCAGCCAGCAGTATTAATGCAGTTTTGGGGAACCTCGGAGACTGACTATTGCAAAGCAAGGCTCCTGGGAACTGTGGCTCATTGATCTCTCTGTTTACTGTCATAGCTCATGCCCAGACCTACGGTTCAGCATGGCGCTGTGTGATGAGGAGAAAGCTTTCAGGCAGCAGAGGAAAGAGAACATAAAGGAGAGCATGAAGAAACTCCTGGGTCCAAAGGACAGTGAGGGGCTGTATTCCACACGTGATGTGAGTTGGGAAATTTGAAATGTCATTGCCTAATGATAAATTTCAGTGATTTCTTCCGATACATCCCTCAATATGGGCATAATTTCTTCAGCTTGTGAGGCAGGATAGGTGCTTCAAAAATAAAAAAAAAAACTTTGAGAATGCTCAACCCAATGCTGATTATTTTGGTAATAATAATCATCAGCTGTAGTAGTTATCTCTAATTTGACTTTTAAAACAGTGTTAGTGCCATAGAAAAAACCGAGCAATAGACACAGATAATTCCCTAATAATTCCCTAATGCTTTCCATTCACACCTATGTATAACCTCTTAGTTTCAGAAACAGAACCAAAGGGATGCGTGTGTATAAGATGGGGGGAAAGGGAGAGAGAAGAAATGGAGAGAGAGAGAGAGAGAGAGAGAGAGAGAGAGAGAGAGAGAGAGAGAGAGAGAGAGAGAGAGAGAGAGAATTTAATAAAATATAATAGAAATTGGCTAATGTATGTTACGGAGGCTGAAAAGTCCTTTGATATACTGTCTACAAGGTGGAAATCCAAGGAAGTCGGGGATGTAATCTGCATCTGGAGGATTTGATGCTGTGGCTGTGAGTCTGGGACTGTAGGCCTAAGGATTAGAATTGCTGGGATGGTGGTACTGGTATCATGTCTCAGAGACCCAAGGCCTGAGAACCAGCAGTACAGATTTCAAAGGGCAATAAGACATGGATCCATATCAAGCCATGCCAGTTCACATAGAGGACAGAAGGCATATTTTATGGAGCCCACTGATTCAAACACTAGTCTTCTTGGAAACCATCCTCAGGGATGAATGGAGAAATACTGTTTTACTAATCTGCTGTCTGGGTGTCCCTGAACCGAGTGAGTTAACAAGACACTTATCATCACATCTTGGACTCTTAACACTCCACATAAGAGCAGTGCACTTGCTAGCATAAACCTTGCAATTGATGCAAAATTGTCCAAAGTCTGTAGTTTATGTAAGGGTTTGCAATTACCGTACATTTTATGGGTTTTTGAGAAGCATGTCATGGCCCATGTCCACAGTATTGGGGGATAGTTTTGTTGTCTTGAATACCACACATTGTCTTCCGCATGGTTAATTCTCTCTCACACATAACCTCTGACATCCACTTATCTTTCTTCTTTTCGTATAGTTTTACCTGCTTCTATATTATATAATCTTGTAGAGGGGAAGTCTGATAACATGAAGTCATGTTAACATGAATCAGATTCGATTATTTCACATAATAATAATGTAAATTCCATCTTGTTCCACATCTTCACATGATCTAGTAGCTTCTTTTTTCTTCCCTTTTTGAACCAATGAACAACTTCTCATTGTGTAGATGGAGCACAATTTATATTTTCTAATACAGGATTAACATTTTCCCCCTTTATTTTTACTTTATATGTTTGGGTGTTTTGTCAGCATGGGTGTCTGCTCACTGTATACATGTAGCTCCCATGAAGATGAGAAGAGGGCTTAAGATTGATCCCTTGGGACTGGAGTTACAGAGGGTTGTGAGCTGTTATGTGAATTCTGGAAATTGAAGCCAGGTACTATGAAAGAGCAGCTAGTGCTTTTAACTCGTGGTCCAACTCTTTAGTCCTCAATACATTATTCATTTTTTAAAATAAGGCATGCGAGCACTAACCTTTATTAGAAAAACACCCTCAAGAAATGTATATAGATGTAATATTTTTTTTCTAGCTAACTTGAGAATATTCCTTAACTGACTTGAGTTGCAAATTAAAAGAGGAGGTAAAAAGTGTTTCAGATCTTCATATTTCAGAGCAAAGAGCTGCAAAATACCATCTAAAAATGATCAAGTACTCAAAAAAATGACTTCTACTTATGGAGAGTTTAGAATAAAGTAATTAAGAACAGTTATTGATGGTACAGTATTTGAATTTTACTTTAACATTTTTTAAATTTGAGTGAATATTCAGTAATATATTTTATAATATTTTTGGATGATCTATCCTTTTCATTTGCTTGTCTGTCTGTCTGTTTATCTATCTATCTATCATCCATCCATCTCCCTCTCTTCATCATCATCGTCATCTACCTAATACACCCTATGTCTCTGCCTTCCTTTCTGTCTACCAGTCTATCTCTATAAATGAAATCTATGAAGATAAATTGCTGCAATGAAGAATGATGAAGTTTCTTGTTAGCGATAGAACAATTCTTGGCTTATTTTCATGAGCTTTTTCTATTAGTTGAATATTTTAAGTTAACATAATTTTATTCATTAAATTCACAAGTAGACACACTTTCACACACACACACAGGGTTTCAGTGTTATTGCGAATTAAAGGCAAAGTACACTTGGACACAAGATATAGCAACTTAGGAAGGGCACCTGATGAACACCCATATGCCACAAGTAATGGCAGGTTTCCAGCTACGTTTTCACGGAGCCATGAGGTGGGACGTCCATTGCTAATGTTGGCATGGCTTTGATTACTGTGAAGCCGACTAACTGTAAGGTACAATGCTCCTTGTGGGGGACTGCTGCCAAAAAGAAAGAAAGGGGAAAGTGAAGCCTCCATTTAAATTTCTATTTTTTTAAAAAATGAAGGTAGCTGATTCTTTTTTATTGTGTAAGTTGTTTGTCACCCTGACAGATCTCTTGAAGAATTTATGACAGGTTGGGTTACTAGTTTTGTTCGGTTACTAGGATTGGGAGAAACTCCCTTCTTATCGTATTTACTCATTTTTGTTTTGCTTTTTTCTTCATTTACATTTAATGCAGGCAACACACCTTCCACAGCAGTTCTGCGACTTCCTTTTGTTTCCATCTTTGTTTTCTGTTGCTAGACTATTGGGGCCTATAACTTTATTTCAACTTGTTCTGATCTCTGTCATATATCACTGATTGAGACAACTTTGTTAGCTTCTGGAGAAGATAAAAGTTGAGATGGGTAGCACTTAAGGCTCTTTAGTGAGTTTAAAGCCTTATTTGGACAAGAGCATTTAAATCAGATTAAGCTAATGATGTGTGAAATGAACAGATGCAAGTGGAAGGTGCTGGCATTGGTGGGAAGGTGGGAAAGTACTGGCCGGCGGCCACGCCATGCCGAATGAGCTGGCTGGAATGCAAAGCAGAAATTTTACATTCATGGTCATCTCTATCCCTCCCTCAGAAGACCCTTGACTCATTATCCCAGGCTCCCTATTTGCTGTTCAGTTATTTGCAGCAATTTTCTTTTATTACTACAGCGCGCCCATTATTCTATTCACAGTTAGTAACTTGGCTCCTAATCAAAGACAAATTAAAATCAAGAGATAAGAGATCCAAACATCTTTCTCTTTCTAATTTTTGGCCATAAAGTTGACACATGAAGCCCGTGATTTTCCTTTGCGGTTTCCTCTCCTACTTTAATGAGGAGATTTCCTTTTCTTTCAAATGCAGATCCACATCAGACACATATCACAAGCCCTTCTCAGGAACCATAGTATGTTAATTATTCAGTCCTTCCAGTCCCCCCCCACCATCTACGTTGTCAGCTTCCACTTGAGTACAGATATTTTATATAAAAATGCACACATGCTCTTCACAGCCCGCTTTGCATCCTTTCATGCTCCGGGCATCTGCCTTCAGGGTTGTATTGTGTCACTTCCATGACACATAGATACCGGCAGTGTCTGACTCCACCTTTCCCAAGCACAGCTGCTGATGACAGATGTCCTCCTGGCACTTGAAGCTCTTCACTTTGCAACTTCTGCTTCATCATGGGTCTTTGATTTTCTTATCTAATCTCTTTATTTGCATCTTTGATTCCTCACTAATGAGCCTCAGTATCTCCATCACAGCACTCCTGATACTAAAAGCAACATCAATGTTCTTTGCATGTCCTCTTGCGGCGGTCCTCCTCCTCGCTCTTTTCTGTCTACCCAGAACTCAGAGTGGTCTTCTCAAAATACCAAGTTGACTGCATTAAGCCCTTCTTTTGCGCAAAAGTACATTGTTTATCTTTCAGGATATACCATGATGGTGTCTAAAAGTACTTATATAAATATTCATTTCATGTCTTCTTTCTCCGTTAGAATATAAGTTTGATGAGGGCCAAACAGTGTCTGTGATATTCACCTGCGTATTTCCAGTATCTAACATGGCTCCTAAAATATGATACTCAGTAAATATTTTATGTAAATCAGAGAATAGAGTTAGGTAGTAATTGGCCTGGCATTTATAGAGAGGTGGGATAGAGGGGAAGGGAGTAAGGCAGGAGGCGGGTGAGGGAGACAGAAAGGAATACCAGGTTTCAAAAACAGAGGAATACCAATAACTGGCTATTAACGAAGAAAACAAAGTTTAGATGAGAGGGTTAGACTTAAAGTATACACATCCACAGGCCATATTAATTTGTATGTCCACAAGCCATTTTACTGTATATATCCATGGTTCATATTAATGTGGATGTCCATAAACCATATTAGTGTGGATGTCCATGGTTCATATTAGTGTGGATGTCCATGGTTCATATTAGTGTGGATGTCCATGGCCATATTAGTGTGGATGTCTATGGGCCATTTAGTGTGAATTTCCATGTGCCATATTAGTGTGAATGGTTTCTAGAATTCTGATTTGACTTTTGTCTACTCCTTCTCTTCTTGTTAGAAATAATCAGTTTAGACACAACCTACACCACAGACTGTATCAATACCATTTATTCCCATAAAATATTTTTTCTATTATTATCAAGCTAATCTTTGTGTTTCTTAGTCTCCTGTTTTCCTGTTTTGTGTATGTATCTTCATTTTCTCATCAGGACTTTATATTTGTTCCCTGGGTATGGGGAAGTGAGTTCTTCTTCTCAAGACCTGTCTTATGAAAATATCAAAGTCAAGATGTTCCTATCCTGCTTTTGCTTCTCTCTCTCTCTCTCTCTCTCTCTCTCTCTCTCTCTCTCTCTCTCTCTCTCTCTCTCTCTCTGTGTGTGTGTGTGTGTGTTCACATCGGTTTTATTGTAACAAAGCAACTTGTACACTTCAACATTTAAAATGAGCATCTCTTTCCTGCTAGTGAACCAAAAAACTTAAAATATAAAAATAAAGTTACAACAGAGAATGTGAACTCCAAATAAACCCCTACAGGTTCGGTTGATTCTCCCATTGATTGGCGGGGCTCAAATCTTCATTAGGAGAGACTATTATTTTAAAAGTTTCATATTAAATTGCAAGGGTATCCATTAAACATCACAATTAAACATGTCAAAGGAGAAGCCATGTTGTCACAATGCCCACTAACCCCCCAGACACCTCAAACCCATCCTTGCTGACCTTCTATACTCCCTTTTCTTTTTATTAAACAAGAAAACGTAGACAGTATTTGATTTTTTTATTAAAAATTTCTGCCTCCTCCCCACCTCCCATTTACCCTCCTCCCCCCTCCACTCCCCCTCCCTCTCCTGTACAAAGAGCAGTAAGGGTTCCCTGCCTTGTGTGAAGTCCAAGTTCTTCCCCCCTACATCCAGGTCCAGGAAGGTGGCCTCCCCCCACCCCCAAAGCCAGTAAGCGTAGTAGGATCCAAATCCAGTGTCATTGTCCTTGGCTTCTCAGCAGCCCTCATTGTCTGCCATGTTCAGGGAGTCCAGCTTTATCCCATGCTTTTTAAGTCCCAGTCTGGCTGGGCTTGGTAAGCTCCAAATAGATCAGCCCCACCATCTCAGTGGATGGGGGCACTCCTCGCAGTCCAGACTTCCTTGCTCATGTTTTCCCTTCTTCTGTTCCTCATTTGGAGCTTGGGAGCTCAGTCCGGTGCACCAATGTGTGGCTCTGTCTCTATCTCCATCCATCATCAGATGAAGGTTCCCTCACGGTCCTGACTTTCTTTCTCATGTTCTCCCTCCTTCTGCTCCTCGTCAGGACCTTAGGAGCTCAGTCCAGTGTTCCAATGTGGGGCTCTGTCTCTATCTCCATCCACCGCCAGATGAACATTCTATGGTGATATGCAAGATAATCATCAGTATGGCTATAGGATCTGGCCTTTTCCGGCTCCCTCTCCTCAGCTGCCCATGGAACTAGCTGGGGGCATCTCCCTGGATACCTGGGAACCCCTCTAGAGTCAAGTCTCTTAATAATCCTAAGATGTCTCCCTTAATGAGGATATATGCTTCCCTGCTCCCATATCCACCCTTCCTATATCCCAAGCATCCCCTTCCCCCAAGCTCTCCCCATCTCCCCTTGCCCCCAACCAACCCCACCCTCAAGTTCCCAATTTTTGCCCAGCAAACTTGTCTACTTCCAATATCCAGGAGGATAACTATATGTTTTTCTTTGGTTTCACCTTCTTTCTCTGTGGCTTTGGAGCCTGTCCTGGAACTAGCTCTTGTAGACCAGGCTGGTCTCGAACTCACAGAGATCCGCCTGCCTCTGCCTCCCGAGTGCTGGGATTAAAGGCGTGCGCCACCACCGCCCGGCTTGGTTTTACCTTCTTATTGTCTTCTCAAGGATCATAAATTATAGGCTCGATGTCCTTTATTTATGGCTAAAAACTGATTATGAGTGAGTACATCCCATGTTCATCTTTTTGGGTCTGGGTTACCTCACTCAGAATAGTGTTTTCTATTACCATCCATTTGCATGCAAAATTCAAGATGTCATTGTTTTGTACCGCTGAGTAGTACTCTAATATGTATATATTTCACAGTTTCTTCATCCATTCTTCCACTAAAGGGCATCTAGGTTGTTTCCAGGTTCCGACTATTACAAATAATGCTGCTATGAACATAGTTGAACAAATGCTTTTGTAGTATAATTGGGCATCTCTTGGGTAAATTCCCAAGAGTGGTATTGCTGGGTCCTGGGGTAGGTTGATCCCGAATTTCCTGAGAAACCACCACACTGCTTTCCAAAGTGGTTGCACAAGTGTGCATTCCCACCAGCAATGGATGAGTGTACCCCTTACCCAACAACCTCTCCAGCACAGGCTATCATTGGTGTTTTTGATTTTAGCCAATCTGACAGGTGTAAGATGGTGTCTCAACGTTGTTTTGGTTTGCATTTCCCTGATAGCTAAGGAGGTTGAGCATGACCTTAAGTGTCTTTTGGCCATTTGGACTTCTTCTGTTGAGAATTTTCTGTTTATTTCAGAGCCCCATTTTTTAATGTGTTAATTAGCATTTTGAAGTCTAGTCTCTTGAGCTCCTTATATATTTTAGAGATCAGGCCTTTGTCAGTTGCAGGGTTGGTGAAGCTCTTTTCCCAGTCAGTAGGCTGCCTTTGTGTCTTAGTGACAGTGTCCTTTGCTTTACAGAAGCTGCTCAGCTTCAGGAGGTCCCATTTTTCAATGTTGCCCTTAATGTCTGTGCTGCTGGGGTTATACGTAGGAAATGGTCTCCTGTGCCCATATGTTGTAGAGTACTTCCCACTTTCTCCTCTATCAGGCTCAGTGTGTTCCGATTAATACTGAGGTCTTTAATCCATTTGGACTTGAGTTTTGTGCATGGTGATAGATATGGATCTACTTTCATTCTTCTACAGGTTGACATCCAGTTATGCCAGCACCATTTGTTGAAGATGCTTTCTTTCTTCCATTGTGTACTTATGGCTCCTTTATCAAAAATCAGGTGTTCATAGGTTTGTGGGTTAAGATCCTTGTCTTCTATTTGATTCCATTGGTCAACTTCTCTGTTTTTATGCCAATACCAAGCTGTTTTCAATACTGTAGCTCTGTAATAGAGTTTGAAGTCAGGGATGGTAATGCCTCCAGAAGTTCCTTTATTTGTATAAGATTGTTTTGGCTATCCTGGGTTTCTTGTTCTTCCATATAAAGTTGATTATTGTCCTCTCAAGGTCTGTGAAGAATTTTGTTGGGACCTTAATAGGGATTGCATTGAATCTATAGATTGCTTTTGGTAGAATTGCCATTTTTACTATGTTGATCCTCCCAATCCACGAGCAAGGGAGATCCTTCCATTTTTCTGGTATCCTCTATAATTTCTTTCTTCAGAGAATTAAAGTTCTTGTCAAATAGATCCTTCACTTCCTTGGTTAGAGTTACCCCAAGATATTTTATGCTATTTGTGGCTATCGTGAAAGGTGATACTTTTCTGATTTCCCTCTCTGCTTCCTTATTCTTTGTGTATAGGAGGGCAACTGATTTTTTGGAGTTGATCTTGTATCCTGCCACGTTACTGAAGGAGTTTATCAGCTGTAGGAGTTCTTTGGTGGAGTTTTTCAGGTCGCTTATGTACACTATCATATCATCTGCAAATAACAAAAGTTTAACTTCTTCCTTTCCAATTAGAATCCCCTTGATTCCCTTATGTTGTCTTATTGCTATTGCTAGAGCCTCAAGCACCATATTGAAGAGATAAGGAGAGAGTGGACAGCCTTGTCGTGTTCCTGAATTTAGTGGGATGGCCTTGAGTTTCTCTCCGTTTAATTTGATGTTAGCTGTCGGCTTGCTGTAAATAGCCTTTATTATATTTAGGAATGACCCTTGTATCCCTAATCTGTCCAAGATCTTTATCATAAAGGGGTGTTGAATTTTGTCAAATGCTTTTTCAGCATCTAATGAGATGATCATATGTTTTTTTTCCTTCAGTTTATTTATATGATGGATTACATTGATAGATTTTTGTATGTTGAACCAGCCCTAGCATTTGATTTTCAAAAGGAGGCCACGTTCAGTGCAGGACCATAATGAGTTCAAATCTCGGGTGCGCGCTTTGTTTGCTTGTGTTTCAGCTGAGATGATGTCTCTTACAGAGTCAAGGAAATGAATACCAAAACTGTGATATATCTAGCAAAATATGCCGAGTGCGTAGTAGTTAGTCAACAAAACCATTCAGTATGAACACTGTTAGGGGCTATTGTTGATTGTATAACATCCTATGACAATAACTGTTAAATGTAATATCCTAAGTTTCCTGCCTGGAGCATAACCTAATAGTTAAAGTTTCTAATTGTCTAAGAGCTTATGGTTTTAAAAACTCTTAAACAATAACAACAGATATTGCTTTAGATAATTTGGGACAGAAACCTTTGGGAAACATGCAACTTCTTGATCAGATAAAGTGAATTTTGGTTTTTACATGTTGGTGCCCTTTGAAATCAACTGCCCTTTGGCATGCCCTGTGTGTCTACTTGAAGTAATTTCTATAAACTGTAGCATTCTCTTTAATCATTGTTGCTGTGAAATTCAAATCTGATTAGCAAGCTTGTTACTGGCTCAGTGTCTCTAATTTGAGTAACTTCTTCCTTAGAAAAGAGCTGCTGAGATCAGGAAGGAACTGTGTAGCACCTACCTTCAGACTTTGTCTGCACCATCAGCTTTTCTGGGCCTGGACCTCACTGGTCCACACTGCAGCTTTGAACTTTCTAGTCTCTACAATTGTGTGAACCAATTTCTTATAATGAATGTCTTTCCGTAGAGACACACATTGTATTGGATCTGTTTCCTTAGTGAGGCCTAACACAGAACCATGGGAAAACAGTCTTTTGTGTTGGTAAGAGGATGCAGTTTACGGGAAGGTCAGAGGTCTTAAGTGTCTTAGAGCGTTCTTCTCTAAGGAAGAAAAATAATAGGATTTGTAAACCCATACATCAAGAGAGATTAAATCAAAACACAGAATTTTTTGGTAAATGCAAGTTCATTTCCTGTAATCCTAAGAGAAAGTACGTGAAATATTTCTTGACACATTTATGCACAAGTATTAACAATGTTATGCCCAAATATAACCTAAAAGCCATCTCTTATCTGATTCTCTTCAAATAGCAACCAGGACTAAAAGATGCACACATTGTTACTCGGAATGTTATTTCAGAATGACTGTTTAGAAGACTATTTTAGCATCCAAATTTACCCTGCATGTATTGCACAGAATTGTCTTGATATTATTTGATGTTATACATGAGTATGAGGTGCAGTTTGGCTATGCATCTGGGAATTTCTCTCAATAAATCTATCCCTTCTCTATAACAACTCCAAAGAGCAAAAAGCATGTCTTTTGGTGTGACTTGTACCTTAGTGTGAATCTCGGGTGTACTAGTTATTAGCTATATTGTGTGTGCTTAACTTAACCCCTTTCAAATGAAAATAAAAATGGCTCTGACCATATGCCTCTCACCCCTCGCTTCAGATCTGTCACCAAAGTTAAAAATACTCCCTGTAAATGTACCTGGAAAGCAAGCTGTTTGCCTAGCTTGCTTCTGCCAACTGTGAGACTGACAGAGAAGGAGCATTACTCTTCCTAGACGGTTCAGGATGTCTGAGGGACCAAATGAAGGAATGCCCCTCAAAGCAAGCTTCCGATTGCAACTGAACAAGCATAGAGCTTTGCTGTGCTGGTTGCTGTTATAACTATTATTATAATAATATGTTTTCCAATTGACTTTGATTCTTGATTTTTACAATGAAAGACTTCTTTAAAAACATTAAATATACAAAATAAAATAAACACGCAGAAGAAAATTAAATATCGCCAAGATGTGAGTGCTACCTGTTTCTTTGTATGACAGTGAGTTGTTTCTAGCCTTAGAGTTGAAACTGGAAATTAATTAATTTGTGGGTTTTGCTGTTTGTATAACCTCTGTGTTGCTTCATTCCAGGTGCCTGTGGTGGCCATTTTGGGTTCAGGTGGGGGTTTCCGGGCCATGGTGGGATTCTCTGGTGTGATGAAGGCGCTGTATGAATCTGGAATTTTGGATTGTGCTACCTACATTGCTGGTCTTTCCGGCTCCACATGGTTAGTATACATTTTTAGTTGATTTGAATTTTATTTTTCTAAAGGTTTACAATTTATCTAATTCAATCATTATGAAAGAGAAACTTAGAAAATTATATCTTATCTTCAAATTGCTAAAATCTTTCATTCCAGCTTAAGAATGTCTTACTATGATAAATACCTGAATTTAGTTAAAGCTTTGGTCATCCGTTTACTCTCTAAAGCCTGTTTTGATGAAAATTGTCATTGGGGCATGAAATAAAAGGATAGCCTGTTGAAGAGAATTTTAGATAAACATGACAGTAGTGGAATAGCATACTCCACCCATAATTAATTTAATCTTCCTATAATTTGCTGATTTGGACTCCTCCAGAAAACATGCCTAAGTCTATGTGATTCATGAGGTATTCATCTTCCTCTTTAGGGCAAATAGGAAAAAAATACAAGATGTTGTAGGCTAGAAAAGAGGGAAAATGGCTCTGGGCAGCACAGATGCAGGAGGCCTCATTCGTTGCTCTCTAACAGAATAGTGAACTAGTCCTTTAAGTCTATTTAAACTCAGCTGAGCTAGGCGGATAACTATAACACCCAGACGGGTAACATTCTTGTCCTGTGAATTTACCTTTCGTGGAAATATGTATATAACATTTTCAGAGAGACAGTACATACTTTTGGTGTGTCTAACCCATACCAGCACACTGAAAATCATATAAATGGCCGAGCTATGGTGGCACACACCTTTTATCGGGAGGCAGGGCAGCTAGGTCACTGAGTTTGAGGCCAGCCTAGTCTATGGAGTAAGTTTCCAGGATAGCCAGGGCTATACAGAGAAACCCTGTCTCGAACTCCCTCCCTCCCGCCAAAGAATCTGAATCCTTTCAGAGAGAAAATCAAGTAGTAGGTCTTTTTTAGATGTCTCCAATAAGAGTATTAGCTCATTACAATATGTTTGCCTCTGACCTGAGAGGCTGATTAGGTTATTGAGCCATGGAAAAGCATATGTGCCAAATTCATGTATTTTACATGTTTAGTATTCTTAAAGTGTCTGTCATTTCATCCCATGAGGTGGATATAAGCTTCATTTTTTAACTAAAGAAATTTGACTCACAGGCCAAGTGACTTGTTCATCCCAAGATACACCTGCTTTAAGGTCCATATTCTAACTTTTTTTTTTGGTGCTAAATCCAATCCTCTCTGAGAGTGTTATTTGTATGATATGGTGTTAGTCCCATGTTCTAAGCAACTGAGCTAACCAGCTGCTTCTGACATACTATATAAAGTTTCCTATGTAGATAACCTAGAGTTGCTTAAAAAATATTTTTCCTAAATATGTTGAGCCAGATCCTGCAATTAAATAACCACTAACCCAGGGCCACGTTTGTCACCATCATTATGCCCTCAACATGATTGATGTCTTCTGAGGGAAGGGTGTGACCGTCATCCTTCTTTCCCTGGAGGAAGGAGCACGCACCTGCCTGTTTAATGAGTAATGAGGTGAAACACTTGGACCCTTTTGTCCAAACTCTTAAGAAATAATTTTATTATTTGCTTCTGCTTGATTTTATTTTCTTCACTCAATATTTATTTGATTCTTGTTGCCCTTTACTGAGTACAGCTAGAGGTCTATTTTCTTAAATGTATCCAATAAATGATGTTTAATCTTTGAGCACTGGGGTAGAGTTATGTATTTGTGACATGGATTAGACCTGTGGTCGTTTCGCTCGTCCTAGATTTGGATAATATCTTCTTCCATGCTTTTCTCAGGAACCCAAGAATAAGTCCTGTGAAATGTACGAGAGTTTTAAGTTTGTGCACACTTTGGAATAGGCATGATGTCTGCTCTGCCTTTTTTTCTTTAAATATTAGCTTTACTATTTCTATTTCATTTCCATGAGTTACCCTCTATCTTTAAATCTTTCTAATAAATGTTCACTCACAGGCCATTTCCACTTGTTGGTACATATTTCCCTTGATTTCCTCTGGTGAAGTTAGGAGCTCAGGGTTGTGATAATCACACGTACTGCCCTTCTTTAAGGGAGTAATTAATTCTCTCCGATTGTCCTCTCCTCTGGGTCACCATTTGCTACTTAAACTGCTCTTCTCCTTGATGCCAGGTCTTCTCCACAACCTTCTTTTTGCCAAATTAAATCTGTATAGTAAGCTTTAGTGATTCCACAGATCTTTCACTTGGATACCTGAGCTATGGTAACCAATAGTTTAATGTATAAAATTCTGAGAACACCAAAATGTGACAGATAAAAGAGGAGGAAGACAACTAATAGAATTAGCAAGAAAGCCCGAGAGAGTAGAGTCAAGGAAAAGATGGGTCTCAGAGGTCAGCAATGATCAGAGCTTGGAGAAATAACCTAGCCTGAGTTTGGAAAATGTTTGTGGTTTTAATTAGGAATCCCCCAATTAAGTTAATAAAAGTTATTTTAGTCATAAAATTATATGAACCAAAAGCAGAAGTTCATATATGGCAATGTGAAACCTGAAAAATAAAAACTGATCAGAAAGGGTAAAAAATAAAGTCAGGGTTTGAGGAGATTGTGGGGTTTACTTATTTTGTTTTTGTAGTTTAAGAGACCTGGATATATTTACATAGATGTCTGAGGGGAAGGGAGCAGCACCTAGAGGGAGTTGAAAGACAAGAAAGTAAAATGTCATAGATGATAGATAAGAAAGACATAGGCACAGATTGCAAGGCAGAATGCACACATAGGGAAAATTGCACTGAGAAGAGGAGAGATTTCCTGAGATACAAGCAAGGTTGGGGTGATTCATGTTAATAATTCTTGTTTGAGAAAGATAGGTAAGAAAGTAAAAAGTTCAGAGGAAGGAAATCAGGAAGACTTGGAAAAACAAATTACACTTCAGTATTTTGTAATGTTTCATATTCTATGGAGACATGACCATAATTTGGCATAAATGAGATAGTACAAATATATGTGGAGTAGCCCTGGACCTCCCAGACAGTTCTCTGTGATCACAAAATCAAATTTCAGGTTGGACAAAGCCTCTCTTGTAACTGTAGCTACCTTCAAGTAATTATTTCTGAAATTATTTTTGGATGATTCCTGTGACTCATTAAATCTAAATTCAGGAGACTTGGCATGAGTAAGCTAGGAAAGTCGTGATGGTAAGTCTGTGTTCTCTTGCCTAGGCTTTTAGTAAAGCTCTCTTCCTCAGAAAAACTATTATCTTGTAGCACTGGAAGGGGCTATATAATATATAATTTTAATCACCCTCTAGAGGAAAATCAAAATATCTCCATGTCTACAGAGAGTAGACATGCCTCTTCTGTTAAATTGGCTAGTATAAACTTTGAGAATGAAAATGTTCACTAACGTGGAGGATTCCTAGAACAATGTGGAGGGTCTTCTCAAGTTATCCAGAATCTTCATTGAGAAGAACTACTTTGGTACATTCTCAAGTATAAAAAGTCTTAACGTATACACGTAAGTGTTCTAACTCAGTACATCCGAGGGGCTGGGCACCAATACTTTGAAATCTACACTGTGGGCTATAGGATTTGAAGATAGGATTGAATTTAGCATTTTTCCCCTCTGGAGTAGTATAACATTAAAAATATTACATTTAAAGCTGGGTGGTGGTGTCACACACCTTTAATCCCATCACTCATGAGGCAGAAGCAGGTGGATCTTTGTGAGTTCGAGGCCAGCCTGGTCTACAAGAGCTAGTTCCAGGACAGGCACCAAAACTACAGAGAAACCCTGTCTCAAAATACCAAAAAAAATTATATTTAAACATTTAAATGCATGTGTGTAGAAATAATGAGGTATCTTATATTATTAATATGCTGAAAATTATATTTAACTACTTAGTGATTCTTACATAAGTAAATATAAGACTATTTCATTCGTTGATTTATAGAAGTTCTACCCGAGGCACTCTGTTTTAGAAACTTGATTGGCATAATTGGGATGAAAACAAAGACTTATCTGTGGGATTATCACTTGGTGTTATAAATGTGAGCTTCAGGTGGTCTTATATGCAGAAAACCAGTTACATTTTCTTCTGGGTCAATCCAAGGAGACAAAGAAAGCCATTTAATCTTAAAAGAGCTACACAGAAAAACTAGTTGCCTATTATTCTATGTTTAAGCAGCACTAGAGCCAAAATTCAAATCCAAGGCTGTCTAACTCACCTTTGTGAATTCTAGGGAGTATGTGTTCATAAGGGTTGACCAGCCGAGAACATGAACTCAGTGCCAATAAACTGTTCTGGGTTTTTGTGTTTTGCTTTTGTAAACTGGAGATTAAATTCCCAAGTCAAGTGCTTCCTGAGAAAAATGCAAAGTGGAGATAGAGTGAGGTTGAACGAGTTTTCTTCACCTGTTGGGGGATAGAAACAGAGGATAGAAGGTAACCATTCTCTTTGTGATCCAAAGAGTGGTAGGCTCACATCTGTATGCACTGTGTTCCTTTGAAAAGTTCTATTTCTGGCCTGGACACTGTCTGAGATTTTAAGCAACCTCTAACAACTAAGGAAGAGTTTACTCTGGCAGTAGTGATAGGGGAATGCTGGGAGAAATACAAGGGAGGAGATGAGTCTTTAGATCTTGCTAGTGTCTCAAGCCTTTGGGAAGAGTGCTTCTTATAGTTCATATAGATTCATTCCAAATTCAGCTAAATATAGATGAAGTTGTACTGAAATATAAATAGAATTTGGATAATTATATCTGTCTGCACACAGAAGGAATGACAGCTTTCAGTGGCAGAATGACCGCATCAAACCCCTTTCACTTGGCCTGAAAAAAATCATTCTGTGACTCAGTGCTCTCTGATGTGAAGTTTTACTTTCCTTGCTCAAGTTCATCCTGTCTCATTCAGAAAAAGACTTCATGTTTCTTATAATGAAATAGACTAAATTGGATACACTAAATACAGGAATGAAAGGAAGGAGAAGTGTAGGATAGAGGTATGAAAATGGATGCTATAATGTATAGCCTTCATGAACTTTAAAACTAAGCATTCCAGAATTCAAAAACATGCAATCTATATGAAGTTAAATAAAATGTATTTTAATACATTGTAGAGGCAGAAGTAGAATTATCCTTAGTGATTTGCATGGACTTTTTTGTTTGGTTTGGTTTTCTGTTGTGGTTTAAACTCAGGACCTCATACATGGTATCCAAGTATTCTGCCACAGAGCTAAATCCTCAACTATTCTTGGTAATAAAGCAAAGAATTCCCTTGTAAAGCTCTCAGAAAGAATGAAGTATATTCTGGATATTTTCAGAGCACATGAGAGTCTCTTTATTTTCACATATTCTGATGTCCTTAAATATAAACGACTGTAGCAACATATGCATCTACTACAGCTTAGCAGGGTCTAGAGTATTGGGTCTTTGTTGATGCTCATGAATCATGATGTGGACTTTTAGATAATTATCCAAGTAGATGGAGACTGTATCTTTCAAGTACTCTATGATGTGCTTTTACAGTTTGTTTTTTGATGGTTGTACTAACCAGAGTTCTGGTAAGCTTTTGTTTTGGTTTTTTCGAGACAGGGTTTCTCTGCAGCTTTAGCTCCTTTCCTGGAGCTAGCTCTTGTAGACCAGGCTGGTCTCGAACTCACAGAGATCCGCCTGCCTCTGCCTCCTGAGTGCTGGGATTAAAGGCGTGCACCACCACCGCCCGGCTTCTGGTAAGCTTTTAATGACTTAAATGTACCAGGTGTTAGGGGACAGTTATTGATTTAGTTGTTATGATCAAAACATTTAAGTAGCTTTTCTTTTTGGTTGTTAAGCATACGTTCTGTTTGTGATCTTTCATTCTCATTCATTAGCTTATTTTTTTCAACCTATTATCTTGTCCTTAAGAAACTCTGAATCCTAAAGTACATTTTGATTTATTATGTAGTGAAAATAATTTGTTTCGTAAGCCTTGAAATCTTGTAAAAAATAGTTTAAAAATTAGAGCCTACACATTCAAAGCTTTGGCAGAAGCTTTAACAGTTCAAGGCTAGAATAAGCTACATAGTGAGATCATACATAGGTCATAAACCAAACCAATCTAGGTATGGTGATGTATGTCTTTAATCACAGTACTGGGGAAGCAGAAGTAGGTACATATCTGTTAGTATGAGACCAATTTATTCTAGATAGAGAGTTCCAAGGCAGCAAAAACTACATAATAGAGGGACCCTGAGAAAAGAAGACAAACCAACCAAATAAAAACAAATCAGTGAAAAAAATAAATAGAGCTTTCTAGAAGATAGGGCATGTTTTAAATTCTAATTTTTATTACTTGATTATATGGGCCTATTATTTACTTTGCCAAATCTTTCTTTAAAAACAAAGCAAAACAGGATATTTGTAAGTCATTGTGAATCTTTAAGACAGGATCTAGTAATATCTAACCAGAATCGTGCCTAACCTAAAACAAAGCAGGTCTCAGTAAGAGTTATACTTCCTTTCCTAAAGAGAAGATAAGCCATTATGGCATGTGTATAGATGAAAACATGGCTATTTCATGGAGTTGTTTGGGTTTAAGTAGAGTATCTTTCATTGTGTTTTGTTCTGTCCATGCAGTAAACTGTTGCATATATCAGGTTATCTACCAAGACTGAAAATGGTAATAATAAAAGTTTATTTTTCTTGAAGCAGGTCAGAATTTATTAATGGAGACAAATAAGAAAAGGATCTTACTGTAGGAGCTCTACAGCACTAGAGATTTTGGTTCATAGCAAGGAGACTAGGAACATAAAGTTTCTTATCTGGATAATAAATTCCAGGCTCATGGTGATTTTGGTATCACTCAAAGTGGCCACATATCTAGTGGCCAACAGACTTCATCAGCCAGGAGGCCTTATTCTTCTCTAGGGTGTTTGACTTCAGTTCATATCCTTAAGAATGCAGAGTTCTACCTTGGGCAAAGTTTTGAATTTTAACTAGTTGGAAATGTACAATTTTAAAAAGAGACAAAAAGAGAAAAAGGTAAGGAAAGAGTGGAGAAAGAAAGGAAAACAATTGTCATGAATTCCATGCACCCATAATAGTGGACAACACAATTTCTCCATGTAGATCGGCATCATGGAAAGTGAGATTATCCATTTCCTGACTGCTTTTGCATCCAGAAAAGTCAGTTTACACATGACTCCGAAGCATAGTCATCCGTGTCCAGTGAGTATGATAAGAACAATCACTCCTGGCAGGCCAGTGGACAGTAGAACTTCTCATGCTTCCCCGAGAACTGGGAGAACTCTCCTCCCCTCTTGTAGATCTATTCTCCCCTAATTTCCTGCCATCATAGACCAGGCAATTTCTGATTGACATATTTGCTTCTTAAATAAATCAATGCCTCCAAACAGACAGCGAAGTTAGCCAAATCTAACCACCGTTCTTTATCTTGTGCTGGAGAGTGCCAGGGCGGCTCCTTTCTTTGGAGATGTCGATGGAATGCTCTTTATCATTACTAATGACATTTTGACTTTTTTACAGGTACATGTCAACCTTGTACTCACACCCTGATTTTCCAGAAAAAGGCCCAGAGCAGATTAATGAGGAGCTAATGAAGAACGTTAGCTACAACCCCCTCTTACTTCTCACACCACAAAAAGTTAAAAAATATGTTGAGTCTTTATGGAAGAAAAAAAGCTCTGGCCAACCTGTCACCTTTACTGACATCTTTGGGATGTTGATAGGAGAAACACTAATTCAAAATGTAAGTCTTAGTCAAATTATAATCCTTCTAACCGTGGTAGGCAATGTAAATTAATTATGATGTCTGACAGTGGGGAAGGCACAAGATGTTTTGTACAGTCTATGCCACTCAATTTATTTCTTCAGCAGCATATGTGTTAAACACATGCACCAGATGTTAGGATTCTTTGCTTCAAACTAGTACTCATCAACTAATTTAAACTATTGTTAACTTGACATGGGTGAAAGAACTTTTATATTTTTCTTTTGAAAAGTCAAATTTTCACTGTCAATCCCCTCCATGAATGGTAATCTCTTTAGGTGAAATGGTGAATGCAAATACTGTTAAAAATAGAAAAAGAGGAGATTTTTCTCTCCTCAGCAGATAAGAGCATTTACTACTCTTGCAGAGGACCTGAGTTAAGTTCCCATCATCACTGTCTGGCAGCTCACAGCTGCCCGTAATTCCAGCTTCAGGAGGATTCAACACCACTGGCCTCTATGAGCACCTGTGCTCACATGTGCATGTCCACACATGAACAGATATTCATATTGCATATTTCAAAATAATAAATAAATGTTGGGTTATGGGAGCACACACCTTATACACCAGCACTTGGGATGCAGAGCCAGGTGAATTTCTGCGAGTGCAAGGCTGGCTTCGTCTACAGAATCAGTTCCAGGACAGCCACAGCTACAAAAAGAGACCCTGTCTCAAAACACCAATAATAATAATAATAATAATAATAATAATAATATAGTAATAATAAAAATAACAGAAGACTAATCATAACCTTTGTATGGTAAGAGTCAGAAAGGAAATGTGCCACAGAAAACAAATATCCTTGATGTATCACCACAGGGTGACATTTCATCTGAAGATAAAGCAGGAGAGAAAGGACATCGTGTGCCAGGGACTCCAGCCGAGAATTAGTTCCCAGCACTACGACTGCCAAATGTCCCTCCACTAGAAATGTTGATACAATTCCCAGCGATTCGTTTGTTTTAGAATAAAGATGACATTTTCCACAGAGCTTTATTTTTGGTGTCTATTTGAGTCCAGAAATTTGTAGAAACAATAGGACTAAATTTTATTATAAAAATTCAAACAGTTTGCTTGAACATAGTATTTCAAATAGTTTTTATCTATATGCATGTCTATGTATTTAAAGTCATTTTGCTCTATTTTGTGTGTATGGACAGAGAATGAGCACTACCTTGAGTAGTTTGAAGGAAAAGGTCAACGAAGCTCGGTGCCCCTTGCCTCTCTTCACCTGTCTCCATGTCAAACCTGATGTGTCAGAGCTGATGTTTGCTGGTATGTTGTCCCGTTTATCAGAAAAATCCCTTGAGAAGGAGATTTCTAATGATATTCTTTATGTAAAAAAACTCATAAGCAATTTCAGTTGCTAAGTATGATACATGTTCTGTAACAAGACAGTTTGAAAATGTGGAAAATGATAAGCTAGATGACTTTTCGGATTGGGAGGGGTATTCCACAAGACTGAATGTGATGCCTGTTCATTTAGCTCAGTGAAATGGAGAGTAAACTCTGAACGTAGTCAGTTGCTGAACAGTCCGTTTTCTACTGACTGCTGAGAATGGAATGCCTGCTGGGTTACAGCCATGTTTATGCGTGTGGCTGAAAGACAGAATGCCTTATTTCTAATAAATGAAGTTCCACGTGTTTCTTCTGTGGCTTCAGTTCTCAGGTGCTGTAAAAGTACATTGTGTTTCTATAGAATCCAGCCACCGTCATAGTCAATGCAGGGATGTCGTTGACTGTTTTTAGGGACACACAACTCAATAACTTCATTCACATCGAGCTCTTAAAAATCCAACATGGATCAGTAGATGTAAATCCCTCATCCTTTTGTAATATAACTCTCTTTTTGCCGTGACTAAATACTCTCATGCAATAATCCTTAATAGTTTATTAAAAAGTGATTTGTTCACTAATATACCAATATTTATTAGTGATATGGATTAAAAGGTTTATTGTGCTTATGGCTTCCAGAAAGTGCTATTCACATATATTATTTTAATCTACTTTTAGTGGATCCTAGGGAGGTAAGTATTTTTAACTTTGAATCACAGAAGAGCGAGTAAAATCTCAGAAACACGGTGTGATTTGTATAGTCAGCATGAGTAACCATCTACAGCAGAACTGAGAACTGACTTTGAAAAGCCTTTTTCTTCTAATAACAGCATATTGGTTTATCTGATTACTGATCTTATTGGACACAGATTTGTCGGCTCTCAGAGCTACCCCTCTCTCTTGGTACAGCATTTCGTTCCTGCCTGTAAGAGCTTGTCCTTTGTATGTGAAGTTTACAGTAAGCATTAAGGGAATGGAAAAAAAATACAGTTATCTTTGGGTGAATTTTCATTGACTTCTTGTAGCCTGCATCCCTTCATCTCTTAATAATGTTTTGACAAGTGCATGTGATAAAATATAGAAAATGTGTCAGTGCCAAACTGCAATTAAATTTCTTTACATTTTAAGAAATTAGAGTGTTCTGTGAAAGATGGCATAAGAAAAACCACTCTTTAAGAGCTTAAAGATGAATAGGATTTTGTCTATATGGGTAAATTTAATTACCGGGCCCTCAAGAGTGGGAGAGAGGCCTGCATTAGAGTGTGCATGTATGCCCACCAGCAACAAGGACCATAGCTTTGACCAGGGTGTGGTTTATACTGAAGAGTTAAGACTTTGTTATACATGAGAAATCAGTGCTGTGATGAAGTTGTCCCTTCCTCTAGTTATTCTTTTGAGGAAACTTGAAATTTTGGGGACTGACTGAGACCTTAGCACTAATATTCTCACCAGACATCAGTGCTGGGAAAATTATTTTTTACCCCACAAGCACTGAGATAAGGTCAGAAGGGTATGAGAGTTTAATTTGTAAACCTTGACTTTTATGTTGAAATTTCTCAAGCAGGTCATTTAATCTCTTTGGTATTTACTTTCCTCGCTCGCTATTTTAAATATTATTATTTATTACCTTTACTAGGTGGAGGAGGTTATAATGACAATTCCTGATTTATACATAAACCTAACAGTTGTAGAAATATAGATATTTTATTATTGTCACAATTACTATAACATTTTTCACATTGGCAACTACTCTCTCTGAGCTTTTAGTTGACCACCATAGACAAGGAAAAAATTAACTAAAATATGAGTAAGTAGTTTTTCTAGAGGCTAATGGCCCAGGTTCCTCTTCAGTTGTAGATCTTGGATTTGAATGGATCTGGCCTGAAAATTTGTCTCTATGAGATGCTACACACTATTGACTTTCACTATTAAGCCTCTATGATAAGGAGGGTCAAGTTGTGTCTTCCATTAGCTCTGGGAATCTGGTACCCGCCCAGATAAGACATTTTGAGTTGCATATCATGAGTGTTCAAGTAGTTTTACTTGAGTGATTAGAAAAGAAAAACATAGAAAGAAGAAAGAAAGAAAACATGTCTTTATTGCGAGAGAATACCTTTTTAACAGAACAGAAAGACTGAAACAATCAGTGAATTATTTTCTAGACTGCCGAAGAACCCAATCAGCTAATAGGAGTTTTGTCAACAATTATGCTTCATAAATACCAGAGAATGTTTTTCTTCCAGACTCTTGGAACAACTTTAGACGGTTTTTTCTTTGGAAGGTTTTCAACAAATGAACATTAGTGTTTAAACCATTAAATAGTCTGACTCCTCCACTCTGTTACATTGCTGTGAAGATTTAAAGCCACGTTTAAGGCTTTCCAAAGGTGAATAACTTACTTTTACTGAGTATGACTTATGGCCATAGACTAGGCATAAAGATAATAAGTTAATCAATTTTGAGACAAAGTTTTGAGATGCATATCATGTTTCCATAGATTCCCAAGTTGTTGGGATTACCGATGCATATCACCATGCCTTGTATATGGTAACCTTTAAAACAGAAACCATAGTTATGAAACTCATTGCCTTTCCTCTCCGAAAGTATAGTCTCATTGAAGACATAAAACTGAAACCTGGACGAATTAATAATGTACATCTAAAATATAATTTCTGTCTGAAGTATGTAGATATGATATAAGATAATGTTGTATAGCTTTACTATAGTCATAAAAATATTTTACAGGGGTGATTGAAATAGGATTCAAGTTGAACTTGGGGGTAAAAGGCATCTTTGAATAGGAACAGCATGTCATGTTTTGAAAAGAGCCTAAAGTCTGTTCTGGGGAGTCACTAACATTTCTGCACTCCCCACTGAGGATTCCAGGATTTATGCATATGCTGTATAGACTGTGACCATGAGAAAGACTTCAGTGCAGAGTTAGAAACAATTGTATCTCCAGCTGCCATAGTTTTATGATAATGAGAAATGGTTATTGCTTTGGGGCTGGGGCTGGGCATTTAAATTACTGGGTTAGTATTTTTTCAAAAAAGTCCATTGGTTAGGGGCTAGAGAGATGGCTCAGCAGTTAAAGAACTCTTGGTGCTCTTGTAGAAGACCTGGGTTGGGATTCCACTATCCACATGACTACTTACAACCATCCTTATTTCCTGTTTCAGAGGATCCTGTCTTTTCTTCTTACCTCTGTGGGCACCTGGTATACATGTGATACAATACATACATGTAGGTAGAACATGCATACACATAAAATAATAAATCTTTTAAAAATGTTTTTTTGAAGTCCTTTGGTAACTTAATTCAGGCAGCCAAGAAGGGAAAGGTGTTAGGAGCAGGAACTTTAATTTCCAAGTTCAACTTGAATCACTGTGAAGAGATCCTGAGACCAGGGAGATACTCTTCAAGAAAGAGGCAAGCAGATAGATGCTCAGTGCCAGTACATCTGATGACAGATCTTATGTAGTAAACAGAGGTCTAAGCAATCAATGCACCAGTCAGTCAATAGAACATTTATCTGGGCTAGTGTAGTTTCCCAAAATAGTCAAGTTGGAGAGGAGGGAAGGTGGGGAGGTTGTGTCTTCAGCCAAGGGTCGTGGGAGGTGATGGTGGAGCATCCGAGTGAAGTGCTGAACAGGAAGTGGAAATGAGCAAGTGAGGATACAGGAGAGAGGCTGAAATTGAAATGTATGAGTCAACTGCTGGAGGGTTGGAACTGAGTAACAGGAGGAGGCCTTCGGCGAGGAGCGCAGGGCAGATCTGAGCGTTTGAAAATGTCTGTCATCACAGTGTGGTCAGCCCACAGCAGCAATTAAGTGGGGATCAATCAAAATGAAAGGGGGAGGAGATTCATGTTAGTTCCCAAGACAGTGCTAGAAATGAAAACACTGGCCCAGGAGTTTCTTGAGTAGCCTCTGCTTCACTGCAAATCATGTCTTCCAATGCCACATCCTTCAATCTAAAACAGGCCCCTTCAGATGCGCCATTCAGCCTGGATTTAAATGAGGCACGCTATCTCATCACAATTATGATTTTACAGCTTCCTCTCTGGAAGGCGAGTTTTCTTCTCCCTTGAGCAAACAGAGCATGATCCTTTTTCTAAAAGGATGACAACACACTTCTTGGACATTCAAACGTTTTAGAGTTGAAAGTCAAAACTGTGTTCGTAATCGATGTAGTTCGGTATCCCCGTGGACTCTAATGGTCAAACAGCCTTGTATTTCTCCAATAGGAGGTGTCCACACTCTCAGTTGACGGGGATAATGGATGTAGTAAGAGTGCCCCTTGTTCCACATTGAGTTCAAATCAAAGTTTACCACAGAACAATCACAGAAAAGCGAGTGGATTGTGGACTTATTTGTCCTGTGGCTGTTGAATAATATATGTGGGATGTATCATTTCAGAAAAGTAAACTGAGCTGAATAGTGATCGCAGACCATTTGGAGTTGAGAAGGGAGTACATGATGTGGGTCTTTATAGAGAATCTTTAGTCAAGATCTCATACTAAATGTAAAGAGAAGCCATGTAATTGCAGAGAAGAGCAGCAGGGAAAGAATCCCGTGGAAAAGGCCTTGACTTCTGAGGAACAGCAGGAAGGCTTGTGTGGTTAGGTTACAATATGCAATAATAGAAAATTTGACGCGGGATTGGTCAAAGTGTGCAGATGGAGTGTACCTGCCTTTCAGTCACAGGGTGAGAAGGCAAGAGGAGGCTTTCAATTGGCCTTGGTGTTCTGTCATTTCTGTTTTCCCAAGTTTATTTTGACCCCAGTAGGTGGGAGTGGGGTTGTGGGCGATGTGGGAATGCAGAGAGAAAAGGGGAGGGTTGAGATATTTTCGGAAGTCCCTGTGGAGATCCAGGGAGAGGGTCCCTGTGGAGTATGGGGGTGATGCCTGTGGTGATGAAGACAATGTCTAATGATAAACCCTCTAGCACTTGGCTTTTCAAATGTGGGCTGTTATGTCAAGGGAGGTAATCATTAAAGAGAGTTAAAGTAAGAATCCTGCTGTGGGCAGTAATTCTAAGAAAGGAAGCCAAAGGAGTAGTGACCAGCACAGCAAAAGTCAGACCCAGACATTTGGAGTTACTAAAATGCAGATCAGTATTAGATTCAGTGATGCCATGGACAGACCACAAGCATTTTCAGTGGCTGCTATTAAGTGAACTGTGTCGTGGCTTCCCCTGTACTTCCTCCATTTCTTAGTTCACTGGGGCCTTAATCTTACAAACCACCTACTGGTTTAATTCATGCTGTTATGAGTAGGGACTTGGACCTGCGAAGATAGGTGGTGTATTCAGGTTATGAGCACAGTTTGTGAGCTACTTCATAGGGTTTGATCCCAGACTCTCTGGCTACTGTTGTGCACTGTACCTGACAGTTCCGATCTTGGTGTATTACTAAGAAATCAGAATAATGTCTTTTGTATTATGGTTGGGACTTTAGAATAAGCGATTATAAAAGAAGTTAAGTAAAGGCACAGAAAATACTTCTTCCCCATTTTGTCAAGGGTGTGATTCATCATAAAGAATTGAATTTCTTTGGTTTCCTTAATAGAGTTTATGTCTGAGTTTTTTCTTTCAGTTTTACAATCTTAAGGTGGACTATGCAAAAGATGTCTGAGTTTTTAAATAACAAAGGTATTCGTTTTGTGCCAATGAGAAGGGAAATTTTTATATTGTCTTCATCTTTTATTTTCCTCACCCACTACATGGTATCATGTATTAGGCATTAATCAGTATTTTAATTAACCATCATAATGAGTGAAGTTAATCATGGTGCTGTTTGAGTCATTATTAATTATGTGTGTCTCAGTATCATTTTCCTATTAATGAAATGTCTTTTTTTCTAAAATACTTTTAGATTGGGTTGAATTTAGTCCATATGAGATTGGCATGGCAAAATATGGTACCTTTATGGCTCCTGACCTATTTGGAAGCAAGTTCTTTATGGGAACGGTTGTGAAAAAATATGAAGAGAACCCTTTGCATTTCTTAATGGGTGAGTGATCAAAAGGTCGTTCTCTCTCTGTCTCTTCTCTCTCTCTCATTTTAAACATGGATGCATTTTAAGTTATTCTATATTTCTCCTTTCTTTTAGGTGTCTGGGGCAGTGCCTTTTCCATATTGTTCAACAGAGTTTTGGGAGTTTCTGGTTCTCAAAATAAAGGTTCTACAATGGAGGAGGAATTAGGTATTGTAAACATCTTGCATTTATGAAAAGCTACACTGAAAATCAACTTCATTGATAAACAACACATCTGTATGTGGAGAACATTAGCTCTTCTTAAGGGTTTTAATTTATCAGTAGCTGTGTTTGTTGAAACAATCTAAGTGTTTCCTAAAAATCCTGTCCAAATGATTTACGTCCTATTATGACATAGCAGTTGTGAAATTTACAAAGATCCCTCACTGTTCTAAGAATAGTTTGTGCCTGAACATCTCCTGTTCTTTTCCTTGTTATATTTCTAAACACTGTTTTTGTTAGGGAATACTCCTCTTTAAGACAATAAAGGTAGCCTTTTAAGGTTTATTAACACACGAATACTGATTTTTTTAGGGGTGAATCCATCCCTGTCATATATCGATGAAGTGCTAACTTACTAGAATTTTGCTAGTCTATCCTATGACACTAATTCACAGTATTTCTAAAAAGCAGATAAATTAAGTCATGTCTTGCAAGCTAAAACTAATGGTTTTCATTAAATCTAATTCCTCCTATAAAAATTTACGAACAAATTTTGTAAATATTAAAAAAGTAGACAAACTCTATTGAGGACTAGTTGTGTATAGTTTTCATTAGACACCTATAGGGATATGTAGGAATATAGTTTTCTGAATGAATAAATTTGACTTTTATAAAAAGTAGAGCATATATTCATGACTTGCCCAAAGTCTTGTGATCTGCATCTAGCAAGTACTATGTTTTTATGGATAGTGGGAAGAAGCCATAGGAAGCTGAGTTAGAATTTTTGGATCCAAGGATGTAATTCTGTTGGTAGAGTGTTTGTTAGCCCACAGAGTCCTGGATTTGATTTCTAGGAACATAAATCAGGCATGGTGACCCAAATTTGTAACCCTAGTACTCAGGAGATGGTGACAGAAGGATGAGAAGTTCAAGATCATTCCTAGCTATACCACATGGTTAGAGAATTCCTTGGGATATATGAAGTCCCGTCTCAGAAATAATACAAACAAAAAATAATGAATGAATGAATTTGGGGTTCTAACCAGCCAATTATCTACTATTATTTTTCTGCCCATGTAATATCACAGGTCTGTCTGGGAACACAGAATAAAACAATGAATGTTTTAAGTGCTCAATTCATTTTAGTAATATATTTATGTTAAAAGCATACCATGTTATTTTCTCTAATATGTGGCCTTCAGATATCATGAACAATGGCAACTGACACAATGAAGTTTTATATGCATAAGAGAATGTAACTGAACCATGATCTGCAATGCAACACATGCCATTCTGAGTACTATTTCTCCTGCTAAGGGGACTTGATTCCAGAAGTTGATGGCTCCTTCATCTTCTCTTTAGGACTGTCATTTATTCTTTTGGAACATTCTTAAGAAAGTATTGGAAAGTAATTTTATTATTTCATTAGAGCCACTTATTTCTAAATGACATTACAAACAAACTGAAAGGCCACTTGTTGCTTGTGGTACTTGCTGTCATCACTCGGGTAGGGAGCAGGTAAAGTGGGTACCATCTGGAGCCTGAGGTGGTCTTCAGTGCAAACTCACAATCTCTCCATGGTTAAACCAGAATCAAAGTGTATGAGATGAAGGGCTGGGCAGTAGCTCAGTGGTGGAATGCTTGTCTATTGTGTCCAGAGTCCTGGGTTTGATCCTCAACACTGTAACAGCAACAGCAACAAATAGAGGTTACCCAGACAGGATGGAAGGTTGTAAGATTGAACCTAATCTGGACCTCATAGAAGAATCTGAATTAGCCCTGTCAAAAGTAAAGGATGAGGTAATCCTGCTTGGTTAATGTGAATAGTAGCATCCCAGATGGATGTCCTGTTTTCAGCCGGTAGTTTTGTGGAAGTCACTCAGTCTTTTCTGAGTCACTCCGTCCTTTCTGAATTACGTGAAGAACTTTTTAAAAGAGAAAGGAAAGCAGAGAGGAAGCCTACGCTGGGTGGTCTGCTTCCTGTGTTCCTTCTCCTCTGAATAATCCTGATAACTCAAGTTAATTATTTGTTCTTCTCCTAAGGCAGGAAGAGACTAGGGTTGAATTTACACATCAGAAGGTGGGCGAGACAGTGGCTGCGGGCCAAGCCAAAGGAAGAAGCTTACAGCACACAGTGCTGAGAAGTCTCCATGGAGAAGTCCCCTTGAGGCCAGCGGTCAGCTGCTGGCTGCTCTGTGTCAGGCCCAGGGCAAAGGATAGGGTGTGTTTGGGCTCCACTGGTCAGCAGGGGGCATGCTACCTCAGATTATGTAAGAGTTTCCAAAAATGAAACCGAAGAGGTGACTGAGAGGCCTCAGGACTTTTAGGGACCTCTTCTGCCTTTGGGTATCTGAGGTCCCCCTATTAAGGTACAGCCAGAGGGTTTTTTCCCCCTCTCTTACCTTAGCAAAGACTTTAAGGTAAACTGGACCTCAGTTAAATAACTTTAAGTTAAATCATTTGCTTTCTCAAGGAGGTTTCCATGTGCGCAATTTTGCCTCTAAAAAGAGCTGTATAAAGATACAAGATAAGAGTTGAAAGTCAACCATTCATGCCCTGAAAATGTCCTCTCAAAGATTTTCTTAAATGAACATACCAAATGTAGCCAAAGTAGAGCAAAACCAAAACAACAGGGGCTGATGAAAAGGAAATGCCTAAGGAAAAGAACATACAGGCAGTAACAAAGCCACCCGAAGGACGACATCTGGAATAGATCTTGCTGTCCCCCTCTACCATGCAGTAGAATTAGTGCTGTTATGGCTATAATATGGACAGAACAATCACTTTAGCTTTTAAGTACTTTCTTTTGTTGAATTTTGTATTTATCACTATGCCAGTAAAAAGTAAGTTTAAGCTCTCAGGAATTCACTAACCTTTCTATTGTGTAGCCATCCAGGCCCCTGGGCTCTAGGGAGTGTCACAGACATAGAAAAAGAAATACAGGATGCTGCACGTCACACCTCTGCTTTTCTGAGCTCACAGCTTCCCAAACAGTTCTGCGAGTAAGATTTCTAAATGTGTAACTAGTGCCTTGAAGTTGATAAAGAAAATTCGTCTTTTCTATTTGCAACCAAAGAGGAAGGAAAAAGTCACTCTGGGGATAGTTCATATGAATCAGCAAGACATCTGATTTTTCTGTAAATGATGATCACAAAAATAATTTTCAGGGTCCACAAATTAGGCATGTTTCTCCCGGAAAAAGATGGCTAATGATGATACTAGATTTTACTGCCATCTTTTTATTAGGATGAATGGTGCCCCTTGGTTCTCACCCTGGCCTTAGTTTGCTTTGAAGGGAAACACACAGTTCTCGACATACTGAAAAATCAACAGATGTTTTTCAGTGTTGGCAAAAATCAGAGGTTAATTAAAGTGAGTGTGCTTTTTTCATATTCTGGAGACTGTATTGTATATCATTTGTAAATTTGGGTTTTTTCCTTTATTCACTTTCATAAACACTATTTCAAGACATAACCAAGCAGTTGTTATTATTAAAGTGAAGATAAAGTCATAAAAAAAACCCTTTCCTTAAAACTAGGAATGGATGAACTTACACTAACTAAATTTGTTTGCTGGGATATTTTGTTACCCAGCGGTAAGTTTTTTAAGAACAGGTGAATCTGATGAATCTCCATTTATAATATTGATGTAAAGTTCCCTGTTGCCTGCTTCTGCCTCCCGACTGCTGGAATTGAAGGCGTGTACCACCCTTCCTCATCCTCATCCTACATTCAGTTGTGAATTTTGATTCCTGAGATGCCTCAATGGTTTTGTCTCCTTCCCACAGAAAATATCACGGCAAAGCACATCGTGAGCAACGACAGCTCGGACAGTGATGATGAGGCCCAAGGCCCTAAAGGTAAGAAAGTGAGAGCTTCCCTGTGAATTGTGAGCAGAGGAGGGGAAAGGTGCGTCTAACCCCTCTATTCGTGCTGATGACACGTGATGTCCTGAAGTGTTGGGATGGAGGCGTCCAGTGAGAGACAGGACTATTGCATAGATCCCAAGAAGCAGTGGAACCGCATCTTTTCCTTTCTTTTAAAGCCTCAAATATGTTTGCAGTTCAACACCTGTCTGAGGTGGTGGCAGTAGTGAATTCTGTTCTAGCCGGATTAGCGAGATGGACCACTTAGTGTGGGAAATGGGGTTGGAGAATACTTTTAGTTAGCTTTAAAATGAATGAAAACATCGTTTAAATATTGTCATTAGGCCTTCTAAAAGGTTTGACTGTCAGCACATTCCTTAGTCTTGTGTGATTAGTAAGTCACCTCTAAGGAAGAATGAAGTGGTGGAGTGTGTTCACATTATCAAGAATGCCAACATAACAGATTCCTTTGGCAGTGGGACAGTGCAGCTAGATCTCAGTTTGGTGTGGGTCAGAGGAGTTGGTGGTGCATTTTGGATGAGGATGACGGCGAAGGTGAGGTCCAGAGATACTTGTTGCAGTGTGGGGTTTGTTAGCCTAGAAAAATGTAGAGATTGTATATGTTAGCAGCAATATTCCAAGAAAACGGTTCATAAAAATGTACAAAAAGAGTTCAAAAATAAACAAGAACAAAACAAATGGAAAAACAGCTAAGCATCTAGAACTGGAAGAGTCTTTTACCATTGGACTGTATCTGTCTAGACTTTAGAAAGCAGAAAACTGTTTTGTCCAAAGCCATCAGTGAATTCTTCCAGGTGTGGTGTGCATGTAGGGGAGGCTTGTTTTCTGCCCGTTCCAATTATCACTAAAAAGAGAGAATCTTGTTTCATTTCCGGCCTGCTGTTATTTCTTCATAGGATGAGTTTATGCAAGGCAGGGAGCAGTTGCCTCCCCACAGGATGTAGCTGCACACGGCCACGGCATGGACAGCAGTGCGCTGTGGCTTCTGAGCACTAAACAATCCCTCCATCCATGCCGCCCAAGCTTTCAGGAGAGCCAAGTCCAGCTAGGTTTCAGCCCTAGATGGCTCCTTGCCTGGCAGCCCTGGTTATCAGCTGGAGTCCTGGAAAGACCCCCCCCTGCAAGAAATGTCTTCATTTAAAAGTTCAAGTTTTTACATTTTGTTAGACGTTCAGACTTGCATTTAGAATTTCTTTTCTTGTGAAGGAAACATTGAATTGTGGTGGCCTCGCCTACAGCTTAGAGGTATAGTCCACTGGATTTGTTTTTAGTGAAGGAAACCGACAAGCACGCGGGGCACACATACCATATGCCTAGTACTTTGAGGACTGTTCAGTGAGACTATGAGGGGAACATAGCTGTGTGTTACTGATGGAGGAAATTGCTATAGGTGGCCAGAGAATTTAGTCACCGCTCAGCACTAGCTGGCTTTTGAGGCTGAGAAGCTCAGGAGCTGTTGTTGAATTTGCTGGTTTTGTTTTAACTTCGAGGTTGACATGGTGAGTATTTCTTAGTTCTCACTGTGCTTTTTAAAGAAATGCTTTGAGAGCCATTTCAGGTTCCATGAAAGTTGGAACAGAGAAGTCATTTTGGTAGAATCTCCCATCCCATTCTGTCCCCAGACAGTGTCCCCCACTATGAATCGTCCCATTTGCCTAGTGCCTCTGCTACAGCTGATGACTTTCTACTGCCATGTCGTGGTCTCTGTTTACAGGACAGTTCACTCTGGGACTGCGCTCTCTGGGGGGGCTATTGTGAGAAGAATTTAGCACTGTAGTGTCACATGGCAACATTTCACAACTGTCCAAATCTTCTCTCCTCTACCTAACCATCCTCTCATTAGAGGAAAACGACTTACTTTGCTCTCTCCGTAGTTTTGCCTTTTCTGGACTAGCGCATTGTTGGAAGCATGGTGTCTGCATCCTTTTCATAATTCTTTCCTTCTATAAAAACTACTTAAGTTACTTCTGTCTGTTCGTGGCTTTATGTTTTGCATATATTTATAAAGAAATTATAGAAACTGAATGAATGTAGATACTCATCTCTCAAAATACACACAGGGGCTAGAGAGTTGGCTCATCAGTTAAAAGCAGTGGGGCTCACCTGGCAGCTAACAGCCATGTGTAACTCCAGTTCCAAGGGATCTGACGCCCTCTTTTGGCCTTCTCAAGCAATACATTTACACTATGCATAGACATTTGTGCAGGCAAAATACCATAACAATAAAACTTTTAAGAATTAAAAACAAGCAAATAAGCCCCTCAACACACAGAGTCTTATATAACTCTGCATGTTTATTTCCAGGATTTTGGAAGTTGGAACAGAAGAGGGTTAAGCAGGGGTTCTTTCATTTTGATGTGAGTGGGTTGTGCTGCTAGGTTACACTGCAGGTGGCCCCTGTACGGGTTTCTTAAGGCTAGAATATAAGGCCAGGCACTTCTCAGAGAACATCACCTGAGATCCAAATTGCATTAATCCATGAACAGTTTTATGAGGTTTCCTAATGAAGGAATGAAGGATGGGAAGGGGCTCATAGTTAGCACAAAGTGGAGGGAGGATGGGACACAGATAATGAGCATTCCCCAGGAGTTATCATAGGCATGGGGCTCAGAGGGAAAGTCATTTGTGATTGCTTCTTTGGATCACTGTGACTTTGAAAACACTTTATATCATTTGTTTCAATTACAGGGCTTTAAATGCCCAGACTTTATAAGCGAGGATGAAATAACAGTTATGTGATCAGTGCATGAGCGTGTTTAGTTATCAGGAGTCATGTGGTGGGTCTGTCTGTGGTCCCTTCTAACTTTCTGTAATCGTGGATATTTATGAAGCAGGATATGGACACTTATGAAAAGTTAGACAACATAGACGGTAGCATTAACTAATACAGGGTGTGTGTGTGTGTGTGTGTGTGTGTGTGTGTGTGTGTGTGTGTGGTAGATGGAGGAGAGCTAGGGAGAGGGAGAGAGGAGAATATTAAGAGTGCATATGAAATATCTAAATAGACCAAGAGACATCAGTGAAGAATAGCCTGACACTGTGTGTAGGTAAAAGGTAAAGCTATGAACACTTGGATACAGAAGTAACTTGGCACTTGTTTTATGCAAATAAACATATTGAGTCAAAGCCCCAGAACTTCAGTTTTAATTTTGGTGATTAACCAATGAAGTTGACAACAACAGCAGCAACAACCAAGCAGCCTAATTTTGGCATGCGTGTGCTTCTTTGACCCGCGCTGTGTTCCTTCACCCCAGGCACCGAGAACGAAGATGCTGAAAGAGAGTACCAAAATGACAATCAAGCAAGTTGGGTGCATCGAATGCTGATGGCCTTGGTGAGTGACTCAGCTTTATTCAACACCCGAGAAGGCCGCGCAGGGAAGGTGCACAACTTCATGCTGGGTTTGAATCTCAACACGTCCTATCCCCTGTCTCCTCTGAGAGACCTCAGCCCTCAGGAGTCTTTCGATGACGATGAACTCGATGCGGCTGTAGCAGGTACGCACCAAAGCGGAAGCCTCAGGAACTAATTCAGGTCGTCTTTACTCTTTCTTAGGGAGAAGCATTTTAATTCCCATTAACATTTATTTAGACTAATTTTAAGAACCTTGACCTGTGAGGGACATTCATTCATTTTTGTTGTTGTTGTTTTATTTTTGAAGAAAAAAATGCAATGGCTAGGAAATGGCCTAGTCATGTTAGTATAGAAAATATTCTTTGAAATCCCAAAAGGCTTTCTTTTCTATTAATGGTCAGGGTTCACTTACAGACAACAGGAAACCTCTACAGTGATAATTACAATGAGTGTAAAAAGCAGGTAAGGAGGTGCTTAGAGAGCGGTCCAATGATTAGAGAAGCCAGGCCAAGGCTTCCAGGATTGACTCCAAAAACACCAGAATAATTCCCCAAACGCCTCCACAACCGTGCCTGGCTGTGGAAAGAGACAACAGCTATGTCTCATTTCCTCCTTCCTTTCCCGTGGGCGGACCTCTTTGGAATAGGCCAGGTGGAGCTTTGAGTTGAGCATGTGGTGAAAGGGCACTAGGCCTGGCGCCCTCTTGTGGTGGAGGGGAGAATGCAGCACAGGAGTTGGCGTGGACCAGTCTGCAGTGACCATCCTGACAGGGAAAGTGTCACTCCGGTTTTCAGGAATATTAGGAAACTTTGTGAAGTTGCCTGGTAAGAATCTAGTCACTTTCAGACTTGTCATTAATCAAATATTCAAAAAATAGTAACCTTTATTCATCAGATCCCAGTGACTTAGAAAGTAAGCGTTACTTTTGCTTTGGTGAGGAATAAAATGTAATATACCTTTTTTTTTTTTTTGTGGTGATCTTACATTTTTTCTAAATCACACCATCACTTTTACTTAGTTGTCCAAATATCATTTCTTAGTCATTTCTGTCTTAGGTCATTGCCAAGATGCTATTAAACTTTAAAGTAGATATTTGAAACATCACAACCTCCCAAAGCGTTCTTCCTACTGCCCTTTTGTTCCTCATACATAGCAAATGGTTTTGAAATTACGATAGACTTCAGATTTTGTTGTTGTTTTCTATTTGTTGTCTGACTTTAAGGGGAGCAAACACTGCATTTTGTATTATGTGTGTCACCTTAAACTCTAAGATATGAGTTACTTATAGTTATACATTTGTAATTCCAGTTATTGTTATTGTACATTATTATATAATTCCAATTAGTCCATTCATATTAGCTGTAATAAATTTCTGTGAGAAAGTAGTTTCCCTGGATTGAGAAGGCTAACATTAAAGCTTTCAGTTGATGACATTCTTTTTCTTGGTTTGTGGCACATAGTTGTAGTTCCTGGCCTCCCTGTGGCAGCTGGTTCTTTACAAACTTGTGCCTTATGAGGACTGCCGATTGGGCCTAAGCACATTATAGCTTTTTAGATCTATAAGGAAGCTTCAGTGACAAGGAATATCAAAGAAAATAATTGCATTATCTCTGCCCCAAACTGCTCGGCAAATCTGGGCTTGAGCCACAGGTCTCTGAGTCTGGCTTCCGAGTCTTCCCCTTTACACAGCGTCCCCCCGTGGTTCCATTAGTCATTGCTTTGCTGACGTAAGGATGGAAGTTTTCACTAAATGTCTTTGAGATTTGTTTTTAGAGATCTTAAATTTTTATTATTTCTCTATGTGTAAATATGTGTGTCTGTATATGTGCCCAAGGAGGTGAGAAAAGTATCAGCTCCCTGAAGCTGGAGATCCAGTTGTGAATTGTCTGATATGGGTGCTGGGAACAATACTTGGGTTCTTTGCAAAAACAATAAGTGCTCTTAACCACTGAGCATTTTCTCTAGCCCGCATTTTTGAGATGTTCCTGACATGTTCTAACCTAAAGTCATTTTGTATTAATGACTTTTGGAAAAATATTTATTCTTAAATCTCAGTAAACATTACACTAACATTGATTTTTATGTATTTTATGTTTATTCGATTGAAATATGTAGGGAAAATTCTAATCAGTTCAATAACAAATTCGTTCACATTTATTGTTTTGATACTACTATTGCTAAACCTTATTGCATATTAAACTGAATTAATTGAGTTTATTAGTGCTTTACCAGATGAGGGCTGGTTTATCACAAACTCTGATAATTTATTTTCCAGAGACCTAAAATTCCTATTTATGAACAAATGAGATGGCTCAGTACCTAAAGGCATTTACGGTCTTGTCTGACAACCTAAATTAAATTTCCAAGACCCACATGATAGAGAGAAGGAGCTCCCTCAATGTTGTTCTTGGCTTTCATATGTGGGCCATGGCACATGCATGACCTCCTCTCCAACACACAAAGAAGTAAATAATTGTAATAAACAGTAAAACAAAACCCCCCAAAATCTTATGTATTGTATATTTGGAATGCTACAATTAAGATAATAATTATGATTATATTGCTTCTAATTGTACATCTCCTCCATGCAAAAGAAGAAAAAGTAAAAACTTTTGTCCAGTCTAGATGTTAATGTTGGGAGAAGCTTATATTTTATTCTATGGCAATTCTGCTCATACTCATTAAAATTTGAGTGCCTTAAAATAATTTCTAAGTCAAAAATGAGAAAAGGTAAAGTATTTTGTACCTATGACTTTAGCTTTCAGATAGCTGAAGCAAGATAAATTATGAAATAATAAAACCTCCCTTAGTAGGTCACTGTAAAATGGTTACACGTCTGGCGAAACACATTCTGGATGAGCTATCCGTTGTCACATGATTTCTTTCCTGTTTACTTTGTGTTTATACTGTTTATTGTGACACGCTATCCGGAATGAGAAGTTGACATGAGTTCATTCAGGCCAGAGTTCAGGGCACAGATACCCAAATATTTGTCTGTTGTAAATTGAATCTATGTGATGGATTCATCAGATACAGCTGAACTCTTTAAGTCCATGGTTCTCAACTTGTGGGTCGCAAGCCCTTTGTGGGTCACAGGACCCTTTCACAAGGGTCGCCTATCAGATATATTTACATTATGATTTATAACAGTAGCAAAATTATGGTGATGAAGTAGCAATGAAAATAATTTTATGGCTGGGGGCCACCACAACATGAAAACTGTATGAAGGGTTGCAGCATTAGGAAGGTTGAGAACCACAGGTTTAAGGAGCCGTTGCAGGCTCACAATACCATGTTATTTGTATGCTTGCCAGAGATACAGATGAACTCACTCACAGGCTTAGACAGTTTGTGTGCTTTCAATCATGGGAGGATGTTTGCCCCGTTGTAGCCTGAGACAACGCTTCTACATGTTAGTGGTTGTCACGTGACAAATTTTTCCTAAAAGTACAGAGATGCCTTCAGAATCTGACACCTCTCCCTCATAACAGACTGGGATAGCCTATTGAGTTTGTTAGTCTGAGAGCTCAACTATGTATTTCCAAAGGAGATTGACATCTGAAATCCATCCAGGCCTTTTATTAGCTGGATATCTTGAATAATTAGTTGGCATAATCTATATTTTGCTATAAAGTAGAAATAAATGGTAGCTATTGGTAAGCCTTATTATGGGAATTAAGTGGCCTTTCCCACAAACTGCTGTTACTCCCAGGCGTGGTAAGTTGAATGGGAACATGTTGTCTACTTGGCAGTTACTGCAGATGCTGAATCCTGACTTTCTTAAGATTGCTTGATCATGGAAGTCTTAATTTGTATATAGAACAGCTATTCATATTTCACAAACTTAGACTGGTAGTAGCACAGTAAAGACTCACTTAATGTCAGTTTTTCTGGAGCCAGGACAGTGGTGTTCAGTCTTTTGCTGGTTAGGAGCTCATCCATATCTTGAGCATCTCCTTGAAGACAATTTGGGGCTTAAGAAAGAAGAGGGAAAAAATAAGTAGTTTCTTGACATGAACATCGTGGCCAAAATTAAAAGAGAAAACATTGGGTTTGCAAAACCAAAGAAAATTCTTTATGAATTCTTGTGCTTTAATTGTGTTAGAAAAAAATGATTGCATTTAAGCAAATGTTATCTTTAAAGCTTTTAATGTTATGTTTAATTATTATCAACTGATTTGGTGTGTTTTAATCGAGCTAGAAGGTATTCATGGATCATTTCTGTGCATTGTAGTAGCTGCTTTTTAAGCTATTCATTTCAAATGCTGTCAGTGCTTTTGGTTATTTACTGGGCCCTCTTTGGCCTTAGTTTTGACTTCTATATTGTCAGTTCTTCAGGATGGGTGTTCTGAAACTATTGAATAGACAATTTGAGAAATGAATGAATGGTTTACAAGTTCTAAACTACTTTGGTTAGGTGGTTCTGTGTTGTTAGTGTTGTTTCAGGTCAAGGATGTCTTCTCAGAAATGGTTCCCCTGGTCATGGCCCCCATAGATGCTCACTCCTCTCCACGCTGTCTTCTGGTACTTCTGCCATAGCGATCCTCGCTGCACTGGCTCGTCAGTGCACTTGCTTGTTTGGCAATAGACTAATAGGATCTACTGTAGTTTACTTGGCTTGTCCAGGACCCAGAATTGTGCCTGAATGGGGACAACCAACTCATGCTTATGGAGGGTGTGGTTTGGACTTTTATCTTGGACCCTCATCCCTTAGTAGAATGTGCAGTTAGCTCAGAGAGAGGCAGATGGGTCTGATCAGACTGTGCCTTTTCCTGTTTGTTTTATTTTATAGGTAACTTGTAGTTTACTTTATCTTCCATTTCTAAATGCCCTCTTCTTTGCCTCCCTGCTACAAAAATTAAACAAGGTGATGTGTGAAGAAATGTTTCCAAATCAGTAAAGACACTCTGATGGGAGAGAAGAGTATAAAAGACATCATGGCTAGTGTCAGTACTAGGGCCCGAGCTAAGTTCTTCCCTTGGCATCTTACTTGATAATTGCGTTTGTTCTGGTATCACAGATAAAGAAACTAAGACTTAAAGCTGTTAATTTACCTACACTTGCCAGAATTCTAACAAAGCTCTGGGGGGAGGGGCAGGGGAGGCTAAACATGGGGAATTCTGTCTCTCAGATTTACAGTGAAGATTTATGTTTCTTAAACTAATGTCAGATGACTATTTAATCCATTCTTGTCTTTCCTTTCCTTTTAAAAGATCCCGATGAATTTGAACGGATATATGAACCCCTGGATGTGAAGAGCAAAAAGATTCATGTTGTGGACAGTGGGCTCACCTTTAACCTGCCATATCCCTTGATCCTACGACCTCAGAGAGGTGTGGACCTCATCATCTCCTTTGACTTTTCTGCAAGACCAAGTGACACAAGCCCTCCTTTCAAGGTAAGGAGACTTCTGTAAGCAGAGTAGGAACATGTCCAAGGAAGGGTGTGTGCAGCCCACGGTGAGCTGGGTTCCCTTATGGCCATGAAGAAGCAAGACAATGCCCCTTTGCCGATCGGATCTGGACACTCACTCAATTAATAATCCTTTCTTGAGTGACTCTAGGCTGTGTCAGATGGACAGTTCCTGCTGACTGTGACAAGCACTAAGAGTTTCTAGAACAAATAGTGGCTAGAATAATAACTCTTTAGTGTCCGTAAAGCGTCACATGTTTAGAACATGTTAATGTTTTATCTCTTTTGAGGTTGTTAGTAGTATTCAGCCAAGAAAACAAGAGTTGGTGTGATAATATCAAATTATGTGCATCGCAGAAGATTAATATGCAAATGTGAGGGTGCTTTCTGGAGTCAGAGAACAGGGAAATAAGTGAATGGGCTGAAAACCGCACAGAGATGGCAGTGAGCACATTGCGAAGATGGGGCAAACAGATGTTAAGCCTGTTAAGAAGGCTCCGGGAAGAATTTTAAGATTGGAAGGTAGGAAATGGAGATTGGTGGAGGATTTCCAGCAGACAAATGAAATCATGAAATCGGAATCTTGGGATGATTAACCTGAGTTGGTGGGTGGAAGGCGAAAGATTAAAACTATGACTTACTGTAACCCCGGCGGAGGATAATAAAATCTTGCACTGTGCAAGTCATGGGTAGAACCCGGTGACCCATGAAGAGCAAGAAGGAGGTAGGTTCCAGTGATGACTCCAAGGAGGTGATACTGATGGTAGAAGATAGTGTGTTATTCATTTAACCAATGGGAGTGCAAAATGTCAAAGCCATAATTTCTTATGAGTCAGAGCTTTACTGCTGGATGAGAGGATACTAACAAGGAGTTTTAGGAGACCACTTAGTAACACAAATCAAAAGCACTGTATTTTGCAAGAGTTTTAAAATATTGCATTGTTTATTATTAAGAAGAGTATATTTTTAGATATACATGAGCAATTGGAATGTGTACCAACCACTTCTGGATAAAAGCTGCTGGTATTTTGATGGTTTTTCACCCCTCTTCTCATCTCTCTTTGAAAAAAGAGATAGAAAAGCGAGGGAGAGAGATGAGAGAGAGAGAAAGTTGTGTATATGTGTGTTGCACGTATGAATGCACAGTGCATGCACCCTTTATGTAAAGGCCAGAGCAGGATGTGAGGCATCCATCTCTACCCTGTTCCTTTGAGACAGAGCCTCCACAGAATCTCACTGTTTTGCTAGGCTGGATGGTCAGCGAGCTCTCAGGTCCTGCCTTCCTCCATTACCCAATGCTGGGGTCACATCATTTTCAGTAATGTCCGGATTTTTACATCGGTGCTGGAGAATAAAACCAGATCCTCATGATTGTAAACCAAGTGCTTTTAATCAGGGGGCCATTTCCTCAGATCCAAATTTCTATTTTTAAAAATGTGTGTGTGTGTGTGGGTTTATATGTGGAAGTCAGAGGAGAACTTGTGGGAATTGGTTTTCTCCTTCTTTGATGTGGGTCTCTGGATCTAACTCATTTGACCTTTATCCACTGTATCCACTGTGCCATCTCATGAGTCCCCTTTTCTGTTTTTGTTTTTTTTTTTTTTTTTTTTTGGTTTTTCGAGACAGGGTTTCTCTGCGGCTTTGGAGCCTGTCCTGGAACTAGCTCTTGTAGACCAGGCTGGTCTCGAACTCACAGAGATCCGCCTGCCTCTGCCTCCCGAGTGCTGGGATTAAAGGCGTGCGCCACCACCGCCCGGCTCCCTTTTCTGTTTTTGATGTTAAAATATTGACTCCATTTTTCATTAAAGAGTAGAGCATAAATGTGGGTAAGAAATCATAACAGTGGCTGGCCATGTGCCCTAGTTGGTAGAATACTTGCTCGTCTATCATACATAAAGCTCTTAAATTTAATCCCTAGTTCCTCATGAAATTCAGGGTGGTGGTACCCATGCAATCGCAGCATTTGAGAAGTGGAGTCAAGGGAAAAGAAGTTTAGATCATGCTCAGTTACCTTGAGTTCTAAGCTAGCATGGGTTATGTGAAAGCTATTTCATACAGAAAATGCAAGAGAGGAAAACAAGCAGCCATTCACTTCATTTATTGTTTATGAATACACACAGCATTTCCTAAGTAGAGTTAAATCTCAGATTACATTAGGAAGTTCTACAGTGGTGCATATCCTGGCTTCTGATAACAGTTGTGTTATCAATGTTGTAATTGGGCTTCTAAGTTAACAATATTTATGTAAGGGATACTGTTTTCTATAGAACAGATAGTTCACACTGTAAAAACAAAACAAAACAAACAAAACAAACAAAATAAAACAATAATTCCCCCAAACTGGTATAAAGAGTTTCATGATTCCAAACATTATTCCTATTAATTTCTCTAAGAAAAACAGCCCCATGTTTCATTTGATCAAGTGTTACTTTTATTACTCATTTAATGATATAGGTACAGAGAATATCTGTTTGATTTACCATGGAGGCTTGCGTGCCAGTAATCCTTGTGGTGCCTCTATCAATGGGCAGACTATTCATAAATAAGCAGACTCAGAGTTTAGGGGAAGGGTGCTTTGGGTTTGATTGAGGGGTCAGAAAGCTGGGACAGCAGAACCTAGGGTTCACTACTGGTATATTTCCATACATTTTATTAAAAGAATATTTTAAATCATTTTGTCATGACTTGTATTATGTTATATCACAATTCATATATTGCACATGGGTCTGGATAACTCTTTTAGTGCTCTTTGAATACTTCCTGATAGAGGCCAGCCAGAGCAATGGGTCTGCTCCGTAGAACAGAATGAAAAGAAAGAAGACAGCGAAGGTGGGTGTGGGGGCGAAGTAGACATAAGAAAGGTTGACATGAGCATCACGAGGGTTAAGAATAATGTTTTCCATACATTTCTCTCGCTGTAGGTCGTTCTGGGTGGAAACAAGCAAACATCTGTGGTTTTCCACATTGGCTTGATCCATTTGTTGGTGTTTGGTGCTGCACTTGGTTTAGAACTCTGAGGCACACGTGATCCACTTCTTAAGTTGGGTCACATCATGGCCAAGCCGGTTGAAGTGCTGTCTCTCTGGACACTATTCTACCATGCCTAGTGAGGGAGCTACTCACCCAAGCCAGTACAAGTGACAGATCTGTAGACAGCAATGCACCATGGCTAATGAGGTGACCTGCAGAGACACATTAGCCTGGGTGGGCTTTGTGAATGCCAGTCCACCATGCCCGAGGAAGACTGCACAGCATAGACTGTAGTACCTGTAACTTTATTTCTCATGCTGCGTTCTCAGAGTTGCTTTTAAAAATGACATCATATATATATGTATATATATAGCTTACAATGACAGAAAAAGTGTTTTGTCTCCATTCTGGGGCCAACAGTTAAGCAGGCTATGAGCAGGGTATGAGCGGCGCTGTGTTTATTATCAGGATTTGTGATAGAATTCTATTCCCTTTTGTGGATTCTAGAGCATTTCTTAACCAGTGGGTTGGTCACCTTGGTCTCTACCTCAGTGTTTTTTTTTTTTTTTTTTTTTTTTGTTGTTGTTTGTTTTGTTTTTTGGGGGGGCGGGGCATATGTCTCTGTGTTGTCCTGGCTGTCTTGGAACTCACTCTGAAGACAAAGCTAGCCTTGAACTTAGAGATCTGCCTGTCTCTGCCTTCTGAGTGCTAGAACAAAAGGCATGTGTCACCACTGCCAGGCAGCCTACCTCAGTTTTTCCTTGGTCTCTCTTTGTCTCTGATTAGCAAAACTGCCATAGTACTTACCCCCTGCCCCATTATAGACGCTGATCACAGCCCAAGCCCCTTAATTACATTGTAAAGAGCCCTCTTCTGAGGCAGTGGGATGATTCAGCGGTAAAAGCTCTTGCTGCACAGCCTAGATTCTAGCCATAGATCCCAGAGGGGAAGGAGGAAAGTGACCTCAGAAAGTTGTCCTCTGACCTACACTCCCATACCCCCAACCCCCCACCCCCATACCAAACAAAACAAAACAACAAACAAGCCATTAACAATAACAATAGTGATAATTTTTAAAAGAACTCCTTCCTTTAATAAGGTCATATTCATAATAGGTGGATTTATCCTGTCGGGGAAACCATTCAACCTACCATACACATTTTAGATCAGATGTCTTGTGATGAACACCTATATCTCATATTGGCCTCTTCAGGGATATTTTGCAAGTGTATACCAAGCTTGCAAGTGGAGTGCTAACTGCTCCAAGTGTTATGCAGACTCTATGTCCCTACTCATGTTCCAGCAGGCATAGAGAGACAATAACCATAACCACAAATAGTGAATTCTGAGTGATAGCTCTGTGGGTCCCATCTTATATTAATTGCTTTGATAATTTTAATCATTATTTTGTTTTAAATATTATATTATTTACGTACTATTAGGCCATCTATCTCCCCAATCTGAAAAATAACCTTTAAATGATAAGAAAATTTTAGGGTAGTGAGAATATATGCTATATTTGTATTGAGACAAAAATCTTATTTTCTATAGTGAAAAATCAACTTATTATTTATGTATATGTATTTATAGAGAGAAATATATTGTGTGCCTAAATAATTAATTGGCATGCATGTGCCCTTTCTCACTGTGATCTGAGTATTTTTCTGTTAAATTGTTTTGTTTGTGTTTTTGTGGTTTTTGTTATGGCTTAGTACTTAAAAAAGGAGCGTAGGCATTTTTGAAAGTATCCCTTTGAACGAGGGTCTCTCATTCTTTACTCTATAGAAAGCTGTGTTTGTAGTTGGCACTTAGGTAAACTTACAGTCCATCAGTACCTGCCACAGTGAAGCCTCTTGGGGCATCAAGCAGCAGCCGATAGATGTTACAGCATGGCACACTGTTGGGCGTTGCTGTCGTTTCAGAATCAGGTCTTTTGGCTCACTAAAACATTGTCTTTATTTTAATTCTTTAACTGTGGGGCTCTGCGCACAGTCCGTGTCATTGTTTCTCGGTCTTTCTGGAGAGAGAGGAGACAGCAGGAAGGAGATGTTTTTCCATCCTGTAATCATGGCCTTTGCAGTCACCACTGTCTAATCTTTTCCACGTCAGGAGCGGAGCAGAAAAGGGAAAGTTCCCATCACTTCCTGATTCCAATATAACTCCGTCTCGCTAAAAATAGCCAGACCTCCCTCTACCTCAGTGAGTTCCCTTTCCCTCTTTCTCCACACAGCCACACACGGTTTGGTCATCCCTGACTCATGTTTGTAAACATTAGAGAGCTTCTGGTCTTTGCCCTCACGCAACTGCCTTACTGTATAAGCTTGGGTCTGGCTGTGATGTGGACTAATCGTGAGTGAATAATCGTGGATAGTGCTAGACATGAACTAGCAGGAGTTCAGCTGAACGGGGTGGGTGAGGGGAAAGGAAGAACGAGAGACGTGTCCTCAGAGTTCAGATGAGAAGTTTTACATCTGTTAATGTGTTAGCAAAGCATAACTGTATTCAACAGAGTGTATTATGAAACAGCGGCTTTCATATCCATTAAATCCCCTTTCTCTCAGATTTTATTCCTTTGTAAATCTTGGGAGAATTGCTCAACTTAAAGTTCACGACTTTTTATTTAGTTTGCTAGAATATTTAGGGTCTCTATTGCCTTTTAGGGAGATTACAATATAATTAGATCATCTCCACTTCCTTTCTTCCCTCCAAACCCTCCCCTCTGCCCCTCCTTGCTCTCTTCTGAGGCTGAGGGGAAAGACCACAAAGCCTCAACACTACACGAAGAACTCCAGACAACTAAGGACTGTTGAGAGTGGGAGAAATGGTCTTCCCCAGGAAAGAGCACACCCATTGGTTACCCAATACCAAATGGTCATTCATGAGAACATGCATACAAGTAGCTTGATGCACACTGAGCAGGTTGTATTCAAACAACATGCAGGCATATAGAGTTCATCACTTTCCTGAAACATCGAGAGCAGCAAAATCTGAATGTTCTCTCAACTTAGGGTCCTAGGTTAAAGTACTTGCTTGCTGTTGACCTAAGATTTTTATTCTTCATCTCTCATCTTCAGAGCTATCACGTGAAGAGAGTGGTATTTTGCAGAGGTAGAAATTATATTACTGACTAAATCAGCATGACAGGAGTACTTCAGAAAAGACTAATTTTAGTGGTTTTCCCCAGACTTTATCCCTTAAGGAGTCTCTCTAATACGGTTCCTGCTTTTCTTCCTTTCTCTTCTTTTTTCTTCATTTCTCTCTTCTCTCTGTCCTTATTTAGTGATTGGATATTTGTATAGCTCTCACTGTGATAGGTGCTGTCTAAGTACTGTAAAGTGTGAGTTCTTTCCATTCAGATTGCTCTCTGTGTCTTATGGTTAAGAATATTAAGCTGAGAAAGATCCTCGAGTCTACAGAATGGACATTAGGGTTCAGGCATTGGGCCCAATTTGTAGTTTTACACCATGGTGCTCTATAACCACTTATTTATTCTGGCCCTCAAGGCTGCAGAGAAAAAGAAATGAGACTTATCTTTTCCTGACAACCTTCCACGGTGATTCTACTAGGTTAGATTTAGTGTGTGTGTGTGTGTGTGTGTGTGTGTGTGTGTGTGTGTATGTGTGTGTGTGTGTGTGTGTGTGTGTGTGTGTATAAATGCAGTATGTATGTATATGTTCATGTTGGGTATACTCATGTGAAAATGTGATGTACACGTATATATCTGTACTTGTGTGTGGAGGCCAGAAGTGGATATTGGATGCATTCCCCAGTCATTCTCCACCTTATTCTTTGAGATGGGGTTTCTCATTCTTTTCAGAACTCATTGATTTGATGCATTGAGGCTAAAGTTCTATTTCTTTTTCATAAGTAGAAGCCAAACAAAGTCAATTTGTATACGTAAATTTAGTTTTAAAATGTGCATAATATTATTATAGAAAACAAAATGAAACATCCTTAAAAATCAATTTCTTAATAATACAAAATACTATGAAGTATGCTGTGCTGTCATACATAGAAGAAATGAAGAGACCATTACTTACCTCGGACCATTCCACAATAAAAGCTGGAGAAACTCATTGCATGTTGTAGCTCCTCTAAAACCCTCAGCTTGCGTTGTTTTTAAAAGCACTTTGTCTACAAAGAGAACCCTACCAGTTCTGCAAGAACCTGTACCATGTTGATACTGAAGTTAATGGGGAGCTGCTCTTAAACTGCACATTCTTAGCAAAACAATTTAATACATGTGTTTTTGGCACCTTGATGGTATAAAATCCAGTAATAGGGTGTCTTGGTTAGGGTTTTCATTGCTTTGATGAAACTCAATGACCATGGAGGTGATGGGGCATGTCTTTAATCCTAGAACTTGGGAGGCAGAGGCAAGCGGATCTCAGTGAATCTGAGGCCGTCCTGGTCTACAAAGTGAGTTCCTGGACAATCAGGACTGTTACACAGAGAGACCCTGTCTCAAAAACAACAACATCAATAACAAAAACCCAGAAAAACAAAACAAACACACAAATATATAAAGAAACCCCATCACCAAAAGCAACTTGGGGAGGAAAGGATTTATTTCATTTTACAGCTTGTGATCCAGGGAAGTGGGAACAGTGGAGGCAGAAACTGATGCTGAGGCAATGGAGGAGTGCTGCTCTCTGGCTTACGCAGTTTGCTTTCTCATGTACATCGGAACCACCTGCCTAAGGATTGGCATCACGTACAGTATGCTAGAATCTCCCCCATCAATTACTATTTAAGAAAATTCCCTCGCTTTGCAAAAAAAACCTTGTCTTGAAACATAAAAAAAAATAAAATGAGAAAAGAAATGCCCCCTAGGCTTCCCTGCAAACCAGTCTTAGTGGAAGCATTTTCTCATTTGTGGTTCCAGCTTCTTAAATAGCTCTAACTTGTGTCAAGTTGACAGAAACAGCAACAACAGAAACCAACCAAGGCAGAGTGGTTCCTGTTCTTCGGTGTGAGAGTCTTTAACTTCCCAAGCCTTAAAACCCATTCATATAGTTGTAAATATTTTGGAACCACTTGTTTTTCCTCTAGCAAATTTATACTCAGTTCCGCTCATTGTTAAATTTGTCAAATGCCTGCTATTTAGCCAGGCTGTGCTGAGAATTGATAGAACGGTATTGGGTTTGGTTAGGGAGAATTTTTTTTATATAGATATTGGCGATTTGCACATCCCTTTTAGACAGTGTTGGTTTTGTTTGTTTGTTTTTGTTTTGTCTTAGCAACTGCTGGCAGATAATAATACCTTATGGATGTAGAATGACGGACAGACCAGCTGAATTCAGGAAGACTGAACATTTCTAAATGTGTCTTTCTCTTCCCCCGCAGGAACTTCTACTTGCAGAGAAGTGGGCTAGAATGAACAAGCTCCCATTTCCGAAGATTGACCCTTATGTGTTTGATAGGGAAGGGCTGAAGGAGTGCTATGTCTTTAAACCCAAGAATCCTGAGGTGGAGAATGATTGCCCTACCATTATCCACTTTGTTCTGGCCAACATCAACTTCAGAAAGTACAAGGCCCCAGGTATGTTTCCATGAGGTTGAAGTCTGACTGACAACGTGACTGTACCGACACACTGTCCCATGCACTGTGATGGCAGGGATTGCTTTTCTTACCGTGGCGAATAGCCGTGACCCGAGAGCCCAAGTGCTTCCTTCTCCTTTACCCCCAAATTTCAAGTTCCTCATGATAGAGAAACTGAAAGATGAATGACAGGCTCAGCAAAAATTGCTAGAGCATTGAACCAGAGGCTTGGGTTTGATAGATATCCTATTCATAAAGGATGTTAAAGAGTTTGACTTTCGCCATGGTAAAGCAGTTCTTGTCTTTAAAATAAAATCATTCAAAAGCCTCTGGGAATATGAATTGACCACAAAACTCAATGTAATCTAACAGTGTGGCGTGACTGTCCATTTTGAGCTTCCACATTGTATTTTACAGCAAAGGAGAATCTAGTTCAAGAAATGGTTATTCTGTTTTTCCATATCTGGAGGATTAGGTGGACTTTTATGCATCCTAAGAGATACCCATTAACCAAAGAAGGATGCATGGGGGCATTAAATGCTAAACACTTTTCAGACCAGAAGATGCAGTTTTTCATTTTGTGGATGGAAATAAACAAAAGAGATGGGTGTGGGGATACAGCAAAGAAGGTTTTTTCCTATGTTCCTCAGAATGATAAGAAGTTAGTAAGGGTAGAGCTATGAGACATGCCTCATCAAAGGGAGAAGAAATGGTGGCTGGCATTTTTTTTTTTTTTAAAAAACGGAAACCCTAGTTTCAAAGTGAAACCCGGCAGCAAACTGAAAGCAACTTAGTCAATATTCTGTTGCTGTTAGTTCTCAGGGAGAAACCAAGAGGTTGGTAAGTCCAGGGATTTCTGGGGCTTGAAGAGGATTCAGTGTTTTGGTTTGGATTTCCCCAGAGGAAGAGTCTCAGGACAAAATTCAAGTGCAAATGGTTTCTTTGTAAGGGAGTGAGGAAGTGATACTGAGCAAGGAGACAGACAGCCACGCACATCCTAGTAATCCAGTTACCCCAAGAGGAACATGACCCATCTGGGAAAGTGCAAGGCAGAACACCCAGCCTATAGATTCATACTTTCCACCCATATACCAACAGGCAAGGGAGCTGGGTACCATTACAACTTGAGTGTGGCTTGTTGGGGCAAATAGTTGCTTCTGGGAATCATAGCTTTTCTGATGACTCTCAGTGCTGTCTTCATTGTTGCGTGTATGTTTTGGAGATTTTGTTGATTTGTTTCTGAAGCAAGATTCATACTCTTTTTTTGGCCTATAGGTGTCCCAAGGGAAACAAAAGAGGAGAAAGAAATAGCTGACTTCGACATTTTTGATGACCCTGAGTCGCCATTTTCAACCTTCAACTTTCAGTACCCAAATCAAGCATTCAAAAGGCTACATGATCTGATGTACTTCAATACGCTGAACAACATTGATGTGAGTATCTCTCCAACCATTAGCATGTGAAGTCACTGGCAAGCACGTGAATTCAATAAGAAGATGAACCAGGCTTGGGGATGGCCCAGTCCACAATGCAGTGCCTTGTTCCTTAGGAATCATTTTACTAACCTATAAAAGAACACGCAGAGTTCACTGATAACGACATCACTGTATGCTGCTCATCAGAATGTACACTTTATAGGATTGTTTGGTGGCATGAGGACTCATTCCCAGGTGTCCTCATCTATTTTCATGATAAGATAATTTATGAAAAGAAGGAAGTGGCGGAGGGCAGTGTATAGGCAGGGGAGTGAACGTGAGTGCTGTGACCTCGCTGATGAATTTGTGCTCTCAAATGCTTGGCTTCTGTAGCTCTTGACAGTATTGCCAAATCCTAGAGCTTCCTGCGGTTTTAACCTTTCACGTGTGCTTTGTGAGAGAGACGTTAGAAGCAAGTCTTTCCCTCACTGGCAGACGTTCTTATCCATCACTAGCACACCTGCTGCTAAAGGTCTTTGTCTCTGAGATTGGTTAGGGCTAACTGCTTCATGTCAGAATACTGTTGTGTGATTGAAATCATATACTGGTGGGCCCAAATCACAGCCCTTAGCCAGTTATCATCAGTTGTGAAAGCTGAGCTCCTTGGCCTGCTTGGATTGTATATAGTAAGGGAAAAACAGCAAATTAGAGCCATGCGTCATCTCTGATTTGCTGGTCCTCTTGGAGGTGATGAATGGCTGCAAAGAACGCCTTGGTGTGCTGCTTCTGCAGAACTTAACTAGATTTTGTGCTAAGGGACAACTGACATATCAGAGTGCTTGCTTCTTTTGTTTTCCAAGAGACAGTTAAATAGAGGTCAAATGCTGTTATGACCTAATGACCATAATACTTTTAAATCAATACATTTTTATGAGCATATGAAAAATCTCCTAAGATACTTCAGTTCCTGTTAATTCTAAAATTCCTTCTTTTTTTGCCTTTCCAGTATGTGATGCCCAATATGTAGCATACTTACTAAAAGTTGCAACACATTATTTCCTTCACATATGCTGACTAAATCTTACACAGGGATAAATATTTAAAAATCTCTTGCTGCATTATGTCTGTCATGATGGTTAAATTCGAAGAGAATGAGTGTTGTGACAAAAGGAACGCATAGAAATGGTCAGAATAGAGCTGCGTTTTATTTTATTTGAGATTTCATTTTATGTGTGCTTGTGGGAGGTGGGGCTGTGAGTGCAGGTGCCCCCAGAAGCTAGAGGTGTCAGAGTTCCATGCGGCCACAGCCACAGCCACAGCCACAGGCAATTGCGAGGTGCCTTTCATGGCTGATAGGAGCTAAACTCAGGCCTTTAGGAAAAGCAGCCTGTGTTGTTAATCTCTCAGCCCTTTCTCCAACCCCCCCCCCCCGAAAGAGTTGTATTTTATAAAGTTTAATCACACTAAAGGAGAAGAGAGATAAGGAGATTCCAATTTTCTGTTTTGAAACTAATAGACATCCATTCCTTGGGGATAAGAATCTACTGAATTTGATAAATCATCCCCTAATAAAAAGGACCAGTATTGTAAGGGTTATAAATATCCTCTATCCGATTTAGGAATGAACACACTCACATATGTATTTTAAGCAGCTGCATTTCTCTTGCTATTTTTAGTCCCTGTTTATATTAGACCTGCTAAAAACATCTTCTGAAGTAATTGTATAGTTCTGTTTACATTTTTTACAAGTTTTCCTCAAGGTAGTTTATTTGACACAGACATGACAAAGTAAAAGCCTGAACAAAAATAGGCCGAATTCCAAAGCAACCATCCTCAGTATAGCCCAATAAACATTGGTTCTTCATAAACTACTAAGTATTATTTATAATAATGCATATAATATGTATGAAATTTGGGGATCTCATACACTGTATTTTTATCATATATTGTACCCCAGTCTTCTCTCAGATCCACCCCAATTTCACACACACACTCAACTTTGTGTCTCATTTGTTCTTTAGGCCAATAAGTCTATTTGGTGCTACCTATATTGTCTTGGGTGTGTGACCATCCATTAGAGAGTGTTCAACCTACCAGGGCCCAAATTCTTAAAGAAAAATGACTCTTCCATCAGTTACCAATAACTCCTGAGCTGAAGTTGGAGGTTTGTGGCCACCTCTACCCTTCTATGATGGGATTTTTGTCTGTCTTGAGCTTGTATAGATTTTGAGTTTGGTGTCATAACCACTGTGAATTTCTATGTGCAAGTACCCTGTTTATGTGAACAAACCATTTTTTATAGCTTTTGCTAACATATGTGGCATGACATTTCGAGGTAAAGATGCAGGTTTTATAGTATCTTAAATACAATATAGGCCATGTCTTAGTTACATCGTTATTGCTATGATAAGATACAATGACCAAGGCAATTTATCAGATAGAGTTTATTGAGGCTTGCAGTTTTAGAGCATGTCTCCATGACCATTGTGGCTGAGAAGCATGGCTGCAGGCAAAACTCATAATATTGGAGGAGTGCCTGAGCGATACATCTTTAGACATAACCACAAGGCAGAAAGAAATCTAACTGAGGATGGCATGGGCTTTTGAAACATCAAAGCCCACTCCCAGGGACACCTACTCCAACAAGGCCACACAATCTTATCCTTCCCAAATAGTTCCATTAATCGAGGAACAAGCATTCAAATATATGAGCTGATAGGAGTCATTCTCATTTGAACCACTATGGGCCATTTGTCACTGAATGTACTATTCAAATTTCAGGAGGATTGGATTCTTCATCCTGAAATCAGGGACAATAGTAGAGGCGCAGTGTGACAATGAATGTGTAACCAGTTGGGGCCTATTTGTACCCTGCAAGCAGAAGCCGCTTCTCTGTGAAGACCTTAGCTGTGCCTGACAGGGTCCCGGAAGCCTGTAGTGCATGGGGAATATACAGGAGAAACTGTGAAAGCGTTAGGATTCACCTTTTAGACAGATTGTAAGGACAAGGACAGTTGTAGGTGTTAAGTAAATGTTTTGAACAAATGAATGTAGACTTTTACCTAAATTAGGTGGTCATTTTGATTCATATTCAAGTGGAATATGCGCATGTGCACACGTGTGCACACGTGTGTGTGTTATTCAACTTTTATTGGTATTTTATCTCCTGGTGATCTCTTGCATATCATTTATCCATGAAAAAACTCCATATTTTATTACAAAAGTTCCTGGTAATTGGTGATGTGTAAAAAGTACTAAGCTGTGCTGAGCACGTGGTGCTGGGAAACGCACTAGGTCCAGTTAGTGAAAGCCACCCACACCATCTGCACCGAGTCGAGCGTGGATTTGTGCGTAAGCAGCTGCACCTGGATCCGCAGAGTGGTTTTCAGGCGGCAGGGACTGTAGTAACACAGGTTGCACAGTCTTTCATCGCTTAAAATCTACGACAGTTTCCAGCCTTGTGACCAGAGCCACTGTGGCTCCAGGTATATTTCTTCCATTTGTTTTCTGATCTGGTTTTGTTCTGAGAAGGCCACTGTGTGTCTAGCAGCTGGGAACTCCTGGTGATCATTTTCCCGGGAGATCCTTTAGAGGATTTTTTTTTACCTCTGCTCTGGCTCACTTTTTGACAGCCGTCTGGCCTTTCCATTAGCGTCGGTTTTCTGTACTTACTCAGGCCTCCCGAATTCCTTTTCCATGAATGTTGTCTCAAGGCTTTTACAGTTATGGAGTTCTGTGGGATTTACATTTTTTTCCTTATTAGAAACGTAAGGTATAGTGACTTAGACGGGTGGACATGTGGTACGTGGTTTCCGCAGGCTTTGGTTTCAAGCCAAATTGAGTGTCTAGTCATTGCTCAGCTGTCTCTTAACTGGGTGCCCTTGGATTGGCAGATCATTTTGTTCTTTTCTATTGGCAAACAATGAGATATTGAATAGGATTAGGATGAAATTTAGTTACAATAACAAGGATTTAGGCTATAATAGGCACTAGGGAAATCGCAACAGCTAATGTGATGAATTATTATTAGTTTTCATATTCTCTTCTGCTTGTAATTATAAATTCTAAATTCCATAAAACAGCAGCTTGCTTATTTTCTGTACTCTAGGGATAGTGATCATAATGCCTGGTGCCTCAAGTGACTATGCAATGTGTTTTTAATAAATTTGTTTTTATAAGTCATCAACTGACTGTTTTGTTAGTCCTGCAGTGGAGGAAGGCAGTGGTTCCTCTGCCCATCAAACTCAGTGTTAGCTAGCACCATAAATAAAAGATAGATCAACCAAAAAAAAAAAAAACCAAACCAAAACCAAAACCAAAAAAACAAAAACAAACAACAACAACAACAAAACAAAAAACAAAAACACTAATGGGCTCATTTGAACATAGTTTTATACAGCATGAAAACCTTCAGAGAAAAGATTATGATTTTAAATGGACTACCCATTTTTTAATCCAGATTTTGTGATGCATAACAGGTGTATAGAAATATGATTGATTGAAATGGTTAGAGTCTAATTCTGAGAAAAGTCCTAGAGAAGTCTATTTGTTTGGATTTTTCTGGTCTTTGGGTAGCATTCCATCCTTTTGGATATGGGCAGGGTGTTTTGAAGTGTATGTTGCAGAGGCAGGGGGAGTCTTACGACGAGCCCTCATAAAGGGTAGAGAACTCCTTTATGAGTGTGTCTAAGGAATGAAAGGTGGCAAATCATGGCAATGCTTCCAGACCTTTCAGACCACAATAAGGAGTTATAACTTCCATACTCTCCTTTGGGAAGAGGGATGCTCATTTCTATGACTTGTCTGAGGAGGGTAGCAAAAGGGGGCAGGAGACAATAGGATAGGGCTTTTTTTTTTTTTTTGAGGCTGTCATTTGAAGGTGTGTGAATCCACACAGCCCCAAACTCACCTTCCATCCGTGCTCTACACGATCTCATTGCATCTCGTGTGTACATTAGTTGAATGTGTCTTTATTATCAGCGGTGCCAGGCACTGTTTCAGGGTCACAGGGATATGTAACAGCAAAAGAATATGGTGTCCAAGTTTGCAGTCTCGTCACTCAGGAAGCTAAAAGCAAGAGGATCCTGACTTTGCAGCTTGGGCTCCTTGGGGAGACTGTTTCAGAAACACAAAGCAAAACACCAAACAAAACAAAATAAAACAAAACACCAAACAAAACAAAACAAGTCCCCAAACAAAAAGGCAACCAAAAAAGGAGCTTTTGAGTGCTTAGAATTAATCAAATATTTCCTCCTAAATACCCAACACAAGATTAGCCTAAGAAGCATGATGGATGTGTGTGTGTGTGTGTGTGTGTGTGTGTGTGCGTGTGTGTTTTAATTTATACTAATTTTTATAATTTAATTTATAGGCAAGGGAATTGAGTAATGGATTAATTAGGCAAAATCCTGGAAGTTACAGTTTTGTGTAGCAGAGCTTTCCTGTTAAGCTATCTTTATACCACCAGCCGACTAATAATGGCCCAGAGACCTATTATTAATTATGAAAGCTTGGCTTTATCTTAGGCCTTTTCCCTTGCTAACTCTTATAACTTAATTGACCCATATTTTTAAACATCTATGTTCTATCATGTGGCTTGATTATTCTTAGTACAGCATATTCAACTTGCTCTCAATCTACTGGCAAAATAGTGTGTCTCGACTCCTCCCAGGTTCTCTCTCTGCACCAGGAAGTCCCACCTATTCTCTCCTGCCTAGCTTTTGACTGTTCAACTTTTCTTACACTAATCACAGCAGAACACCTTCACACAATGCACAAATATCCCACAACAGTTTTGGAGTCGGGACTGGGCTCATAGTAAATCTTCCCCACCCTTTTCTCTATTTCCCAAGTGACCTTATTTTTTTTAACGTTCCACAGTTTCTTTTCCACCCAAGCCAACCAGTGTCCATGTGTCTCCCATGTCTCCCTTCTACCACAACATTCCATCCTTAGTTTTGTATGGTTGTTCATAGAGAAAGCTATCTGCCCCCTTACGCTTATTCAATCATGTGTGTTTAGCTACAGTTGTATTTTCCCCATATTTTTTCCTCAGCATTTATTAATTTAGAAAAATACTTGTTATATGCCTCCCATGGTCTCAGTGTTGGAATCAAACACTAAGACTCCCTGTGTTCATTTCAGATTTCATGGGCAAGTGAACATTAGCCAGAAAATTTGGAGTAATTTTCATGAAAACAGCAGTTGTTTGTTATACTGGTAACTTTTACACCCTTTCAATCCACCATAATTTTCTCTCTTGGGAGACTGTTTTAATTTGATGCTGTAAGCATTCCTCATTTGTCTACAAATAGTTCAGTTACTCCCCTCCAGAACTGTTCATTTTTATGGGAAGGGGGAAAGATCTCATTTTCGAAGTGTAATTTTTTTTCTCATTTATCTACCCTTATTGGAATCCCGTGGAAGGAGAGAAGCAATTACTTATGTAAACCCTGTAAGATCACTCCTGGTAAAAATAAAAATTAGAAAGATACAGATATGATATAATACATCTTAGATATACCGAGATATAGCATGTGGCATGCTAAAAGCTTTATAGTCAACAAGTGACTTCATACTGCGTTTTAGTTTGCATGACAGCATCCAGTTCCCAGGGAGCTCTAGGCTGTGTTCTGAGGGATGTTCAATTGTTTCATAGTGTTAACATGACACCTAGTGGTTCAGCTTGCACATTCTTATCCCAGATGATTCGGGGTTTTCGGTTATAAATATAAATGTTGGTTTTCCATTTATAAGAAAGGCTTAAAATTAGGAATATGAGCAAGGGCCAAATTTTGGTAAACTTACTTATTTGTGATACTAATACTGTTTTTTTTTTCTTGTGTTTTCCTATAGTGTAAGGGGTTGAACATAGGGTGCCATAGACACTAGGCAAGTACAGCCCTGGCTGTTGTTTTTCCTTTTAGGTGTGTGTGTGTGTGTGTTTGTGTGTGAGTGTGTGTGTGAGTGTGTGTGTGTGTGTGTGTATCAAATTCACTGCAGAGAATTAGCATCAGGCAGTCATTACTAGTGTGGTAGTCCCTGGGTTCTTTTCTATTGTGGTTTGCTTCCTTGACACTTCTTTGCTCCCAGGGGATACATCTGAAGGAGCAGAAACCAACTGGGTAACATTGCAAGCTGGGAGTCTAGAAAGAGGCTGTTACAAGGAAATACAGCAGCTCATTTGAGTAGCAGGATTGATTTTCCGGTTTATACCAGGCAATAAGCTCTTTCTTACTTCTGCTTGTTTCTTATAAGCTTCATAGCTATTAACCTTCAGACCTGAGGTTCCAGTTGAACATATCAAAACTGGCTATCAGTTTCTCCCAGCATCCCTCAGTCCCTACCTGTTACAGGGTGTGGCTGCAGACCCCGCCCCCTACCCAGAACTTTTTAGACCTGGGATTGGGCTGCCCTTCCTGCAGTGGCTCTTTCTTATATAATTCAGACATTTTGGTTACTACACTTTTTGTACCTTTGCCCTTTTGGCTGATGCACCCCTCTCCTGTCTCCTACATGGCCCAGCTCAATCTAGTCATGTCCACTCTGGACTTCCCCAGATGTCCCTGCCTCGGGCTAGGTTCTCCCAGATATCTACATATCTGAAATAAACTTTCTCTCCTCTCCTCTCCTCTCCTCTCCTCTCCTCTCCTCTCCTCTCCTCTCCTCTCCTCTCCTCTCCTCTCCTCTCCTCTCCTCTCCTCTCCTCTCCTCTCCTCTCCTCTCCTCTCCTCTCCTCTCCTCCCTCCCCTCCCCTCCCCTCCCCTCCCCTCCCCTCCCTTCCCCTCCCCTCCCTTCCCCTCCTCTCCTCTCTTCATTTCTTTCTTCTTTTTATTCAGTAACATCCTAACTTTCATCACACACGGTTCATAAGCAGCTATATGAACACATACCTGTTACAGGATCTTTCTATGTGCCAGTCATCGTCCATAGTACTTTATATGGATGGTCTCCAATTCCTAGCATCCCAGGATTAATAATGTTTCTGTTATCTTAAAGACAATTCCATTAAACAAGCTGTCTTCTTTCAGATGACCCAGGTTTGGTTCCCAACACCCACGAGGCAACTCACATGGTCTAGAAATATTTGCAAGGGATCAACTCCCGCTTCTGGGCTCTGCAGGCACTGCATACACATGGTACACTTTTCATGCAAAAAAATACACACATGAAATAAAAATATGTAACGTCTTTAAAGAAGAAATAATCTTAAGAATTTAGGCTAGTTTTCATCTATTTCACATAGCTTAGGCATGACAGCACCAAGGAGGCCTTTGACCCAAGTCTTTTTCAACAGACTGAAGTACAGAACTAATTATGTCTCCCTTACTGTGGGAAAATGGGCTCTACATACACCTGCTTAACAGTCTCAGTAATATTTGAGTCTGCTGTCACAAGCAGAGACTGATGTATTTTTTTAATCATACAAAATACTCAAATTTTTGTGATAATATTTTGTTGTTTGTTTTGGTAACATGACGACATATTATTTAGTTAGCCACTCTGGAAGAAATAGAGGTTCCTGCCAATGGGTGTGATAAGAAGTTGCTGACTGCTAACCACATGTGCGCAAAATTTAGCCCTCCTATTTCTCTGTTCTACGTACGAGAGCATACTTGCTCAGTGAGCTTTTATTGGAATGTGTTTGCCTCTGGCGAGATTAGCCACTTGAGTTCTGAGTGGGAGGAGAGGTCATGGGTCCTGAGCCTTTTGGACTGTCCAGGCATTTGTACTCCCAGTGTAGAGCTGAAAACATATGGTCAGCGCTTCAAACTTATGTAACAGTCCCTGGAGTGGAGGAAAAGGGGACCAGCTATCTAATAGCCCCAACTCCCTCTGCCTCTAGTGCATCAAACATCAATATTGTTGACAGCTCCTGAGGGAGTGGAGGTTTCCTGATGTTTCAAAGGTTCCAAAACAGCAATAGAGTCATCATGAACACAATCGGTCCCACTTCCAAAGTGTTTCCCCAACTGGGCACTAATGGCTCTAACCAAATCCAAATTTCATTTTCTCCCAAAATTCCTAATAAGGTTCATTTCACACCAGAAATGATGTGTATTGTCTCCAATGATCATTAGCTTGGATAAATATGAGGTAACTCTGGATGAAAACAGCAATTCATTTTCTTGAGGAAAATCATAACGTATGGTTTACTTTGGTTCGAGGGCACTTGTACTCTGGTTGTAGGCCAGAAGCAGCGAAATGGAGAATTCCCTAGCGAACGATGGCCTTCTCTCTCCTGTAGAGGGTATCTGCCTTTTGTGTGGTCTTCTATCCCCTCTTTAACTTTAAAAATTCAAATTATGAATTTTGTATTTCCTTTCATATTAACTTCCTAGTGAAGGCTAGCTGGAGGGAACATGAATTTACCTTGTTGCAAATGTCTTCCTCTGCACCCGGAGCACTCCTGAGGTTCTTCTTCACAAGAATGTAATAGTGAGATCTTGCATTGACATAAATGCCCCAAAGAATCACATTTTTCTCAATAAATTTCAAAATGGAGATGCTAAGAAAAGAGAGCCGGCTTCTGTTTCCATCCATCTGGTGTTTCCGGGATGTGCAGCTGAATTTACCATTTCTTTTCTGTTTCCATCGGCAGGTGATAAAGGACGCCATTGTGGAGAGCATTGAATACAGAAGACAGAACCCATCCCGCTGCTCTGTTTCCCTGAGTAATGTCGAGGCAAGAAAATTCTTCAACAAGGAGTTTCTAAGTAAACCCACGGCGTAGTCTGTGTGCTGGAAAGATCAAGCCATTTGAATCCCTTGATGGTTGGAGTCGAGGCACATTGGAGATGGTCTTGCTGAGCCTTAGGGACTGGGGAGTACTCAGAGTTGCAGCGATTTAGCTGCGCGTTAGGAGGAAAATAATGTTGATTATATAATTCTTATCAACAGTTTCTGTCAGTATGAATTTTCTGGCATAAACATAGGGATATCTACTGTATTTTAAACATTCCTCACTAACTTGCTTTTACCTGTACTTTTATAGAAAGTACAGGTAAAGTGGTTTTCTTTTAAAATATTTAATAGTTCAGCTGAGTAAGTAAGGCTTCCCATTGTGTGTGAATGTTATTCACAAACTAGATTTGTTCAAGCCATGATACAACACTATTTTTTATTTAAATATTCATATATACACATATGAAATAAATACTTTGATGTACAAATTACCATGAGAGACCTGAGTTTTTGTTATCTTTTAAAAATCTTTCTGTGTGAGTGTTCTGTATATGATATGTGTGTGTGTATGTGTGTGTGTATGTGTGTGTGTATATGTGTATTTGTTTGTGCATGTTTATGTGTGTGATTGCAGATATGCTCAGAACATGATGTATGTATGGAGGTCAGAGGATAACTCAGTGTTAGTCCTTGCTTGCCACATTTTTCGAGACAGGGTTTCTTTTCTGTTTGTAGCTATGTATGCTAGGCAGCTACCCTTGAGTTACTAGGGTCTGACCTATTTCTGCCTGCAATCTTACTATAGGGTGCTGGGGTTACAGATGCCCACTGCCAAGGCTGGCTTCACATGGGACCCAAACACACCTCATTATGATGATGAGATGAACAGTCCACCCACTGAATCATCTCCCTGGCCCTTGTTCTTTTCTCAAGGAAATATTTTACTATAAGGTTTCAAGATTCACTGATTTCGAGCAATATAAATATGAAAAGATATTCTTAGATTTTATTTTTAATTTAATTATGTATGGGGGCATCTATACCTAAATAAAGGTGTCCACAGAGGCCAGAGGTGTTGAATTGCATGCAGCCAGAGTTACAGGTGATTGGGAGCCACTTACCATGAACGCTGGGAACCGAATGAGCAGTATGTGTTCTTAACTATTGAAGCCCTATGAAATTTACATTTTAATTATTTTTTCCTTCGAACGGAGAGTGTATATAAATTGTTCAGCAAGTGGCATTCATTTATATTCATTTGTAAAAAAATGTATGACAATGTCTAATGCAGTATTTCACTCTGTTGATGTTACCCAGGACTCCTTGCCAAGCCAGAACTGCTGACTTGAGCAGTGGGAGGGAGGTGTCTGGCTTTAGTCAGTGTTCTGGGGCAGCCTCTACTGCACGCCCCTGGTTTCAGGAGCTGCTGGACCGCTACGCTTCAGAGGTCACCTTCTAAATGTAAAGTCTTTCCCTACTTCCTGTGCTCTCTGTTTTCTCTGAGTTAACTTTGAGCTCTGTTTTTTTGGTTCTCTAATTCTCTTTCCTTTCATATTCTTTCTTGTGATCAAAGGCAAATGCAGTAAAGAAAAAAATGAAGGGTTGATAGTACTTTTTAAATTTATGCAAAAGATGAATGAGTGCCCTCCATACCCTGTTGGCATGCTGCAGGATCTGGGAGTATAATATTGATTGACACTGGAAAAAGCACCTGCCTTGGGGACTCAAGAGATGTCTTAGCTACTTTTCTTATCACTCTGCAGAAAGCTGCTGTAAACAGTTTAAAGAATGAAGGATTCATTTAGACTCTTGATTGCTCTTTGGGTTCTTGAATTTTCATGGTGTCAGGAGCATGTCAACCAGATGGACTTTCACCTCACAGTAGACATGATATTGTCCCCAAAGACACACTTCCAGTGGCCTGGTTCATCCATCCACCCCCCACGTCCTAACATTTTCAGAATCTCCACAAATAGTCCCACCAGCTGTCAATGAGCCTTGTGTGTGAGCCCTTTGAGGGATGCTTTGTTTCTGCACCAGAATTAGTTTTATTTGCCAACAATAACCAAGTCAAGCATGTGAGAGACTGGCACCTAAAGTGTGGGAAAGAGATGAGAAGTGTTGGACTTGTGTGCCTTTGAATGGGCCTCAGAGGATCACAATGGAAAAGGGACATGAAAGCGAAGATGTGACTTGTGAGCATCCAGGGAAGAGCATCACCAAAAGGGGTTGAGCACAGCCCAGTAGTGTAGTGCAGCTTGCATGTGCTTTAGGAACCAGGAACGGGCTACAGGCCCAGCATAGAAAATAATACTTGTTCAAAACTTGACAAAACTGTTTAGTTTTAAACAATATTGTGGTGTTGGAGACCACCTCAGGGCAATACTGTTGTTTGTATTTCATTTATACTTCCAAACATCCTTGTGAAGGAACAAAACCAGATAGTTATTAAACTTGCCTAAAATTCCTTGAGTTAATGTCTGAGCTGGGGTGCCCTGCCTTATGGACTTTATGTCCCAATCTATAGAAGAGAATGAGATGAACATGTAAAAGACCATCGTGTGTCTGTCTGGAGCCACATACATATGATCATTCATATCATTGTAGTCAACTGCAGGAATTAATGCAGCTTTGCCAATTTGTTCAGTTAACATATTTCTTAGAAAGCATATTTTATTAAAAAAATACAACTTGATGACACATTTTTTTATAAGAGTAATTGTATACTAGGATAACTGAAATGCTAGTCAAAAGTAATAACTTGGGTGGTAATAATCAGAATTTTTTTTCTCATTTTTTTATTCAAGATTTCCATCTCCTCCCCTTCTCCTCCCCCTTCCCTCCCCTCCCTTCCACCCATACCCCCACTCCACCCCTCTCCAAAGACAAAGCTAACATCCTGATTTTAAGAATGTGTTTGAGACAGCATCTCTCTATGTAGCCCAGGATACCCTCAAATTAACGTTGAAGTCAAGGCTGATCTTGAAGTTGCAATCTTTCTGCCTCAGCCGCTACAGTGCAAAGATCACAGGTATATCCCATCACACTCTTATCAATACCCTGACTTTGACGGGAGTATTGGAGCTTTGTAGTAGATTATCCTTCTTTTAATAGAAGCACATTATCCAGAAGTTTAGGACCTGGACTTAGCAACATGTTTTGTAAAAGGAAAAAGAAGGAGGAGAGGAGGAGGAGGAGGAGGGAAGAGAAGGAGAGAGAGAGAGAGAGAGAGAGAGAGAGAGAGAGAGAGAGAGAGAGAGAGAGAGAGAGACAGAGACACAGAGAGAGAGAGCCCAAATGTTTCTACTTGTAAGTTGAAGTTTCTGTCTGCTTGACATTGGTTCAAAAATATCACAAATGATTTGAAATGTTTGCAATACATGTCAGTGAGTTTTCTCTCAAAATTAAAAGGTATTTTTAAATCAGTTTTTCTTTGTTCATATGTATAGTTTCTTTTTTAACCACTATATATGATCAATGTAAGTTCTAATTTTTCTGTACTAAAAAAACTCAAGAAGTAAATCATTGAGTAACATTGTCACAGCAATTTTCTCCATGACTTTTCAATACTTTTTCTAATAATTCAAGGTAAGTATTTTATGGCATCCTGTTTGCTTTATGCCTATTTACAAATCCAATTAATGCCACCCTTGACTATATATGTATAAAAACAAACTATGAAACACCAAACAGTAAACTAACAATAAAATAAATAAATAAATTGCAATGAATGGAAAAATTGCCTTTTTGTTTTTGGTTTTTGTTTTTGATTGGATCCTCAAACAGTGCAGGTCTATGAGCATTTATTCTTATATATGTCAGATGCTGTGTTTGGCATGAATCATTGGTATTTATCCAGATCCCCTTTACTAAGCACTAGCACCAGTCCTCTAGGTCATGTGATACTTGCCTCATTTCTATGAGAATTGGTCGGACCTGATGACAGTGGCTTGGGTGGTAACGACAGCCTTCCTGGAAACCTATAACTATGATTAACTGAAGGGAGGTACAGAGGTCACTGTATCTCAAAATGGGGCCATTCTTGGATGGTTTTCATGGTCCAGGATTCTCTCTGAGTTAAGACTTCAATAAATCTATGTCATTGACTTACCACCCTTTCTATTTTTTTATTTTCTTTTATTCTCAGGGTTAGCAAAGTATATTCTTTTAATACATTACTCAAACAAGAACCTTCAGTTTGGTTTATTGTTTTTCTAGACAATTTTACCTAAGATGGACCAACGCTCATGAGATCCAATGTTTCATGAAACAGCTTACAACCTTGTGAAAGGGAAAGAAAAAAATTATGCAAGTCATGAAGTAACAAATGACAAGCATATTGCTCTTGTGGATTGTGCTTTAAAAGTAGATAATATGGGGAATTTTCATGATGCATCAGCCTTTAGGCTGAATATTTAAAAGAGAAACAGAATTGCAAATGGGATTTAGGAGACAGGTTATTTCTCTTCCAAATTGAACTTATTTCTTCTGTTTGGATTCTACATCTTTTCCATGCATGTTAACATTACTTTAGGGACTTGGGGCACTGACTCACTGGCTTATCAGTTTAAGAAACTCTAAAACTTCAGAATGTTTTCCACAGTGAATTGCTCATGTGCTGCAAAAAGCACAGTCTAAGCACATGAAACAGAACAAAAACAAACAGGGAATCCTGCACTGAAACCCACTGACCTGACTGTGAACTTAGAGGAGATGCATACCTCTGTATCTGAAGGTAGAATTCATCTATACTGCCTCTGGAACAATGACTTCTCTGACCCCTGTGCTCAGACACCTGAGAAGAATTTGTTCTGGTTCATGGCTTGAGAGGACATAGCCCATCATAGTGAGAAGACATGGCAGGGTTTGGCTCAGTGGCTTGCAGCCATGTTGATCTTCCAGAAAGCCCTGACAAGTCTAGCACCTTCAGAAAGATCCCACAATCCCCCCTACCCCATGTACTCTTATCTGGGAACTCAGTACTTAAAAACACGAACCTATGGGAGATATTTCACATAAACCATAACTGAGGACTAGAAGCAAGCTTAGAAAAACTTAGTAAGATTGTTCTGTGGAGGAGGTGTTTAAAAGGAGTCTTTCAACACAGAAGTGATGGCAGTATGTTAGTAATCTCTGAAAAGTTTGGTTTGAAAACACTTTTCCCACATTGTCTCTCTCCCTTCCAGAATTCCTGGAATCCTGAATCTTTGAATCATGCTGATGAATCTCAACACACTTTCACTTCCTGCTCATTTTCCCAGGTCAGTAACACAAATGGATTGGAACTGAGGTAGATTAAAATCACTTCTAGGCCTTTTGTGACAGTGGAGGTAGACATAACATAGTTCCACGTAAGAAAAAATCTCCCCACTGGTTGGATTTGTTCAAAATTAAAGTGAAACCCATTCATTTATTGTCCTGGTGCTTATTATTATTTATAAGATGTGACTTCAAGGAATCTATTTCCTCAGGGGGCAGTAAGGCACAGCTTAGGTGATTTCCTGGTACTTTCCAATCTAGAGCATAAACTTCTTTAGTTCTGTTTGTATTTTAAAGAGGATTCCTGTTAACATGTGGAAACAGATCTATGAGGGTGGCATTTCAGCTTAAGCAATTGGCCAGGGAGGAAGCTTTTTAGGTAGATCCTCCCTTCACCTAGGTGCTAAAATACATTACACAAATTACATCTGTAATTTGAATCCAGCACCTGCTCTGGTCTAAGGAACCTTTCAGTGATCATAACTACCCATAATGTTTAAACTAAGCTAATATCTGTATTTCCACACTGAGTAAGGACATGAGGAAGGTAATACATAAAATTCCCTAATATTGAAAACAGAGTATGAATTTCTTATGACTGATGAAGTCCCTCACACCCACTGCCTATCCAACTTTTGGTTAATTTCTCTCACCCCAAACTTTCCTTCTGACCACATCTGTCCATCAGTTGTGCTCTACTCACTCACCATTCATTTATTTGATTTTTCTCTTCCTTTGTTCTTTGAGAGAGTTGTGCTATTGTCTGCAAAGTTTCAAATGCCCCTCTGCTGAACTGGCCATGACTCAGTCCACTTGTGTCACTATGAGTGGACAATGACTTTGTGCTCTGTGTTTCCACACAGGAAATGACACACCTATCTTTTCTGATCTTTTACCAGCCTGTGTGCTCACTCAGTAAGTGTCTACTTTAAGCATTAGCAATTTTGAGACGCTACAGGCACTGTGCTGAACTAACATTATAAGCACATCCAAGGACATGGTGATACAATTTATCAGCTCTTAGGAATCATGATAGAATTAATGACGCAACTCTATTAGGTACAATGCTAGGGGAAAATAAATATCTCCCATGGGTTGATGGTCACAATAAGGCTCTGCTCTTGTGGGGGTCTTTGTGGCATTTCACCAGTCCTCAATCCAGCTTCAAAACTGCTCTCTAAGTATCCTTTCAGACAGGCAGGTTTCCTAGCTAGTGAGACGGCTCAGTTGGCAAAAGTGTTTGCCCAGCATTTCTGACAACTTAAGTCTGATCCCTGGAACCCATGGTGGAAAGAGAGAACAGGCTTAGGAAAAGTGCAAGTTTCAGAAGGATGAGTGTAGTCTTGGGGTAGGGCACCTGCCTAAGTGAAGGCTCTGGATTTACTCCCCAGAAACAAAGCAAAAAGAATTTAATTTTAAAAAAATTTTCTGATGGCCCTTCATTTATTTAAAAGTTTCCTCTGTATCTTCATTTACGTTAGAAAAAAAGTCAAAACCCCTAGGAGACACAGTTAGTTTGCTGCTGTAATACCTCTGCTGTTTACCCTGCTCATGTTTTTACCTTCTCCCATCACCCTCATACCCTCTTGCCTTTTTCTCTCTAGTTCATCACTCTACGTTATATTCTAACTCTGCCTTTGTTTCCATTGACCGTCCCATCAGCAGTACTTATCTCCTTCCCATACCATTGGCCTGAAGATGCACCTCTAGATAAAGGCAAAAATAATTGTTTTTATTGAACTATATATTTCCCCCTCCCCTCCCTTCCCTTCCCTCGCATTCTCCCCTCTCTCATGGTCCCCATGCTCCCAATTTACTCAGGAGATTTTGTCTTTTTCTATTTCCCATGTAGTTTAGATCCATGTATATCTCTCTTAAGGTCCTCTTTGTTGTCTAGTTTCTTTGGGATTGTGAATTATGGGCTGTTTTTTTTCTGTGATTTATGTATAAAAGTCAGTTATAAGTAAGTACATATGATATTTGCCTTTCTGGATTTGTTGTAGTAAGGCTGCTTGTTTGTTTTCCAGCCGCCTAACAGCTCAGACCTGAAATAATCACATAGACTATATTAATTAAAACACTGTTTATCCCCTTAGCTCTAGCTTCTTATTGGCTAACACTTATATCTTAATTTAACCCACTTCTAGTAATCTGTGTATCGCCACGTGGCTGTGGCTTACCAGGTAAAGTTTCGGCACGTGTATCCAGTGGGGATAAATGGCTTCTTTTTGACCCTGCCTCCTTTCTCCCAGCATTCAGCTTAGTTTTCCCTGCCTAATTAACTTCTGACTTGCTATAGGTCCAAAGCAGTTTTTTTTATCAGTCAATGGTAATCATGGCATACAGGGGGAAATCCTATATACCTCCCCTTTTCTGCTTAAATGAAAAGAAAGGTTTTAACTTTAACATAGTAAAATTATATATAACAAACCAGGTATCAAAGAATAATTACAGTTACAATATTTATATCTACTTTATTTTTATCATAACTAAAGAAAACTATAAAAATCAGTGCTCCAACTCCATCAAAGACTCCAGAAGGATATAATATTACCTAAGTAAACAATAAGCTCATTGTAAGCAGCTTCCAAAACTCTAGAATTGATAGAGACATCTCACTGCCTGGATAGTCACGCAAAGTTCTTCTGTACTATTGGAGCATCTGTCTTCAGCCTACAGGCCCATAGTATCTGGTAGACTTTTCCATGAATTGGAAATTTCAAAAACAGTTCCACCTATATTGGCAATATGTCAGTAACTTTCTTCTGTGTCCTGCAGAATGTCTAGAAGAATTTTTCATGAAGCAAGTACCCCAAAGGATTGTCTCACCTTCATTTCTCTGTGGGTCCTGCATGGCCAGTTCATCAAGCAATCAAGACAAGAGCAGTTTCTTGCCTAAATGGCTAACCAACTCTACAAGGAGCTTCTTCGATGCCCATCTTCCTCTTGAGGTAATTGGTACTGCCAGGAGCTGATGTGTCTCATTGTCATGAAAAGTCCTAACCTCTTAAAACATTTAAATGCCATATTCATTGTGTCTTTAAAAGGTTTGAAGAACACGTATCTAATTGAAATATAACTTTATGTATGTAGAAAACCTGACTAACATGACTAGAAGTTTGACTATTATAGATGATTATCTATTAACTTATATTTCTTTATTACATTATATGTTTAAATGAGCTGAACAAACACCTTTATAAATATCAGAAATACATATACACAGTATAACAAAATTGACCTTAAATTTCTATTAATAAACTAAGATTCATACCAATGCAAATATCTATATCATATTGCTCTTTAAATGTAAACAGATATTTATAAACAATATTTGGAAATATGGGCATAGTTTTCTCATAGTAATTTTTGGGGTTGTTCATGGCAACCTTTCAGGGGGTCTTGGTGCATCAAACCACATTAGTCTGGAAGGATTCCACAGGTTCTCATCTTCTGTGGAAACAAAAGAAGAACCTCTTTTCCAAAGCAATGTATCCTTAGATTCATATTTTGAAGACAAAATACCTTTAAAGTATTTATGTTGGCTACTTATCTCCTTCACAGTCAAAAAATTCAAAGAAAATATGATAATATACACAATCCAGACTTTTTTGTATATTCCATCTTTACATGTCTTTTCTTACTTTATTACTGTTTAATATTTATTTTATTATTTTACTCCTTTAATCTATGACTGTACTCTGCCTTTTTAAAGACTTTATTTTCTATAAACCATTTACTTCTTTTTATAACTCTCTATGCTCTTTTAATTTTTCTCCTAAGCCTATGTATACTTTTAAACACATTGTGTCTCACTTAGAGTTCTTTTATGACTGAATCTTTCCTATTGTGTATCTTTAATCCCTTTCTGTCCTAGATAGCTTCATAAAATGCTAAGCACTTATTGAAAATTTAAGTTGCAGCATTGCTAGGACACATACAGCCTTGCCTGCTTGCTCTGCCCAGTCCAACATGGTGGAAGTCCATTTACCACCTCTGCAAGCCTTGCATATTGTCCCAGATCCAGGTATACAACAAGTCTATGTCACACTATTAAGCAGGTTGTAACACTCTGTTCACAAACCCCATTTAAATACTTGACTTCCTGAAAGAGCCAGAGGTTGTGCTGGCAGCATGGCCCAGGAAGTTGCCTTTTCATAAACTCATGGCTTTCAAAAGTGAGTGGCTCTTTTTCTGCTACCACTGAATCAGGAAGACCTCTCTTAAAAGGAGCCACAGCATGCCACGAGCAAGCAAAGCCCATATGGCAAAAAAAATATACAGCCTGACATTGTTTTTTGGTGTCTAGAATTCCTTTCCAAGCCTTCTCAGGTTTAAAGTGGATTTTAGTTAGCCATGTGGGCACCAATTTGTTGTAGTAAGGCTGCTTGTTTGTTTCCCAGCCTCCTGGCAGCTTAGACCTGAAATAATCACACAGAAATTGTATTGATTAAAACACTGTTTGGCTCATTAGCCCTAGCTTCTTTTTGGCTAACACTTATATCTTAATTTAACCCATTTCTAGTAATCTGTGTATTACCACGTGGCCTTGGTAAACCAGGTAAAGTTTTGGCACCTGTGTCCAGTGGGGATACATGACTTCTCTCTGACTCTGCCTCCTTTCTCCCAGCATTGAACTTAGTTTTTCCTTCTTAACTAAGTTCTGCCTTATTATAGGTCCAAAGCAGTTTCTTTATTAATCAGTGGTAATCACAACATACAGAGGGAAATCCCACATCACTGGGTCTGGGTTACCTCACTCAATATGATGTTTTGTTCCATCCCTTTGCCAATAAATTTCAATATGTCATTATTTTCTTCCACTGTGTAGTATTTCATGTAGTACCACATTTTCCTTATCCATTCTTCAGTCAATGGGCATTTAGGTTGTTTCCAGGTTATGGTTATGACAAATAATGCTGCTATGAGAATAGTTAAGTACATGTCCTTGTGTTACAATTGAGCATCCTTTGGGTATATACCCAAAAGTGGTATTGCTGGGTCTTGAGGTAGGTTGTTTCCTAATTTTCTGAGAAATTGCCATACAGATATTCAAAGCATCTGTACCAGTTTGCATTCTCATCAGCAATGCAGAAGTGTCCCTTTTCCCCACAACCTTTCCAGCATAAGTTGTCATCAGTGTTTTTGGTCTTAGTTATTCTTACAGGTGTAAGATAGAATCTCAGAGTTGTTTTGGTTTGCATTTCTCTGGTGGTTAAGGATGCTGAGCATTTCCTTATGTGTCTTTCAGCCATTTTATATTCACCTATTGAGAGTTATTTGTTTAGGTCTGTACCCCATTTTTTTGTTGGATTATTATTTCTTTTGATGGCCAATTTCTTGAGTTCTTTGTATATTTTGGAGATCAGACCTCTGTCTGATGTGGTTTGTGAAGATCTTTTCCCATTCTGTAGGCTGCCATCTTGTTGACCATGTCCTTTCCTTTAAAGAAACTTCTCAGTTTCAGGACGCCCAACTTATTAATTATTACTCTCAGTGTCTGTGCTACTGTGGGTATATTTAGGATGTGCTCTCCTGTGTCAATGAGTTCAAGTGTACCTCCCTCCACAGGAGGACCAATAGAACTGAATTAAACACCCTAATATCCACACAAAGAAGCAAAGAATATAAAGTGGAAAAAAGAAAACATATTCAACAAATGGTTCTGGCATAACTGGATATCAACATGTAGAAAAATGAAAATAGATTCATATCTATTGCCATGCACATAACTCAAGTTCAAATGAATCAAAAGACCTCAACATAAAACCAACCACATTGAACTTCTAGCTCCTTCTTTCCTACATTTTCTTGCTTCCCATCTGAGGACAGTACTGGTCACACCAGCATTAGCATTGCTTTTTATTGCTGTTGTTGGTAATTAAATGAGAGAAGATTTTGAAAAGCATTTAAAATTAGCTCTCTGATGTGTTTGGTACAGAAACAAACAGGAATTCTAGTTTTATTGGTTGTCATGGTATCCTCCAACTTTGTGGAGTGAATAAATGATCCAGCCTCAGAGTCCTCTCTGATGTTAAACTTTTTCATTTCCTGCAAGAAATGCTCCTGTTTTGTTTTGAATACTCCTGTCATTATTTTTAAGGGGCAAGAACCTCATCCCACACAACAGGGACCCCCTCATTCCAACCTCAGTGGATTTGCTAGAGCTCCTTGTTGCTTGGGCTCAGCTCACCTGCTCGGTTTCCACACCACCTGTGGTACACAGCTAGTGTCTGCGCCACTCAAGATTTTTAAAATTAGAAGTTCTTCCAACATTCAACGGAATCAGTGGCTAATTCATCAAAATGAGTTATTGGCAACACAATGAATGTTTTGTGTGAATTATAGCAGCCCCTGTTAATTGCCTGAAATCTGCAAACCTGCAGGAAACATTTGCAATAAATTGATTTTTTTCCAGACGTTGCCTTAGTAATAAATAAATCTTCTTGGTGATTAATAAGTACTCCTTTTGATTTTGTTCCTTTTTAATTAAAAAACATGAAGACGATCAAGAGGAATCCTGAAACCACATCTGGCAAAATATAGCAGTAAGCACACAAAACAGGCCCGAGGCCTCTCCCTGTAGTCACCACTGGTGAGCCCATCTCAGTTGCAAATGGCAGGAAAGGAATTCAGAGAAACAGGCAAAGAGAGCATTTTTGAGTTTATGTGACTAGTAGTGTCCAATTTTGGGTTTGATCAGAAAAAAATGTGATACATGTTACCAGTATCTTTTCCTCCTTCATCTCTAGGGCTCTTTGCCTTGGACTCTTCCCAGCAAACTTACAAAGAGCTAATCATTTGCATTAGTCTATGTAAATTCTAGGATTTGTGGACTTTGACAAAGATTTTCTTTCTACACATGGCCTTTCAGAGCTCAACCCTGAAGTGCCTACTGTCTCCTAGATACACCCACTTTTGTTATAAGTGGAATATACATTGGGGTAAAGTGGAAATGGTTTTTCTGACTACCTACTATGTGCAAGGTATTGTCCTCAGAACTAGCGCTAAAATATATGAAAAAGAAATTTATTTCAGCCAGTGCTAAAATGCACATCTTAGCAGAAAATGGCATGCAAACTATTTGACCAACAAATTTCCAATAATAATAATTTTATATTGAAATCAGGCCTTGAAAGATATTAATCAGAATCAGCAACGGTGGTGTCTACAGCTATTTTAATGGTAGTCGCCAGGCAAGGATGCTTTTACATAGCTAATAGGTGAGCAGCAAAACATTCAGGTCCATGGAACATGCTATGACTTCCTGTTTATACTATAGAAAAATACAAAGTCAAAAATAAGACTACTGAGCTCAGAACCATACATATACTAAGAACTTTCTCAATTAGGCAAGATTGGGCATATAAAAAAAACTTTGGGAATGTGGCATTGCCAAATTTGGTAGTTGATACCAAATTTGGTTGGTAGAGTGCTTGCTTCTCACGCAGGAAGCCTGGGTTCAATCCCAGTACTGTATAAACTAAGCATGGTGCCATGCACCTTCAGTCCCAGCACTTACGAGGTAGAGGCAGAAAGATGAGAAATTTAAGGTTATTCTTAGCTATATGAGAGTTTCAGGACAGTGTGATCTATATCATGCCCTCACTCAAAAACAGCAACAGATCTCATGAAAGAAGTGTGATTTTCTATTTCATCCCCAGCTTGTTAGCATGTCCAACACACGGGGATTCTCTAGAATGAGCTCTATATGAACTTCAAGGTCTTTTCAAGCCTGAAAAACTGAATGATTCTGAACTCCTTCTCAAAATAATTAATTTTATACTTTTTAACATTCAGTAGTGTCAGCAGGAATGATGCAAGTTAGACAAAATTGAATTGTACAATCATAATTTTATTATTCAAATTATTAGAAGGGCATTATAAACAACCTATTTAAAAAGAAACAAAGTTTTATTCTTTAATGACCCACATGTTAATATTTGTAAACCCCATTAAGTGACTTTGAAAATGCCTAGTGATACAGGGTAATGATTTATTTTCTAGCCTGTACAATCTGTGATTAGATTAACATCTTTCTGATCAGTAAACATTCTCTAAGTGTAGTTGGCATAACCTTGGCAGCTAGTGGAACAAATATTTGAAGAGAAAGAACCCTAAGTGTTTTTGACTTGAGCTGGTTAGCAATGGTACTCTTTGATTTAATAAGAAACACCCACACAAATGTTACCCTAGAAGAATTAGCTTTTTTCTCATCCGTGCTTGCAAATACAAAATACTCATAACAAGAACAGTAAAAGTATCTAGTATTAGTGGTTCATTAATGTATATACATAGTGGTTACTATAGCTAACATTAGTGGTTCACTATATTATATATACATAGTGGTTACTATAGCAAACATTAGTAGTAGATCTATATAGTATATACATAGTGGTCACTATAGCTAGCATTAGTGGATAGATAGATAGATAGATAGATAGATAGATAGATAGATAGATAGATAGATAGTGGTGACTATATGGGAGCCACTTTTCTGAATGCTTTGGGTCTTGATTAATTTTAATCCTCCGTAGCCCTGTGAAATGCTGTTACTGTTAATCTGTCTTGCAGATGGAAACAGGAGTGACCTGAGGAGAGATACTTATCTGCTCAACATTGCACCCCTGAGAATTGCCCATTTCCTTTCCATCAGAGAGTCAATGTTGTTTTTACTACTGTATCGACCCTGCAGAGTCCTTTCATTCTCTTTTACCACCCTTAAAATGTGTGAGGTCTCCATAGAAACTTATTTAATTTCCTAGAACTTAGCATCATCTTGCTTCCTGGTTTGTGTTTCTCAGGAGGACAGAGTTTATATTACATTAGAGAAACAAGAGGCTTTGCTTTGTCTGAAGGGAGTTTGGATTTTTCCAAGAGGATGGGATAAATATCTGGAGGAGGTCTGATTGAAATCTAATTGTTGAAGCAAATCCACCCATTTAAATGGGTTCCTCGCATTTGGCTTTGTAGGCAAGGGTATTTAAGCTAATTGTATTAAATATTCAAAATTATGAACTGGCAAGGGATAGAATAATTAATTGGACATAATTTCCCAGGATGGGCATAGACTACAAGATGTATGAAACAGTCTTTAAAAAGAGATGCAAGAAGAAAACGAAGTAAAATTCAAGTGATTTTTCAAACTCCCATAGTAATACCAGACATAAAATGTTACAAGCAAATAGGGCAACATGGCTTGCTCCCGAGATGAGTGCTTTGGGCTAAATAAAATGCTGGAGTATCAAGCAAATTAGAAGACCTTCATTTTCCTGTGCCAATTTCTAAGTAGTTGAAGATGATTGTAATCTTTTAACCCTCCTGCCTTTTCTCCCTAAATGCTGGTATGACAGTAGTCTGCCACCATATCTAGTCTATGTGGGATTAAGGGTTGAATCCAGGGCTTCCTGAATGGCAGGCAAACACTATCGATTGACCTACATCCCCAGCTCTGAAATTTTCTCTGTAACATCCAGATACTTCCATAACCTTACAAGATAGCATGAAAACCAAAGAATTTTTTTAAAGCGTGAAACAATTTAAGTAGTGTCATTAAGTAGGTGTTCAAATGCTAATCATCATCATCTTTCTCCATTAAGCAATGTTTAATCTTAACTAAGTAATACGGAAGTAAATAAATAGAACACTTCAACTGGGCATCCATCCTCCTGGGACCGGCATGCCATCGCTCTTAGTTTCCCACGTGCGTGTCAGGAAGAACTTGATAATTTCCCTGGTTGTAGCGTATTTGATCTGCTTTCTCATTCTTGAGATTGCTCTTTCCCCCATGACAGTAGTGAAAAGAGGAGTACATGTAGGCAACTCAGCCTTAGAGTCCAGCAAACATGCGCATACTTCCAGAGACTTTCAGGTAACCCGCCTGTGGCTGCAGTTTCCAAGACTAGCCCTAGTATTAAACAACAATTTAGTTACTCAGAAACACTCAATGACATTCTAGTCAATTAATCTCCTTATTTGCACATATGGATATATGGACAGCTCTTCCAAATAGTTTTCTTATTAAAATAGATATTTTTCATTACAATATAGTCTGATTATGACTTCCCATCCCCCAACTCCTCCCAGATTAGTCTGCCTGCCTGCCTTCCTTCCTTCCTTCCTTCCTTCCTTCCTCCCCTCCCTCCTTCTCTCCCTCCTTCCCTCCCTCCCTCCCTCCCTCCCTTCCTTCTTTTCTTTCTTTCATCCTGTTTTTTAGTTTGGTTTTTTTTTTTTTTTTTTTTTTTTTTTTTTTTTTTTTTTTTTTTTTTTTTTTTTTTTTTTTTTTTTTGGAGACAGGGTTTCTCTATATAACCGTCCTGACTGTCCTGGAACTTATTGTGTAGACCAGGCTGGCCTTGAACTCACAGAAACCCATGCCTGCCTCTAAAGGCATGAGCCTCCTCTTCCTGGCTTCGTCTTCTTTGATAGTTAAGAACAAGTGGATAATATTAAAAAGGATTTTTTTCTATTTGTTTTCTTGGTTTTTTTTCTATTTAATAATGGGAAACTCAAAAGTTTTGACTTTTTGAAAAGAATTTACATAGGATTGTATCGGTAGCTAGTAAATACTATAAATAATGGGTACTTCCCCCTTTCTTTTTTTTCGTCTTTAAGATCAGCTCATATAGTCCATGTAGCATGAGCTGGATAATTTTTATGTCAGTTTGACATGAGCACGGGTCATCTGTGAAGAAAAAATTTTAATATTAATGCATAAAATGTCTGTGTAGGAGTGACCTGTAGGCAAGTCTGTAGGGCATTTTCTTGATTGGTTATTGATGTGAGAGGGCCCAGCTCACTGTGGGTGGTGCCAACCTTGCGCAGGCGTTTCTGTGATCCAGGTGTCATAAGAAGCAGGCTGAGCAAGCCATGGGGAGCAAGTTGGTAAGTAGACCTCTCATATGGCTTCTGCTTCAGTTCCTGCCTCTAGGTTTTGTCCCGGCTTTTCTCAGTATGGAGTATGACTCTAGAGTTGAAAAGTGAAACAAATCTTTTATTTCCCAAGTTATCAATGGTTATGCATTTTATCATAGCAATGGAAACAGAACTGTGACTTAGCCTAAACTGCCTTGAACTTACGATGTAGGCAGGGATGACTTTGAACTCCTGGTCTGCTTGCCTGTTACCTAGTAAAAGCAGTCAGTACAGGCATGTATCACTCCACCCCAGTAGTCCTTAAAGTACATTTTCTCAGAACAATGAAAAAAGAAGCTCATAATACTGAAGCTATTTTATGACGTTGGAGAGGTTGCCATAAATATTATCTTTCAAGGAACCATGCATATTGACATTTTTTTCAGCTCAGTTTGGTCTATGTATTCGTGTATGAGAAAGTACATACTTTGACTTCTTCTGTCTTTGGTTCGTTCACATTCGCTGATTCATGATAAGAATCTGGCTTTCTAGTCAGTGTTGTAAGACACTTTAGAGCTCATTGGGTTCATCCTGGGAAATCCTGTTTCTGATGGGCTTTCCCCAGTCACTGTCATCTACAAGTCAAACATCAGAATATCCAATTCTGGTCTGAGTTCTACTGACTCCTCAAGAAGCAGCAGCTAGAATGAGTCATCCAGAAGCCAGCACAGGAGACTTTATCTTCTAAACTAAAAGTGTAAGGCAGAGAAACAAAGGTTACAAAGTTTTGCTCTCAACATACAAGCTTAGTTTAAAGCTCCAAACGAGGTTGCCACCCTGCCCTCGGGGATTCCGCTTGCAAACTTTTTAAACAATTTATAAAAATTAATTGCACTGAAGAGTGTATTGCGCAGTATTCAGGTAACTTACACTCTCTGAGCTGCACATGTTAGGTGAGTGATTTGAGGCGTTTTCCGGAGTCATCCTGCATTCCAGTTCACTCTGATTTCCCCTGGATTAGCAAATCAGTTTTGTGTAATACTCAATGAGTCAGTAGTCTCAGCACGAGGAGAGTCTCGCCAAAGGATGACAAATACCCAAATGTGCACTCTGAGGGTCATTGTGAGGCTTAGCACAGATAAAGCCTGTAACCCTTGAGATCTGTGTCCAGCAGAACAGGAAGCATTCACTCAGTAAGTTAGAAGTAATTGCTATTACTTCTACTTTTAGGGATTTCTCTGGACTCACTTTCTGTGGTGTCACCACCTAACAGTATGGGAACAAAGCCACGTGGAAATAACACAGGGACCTAACAAGAAGGATGATTTTTCATTTTAACCCACACAGTTCTCTGACACCTATAATGGTTTCAATCAATTATGTTAAAAATCAATTTTAGAACCTTTTGTACTCATTTATTACTGAACAGCTGTGATGGTGTCAGGCAATAAGACAGGCATGCAAATTATGTATAATTTCATTAGTCCTCTTTTTCATCTTTCTCATAGGAGAAAAACTGCAACAAGGTTGTAATTTAGTGTCTCAGGTTTACACATCTAGAGAATGGTAGAACTGAGTTACAGAAAACGTTTTGAAATAAATTGTTGTGGGATATTTGTACACTGTATGAAGATGTGTCACTGTGATTTGGTTTAATAAAGAGCCGAATGGCCAGTAGTTGGCAGGAAAGAATAGATGCCGGAACTTTGCCTGCAGACTTGGAGAAAGTCTGATATATTGTATTGAGGAGAGGTAAAAAGTCACGTGGCAGGACATAGATTAATAAAAACAGGTTCATTTAAGTTCTAAGAGCTAGTTGGGGACAAGCCTGGGCTAAAGGTCAATTTTTCAAAATTAATACTAAGTCTCTGTGTAGTTATTTGGGGACTGGTTGTCCAAGAAAGTCCAAAAAGAAAGTCTGACTGTACTCAACTAGTATAATATTTTGATCTAAATGTTATCTGGTAATTACTCTTTAGTTACTTTAGTGCATAATTTCAATGGTTTGAACCATGATGGTGTTCATTAAATTTTGAATGAAGTTCATATTGAACATCCCAGAAGTCAGGATGTACAACCCTTCTGATTCAAAAAAATTATCCATGATGGGTGGAATATTGAGCCTCTGAAGATACACATGCTTGGAACTTTTGCACAATTTACCTATGGCAGAAAGGTGATCTTATGTATCTGATTAAAGATTTTTATGAAGGAGTTATTGTGGTGACTTGTCTGACTAGGTTACATATAAACACATGGACCTATTTTTTTATTTTTTTTTAACATGCATTTGTTTTGCCTACTTGTCTTTGCATCATATGTCTGAAGTTTTCAAGGAAGCCAGAAGAGGGCATTGCATCCCTTAGAGCTGGAGTTACAGACTTCCAAGTCTTTCTGTAAGAATAGCCAGTGTTCTTAAAGGCTGAGCTCTCCTGCCCCCCAGTCACACAGTGACCTTATAAATTAAAGAGGAAAGCACAAAAGCCAGAGAAAAGGAAATAAGCAGAAACCACAGAGTGTATTACCAAGACAGAAAGGATTATCAGAATACAGACTTCAGACCAGTAATTCTCAAACTTTTAATGCTGTGACCCTTTAATACAGTTCCTCATGTTGTGGTGACCCCCAACTATAAAACTACTTTTGTTGCTACTTCATGATGTAATTTTGCTACTGTTATGAATCATGACACAAATATTTGATATTTCCAATGGCCACAAAATGGTCATGACCCACAGTTTGAGAAGCACTGTTTTAGAGTATTGAAAGTCATGACATGATGTTCTCAGTCCTGTAGTAGCCATTTCAGACTTCTTCCCCTCACAACTGAATGATGTTTGGGTTTGCTTAGGACACTAAGTTTTTTACAGAAGCAATATAAAATAAATACATCTTTCTTATAATATCTTGCTGTGGGATAATGCTCTGTACACTGAAAAATTTGTCACTCATATTGGTTTAATAAAACACTGATTGGTCAGTAACCAGGCAGGAAGTATAGGCAGGGCAACCAGACTAGGAGAACTTTAGGTAAAGGAAAGTCAGAGATGCACTCACCAACCAGACACAGAGGAAGCAAGATGAGAATGCCTCAAAGAGAAAAGATACCAAGTCATGTGGCTAAACATAGACAAGAATTATGGGTTAATTTACGTTGTAAGAGCTAGTTAATATTAGGCCTGAGCTAATAGGCCAAACAGTTTATAATCAATATAAGCCTGTGTGTATTTCTTTGGGATTGAATGGCTGTGGTACTGGGAATGACAGGATGAGACCAAAAGTTCCACCTATGGTACCTGGAACCCATTCTTTTCTATAAGTGCTTTCACAAGTCAGAGCATCTGATTTGCTCACATGTGGATCAGAGTTCTGAATGATTTGATTGCATATGAAGTATTCAACTCATTTTTTTGTCATTAAAAAGTTTCAGGAAATTTAGTATGACAGTTTAGTAGAGAGAAACATGGGAGATGGGGATGGGTGGGGACCTGGCCCTTTAAAGCTGTGGGAGATCTGATTGTTTTCAGTTCCCTAAGGAATTCTGATAAGGCCATAGAAGACATTTATCTTGTGTCATTAAAATAATCACAGACCCATCAACAGGACTAGCAACAACTTGGGGAGCTTTAGTTTTGTAGAGGCATAGATTTGTTGTGAAGTATTTGTTTACACTGTGTGAAGATGTGTCACTGTGATTGCTTTAATAACGAGCTGATGGCCAATAGCTAGGTAGGATAGATAGGTGGTATTTCCTGGGAGAGAGAGGAAGAAAAAGAGGAATCAAGGTGTGTGATTACATAGACTTGAAGCAAGTTGGATGTCCCATACTAAGAAGTGGTAACCGAGCCATGTGGCAGAATGTAGATTAGAACCTATGAGTTAATTAATTATAAGAACGAGTTGGGAAGCAACCTAAGCCAAGGCCAAACTTTCCTAAATAATGATAAGTCTCCGGGTCATTATTTGCATGCTGGCATTCCAAAGATAGTCTGACAAGAAAACTTACTACACACATTCATCATGAGAAGAACATGTGTGAGAAACACAGTTTTTGTAACTTCACTATTTTATAAATATAGGAACATAAACATAGCAAAAAATGGTTCTATTTAATTAGACATTTTCCTTATAATTTAATTCACCTTGAATTAATTGGCAAGTTGTAAAATAAATGAACTTTTATTACCCCATTTTTTTTCAGTTTAAAATGTACATTTTAAAGTATTTGCCTACTATTTTTTCAACTTGAATGTTTACTGGGCTGTCTGTCATTTAGAATATAACTGGTAAAGTAGGTTATAAATGATTAAACATCTGTTCGTCAAAGGATAAGCAAGAAGATGCCATTTCACAAACTGTCCACTTGGTGGCAGTAGCTTACAGGAGCAAATGGACCTTTTTGGTTTTTATACAGTTGTTCTTCCTTTCTGTTTTGAAGAAGGTACCAGGGTTGGGTGGGGTGGGGGACTTTATAATGTATTTCATACCCTTTCAAACATGAAAGAATTTTAGCAGCGTAGCATCTTAGATTTATAACATCTATTCTTTTGCGGGGAGGAATTTACTTTGAAATGTCTTTTATAAGTAAGCTGGCGACACAGCCTTAGTTAATTCTTGAGTCCATGGGAAAACTTGTAGAACTCTTTTTGCATCTGTAAAAACAGGCAGCCTACAATAACAGCGACAGCACCTGTGGCGGTATCACCATGGCACTTATTCCAAGTCCCCCCAGTGCTTTTAGGGAAAATATTTCGTGGCTTGCATTTATTACATTTGACTGCACAACCAGCGCCTTTCCTACATGATCAAAACTTTCGTGTTTGTGACAAAAGTCTCCCAATCAAGACTTTTTAGTGCTCCAATTTGAGGCCAGGTGAAAAGTGATACGGTTCCTTTAAAGGAATGATCTGGGCAAGAAAGAGGCTATTTAGAAATTGCTTCGTGAATGCTCGGGTAGCCTTTCTGTAATCGAGTGGCTGGTGCACCTATCAGCAGAAGTCAGATGATACTGTCAGTGTGAGACCCTAAGGGGAGGGCTCCCCTAATCCCAAGTCTCCCCCGGCTGGCTCAGCCTCACCTCGCAGCTGCTTATCAGTAAATTGTTCCCCTTTTCCTCTTTAGTCACTGATTTCTCTGGGCTGCGGAGGGTGTTAGCCCACTTGTCTAGGTGCTCCTGAGTATCGCAGTGGTTTGCAGATACCTCATCTGCTCCCTATCAGAACGGATGTTCAAGGCTCTGCTTCATTAGCTTTGCGTTCACAAACATGTTGAGCGATGCAAGTTAAAATGCGCTTTAAAGCGACTGGTGCCACGGTTTGCTCCGACCTTGAGGAAGAAATGGCTTCAGTGTCAGCAATTCCAGATTTAATAGTTCTTGCTTCAACTACTGGGCTGAGTATGGACTGAGTTTTTGAGGTATAAATATTCACATGTATTTGGACTTCAGCCCTCTCTTGTGTGATCCTACAGCACAGAGTCTGAAACAGATGAAAAGCTCCAAACTATTTTCCAGGTTGTAGCTGCTTCACACATCTAAAAGGTGACTTCTGTGGTGACAATTGTTAAAAATGTATTGCTGTCATCTTTATGTGTAGGTGTGTGTGTCTGCACGCAGGTGTGCACACATGAATGCAGATGCCTGAGGAGGCCAGAGGCCTCAGATCCCCTGCTAGTTGGAGTTGCAACCCAGCCTGGGTGCTGGAAATAGAACTCCCATCCTTTGCAAGAGTAGTGAGTGCTCTTAGCTGCTCAGCCAGTCACCATCCACAGGGTATTCTATGGCGGTAATTGATTCGTAAAAATTTTATCAGTGATTATGAAATATGAACAAAAAGGTTAGAGCTGTGCTAAAGTCTAGCAATGATTTTATTGAAATATCACTCTTTCTTTTCTAGAATAAAACCTGAAAGATATGACCAAAGAAATGCCAGGAAATGGAATGCTAGGAAACAGCCAGGCTTGATCAATCAACTGGGAGAGAGCAATGGAGTGTGCACTCAGTGGTAAGCATGCAGGGGCTGCTCAGTGTTTCTGTTTCTTTCTGTTAACCATTTGTTTAAAAATTGATATGGGAGAGTCTTCCATTTGTGTTGATCTCATTCGTTAATAAACTGCCTTGGCTAGCCCTTAGGTGGGTGGAATAGACAGAACAGGAAGAAGGAAGTGAGGTAGATGGCTCAGTCAGATGCCACACCTCTCTTAAGTGACACAGATGCCTCAAGCAGATGCCGTGCCTCTCCTCAGGGAGACAGATGCAATGAAGCTCCGGCCCAAGATGGACGTACGCTAGAATCTTCCCGGTAAGGCACCACTTTGTGGTGCTACATAGATTATTAGATATGGGTTAATCAAAATGTGAGTAAGAGGCTGGAACTAATGGGCCAGGCAGTGTTTAAATGAATATAATTTGTGTGTTGTTATTTTGGGGCATAAGCTAGCCAGGCGGCTGGGAGCCGGGTGGGAATGCAGCCCGCAGCTCTACACTACAAAAAATTAGTTTTCCATTAGGGCAATATCAACAGATATCCGTATGTGTTGACCTTTTTCATGTGCCAACCATGCTGTCTTGTCTGGAACTCTAGAAAAGACAGAATCACACAGAATAAGATGACATTTAGTGGCGTGGTACCTGGAATGTAGCATTGCAGAGTAGCAGTGGTTGATGGTTGCACTATAAGCCTACAGGGTTTTCATTTTTTTAATTACATGATCCACTGACTTTCATCAAATCATTCATAAACTTTTGAAAAAACAAGACCTACACAGACTGAACATTTGGCTAATAAAAAGAGACATAATAAGTCCATATGTCAAAATGTATAATCTTACAGCCCTCAAAGGGACTGACACCACAGTCTGAAAAAACTTATCGCCTCATATAATATGTGGAAAATATATTTAAGAGAAATCCTTGTCAAACCCACTTAGCTTTAATGTTCCACTGGAGGCTGGTTATAGTAAAGATAAAAGCAGGGACCGAATATCTGATTTTATTTTTTTCTACTGTTTTTTTCTTGTAATCTAATTCTTCATCCAAGTTTTGTGTCCTGAGTTGTCCTTTTCCATTTTGTGGCTTTGGTGTATCCTGAGGTGTGGAAGATCTGGCAAGAGGAGGAGACAGACTCTAAGCGGTCCATGTCTTCAGGGACAGCAGGAACGTCCTGCAGAAAAGACCCTCAGAGACATGATGTTTTCATGTGCGGGATTAATGAAAAAGAGCAGTAAACACTTTGTGGATCCAGAGCTCTGTTCTGGAACAGGAAGCAAATGGCATCAATGATTGCTGTCTGTTGTCTTAGTTTGACACCTGGGGGCAGAATCTGAAGGGCTAGGTCAGATGCTATGCCACTCTCAACCCTTCAGATGTCATGAAGGACGTGAGTAACTTCCTAGGTTTTAATTCTTTTAAATTTATCCCAAATGTCTGTACAATGTTATTATTTGTTTAAAACCCAAAGTCCTTAATCTCACAAAATGCTCTGTAACATTGTAGTTTATTACTCTATTTTCCCAAAGAGTTTAGGCTTGTCATAACTTATCGCTGTAAAACCTATTATACAGACTACAGAGTCACACATTTTACCTATAGTCTTTGTTACCTATCACTTTCTCTGTGTGATCTCTACAAATGCCATGGCTATCAGACTATAGATCCACACGAGGCAAGAAGAAAGTCTGGCTCAACAGGATTTAGGAACTGGTGTTGGTTCAAACTTTCTGCATCTGACACTGGATAATTTATATTAGGGATATTTAAGTACAGTGTATTTTGGAAAAATTGTTACCTGATGATAACATAACCCAAAGTGTACAACAAAGCTTAAGAAAGGATCGCATTGAGACTCTTTTCAAAGTTCATATGACCTTTTCCTTAAAGATGGGTTCTATTGACTGAGAAACAATCCTCAAGATAAAGGTGTAGGGAGAACACAAGCACAAAGTCTGGGGCCACCAGATGTGGTCTGACCATACAGAGGTCACTGGGCCATTAACCTGAGAGACCCTACCAAAGGAAGTCCTCAGCTAATCTTCCTGGTTTCACTCCTCTGCTTTGTTTTCTCTGTCTTTGAGCTGTCTTGTTTGTAACTGGAAAATTACAGTAGCCTTTATAGTGAAGAGCAGGCCTCTTCATTCCCAGTGCACGTTAATGAAACAACCTTCAGGATTATGCCTGCTAATTTTGGTATTGTAATCCACTTCCTGATGTTTCATGGGAGAGGAAAGGACTTGGGTATTTAGTGGTAGATCTGTCTTTCAGAGAGACAGTGACAGAAAGCAAAGCCTGCTTGCTGCTCCTTTCAATTTCTTGGGCAGGCATAGCTAAATCCTGTTTTATTTCATGCCAAAGCCATTGAGCTAATAGGAGAAAGAAGAATAGCTCAGACTCTGATGAGTGAGTTGGGACCCTTCTATGTGAATCTCTCCTCCTGTCTGTGAAACAGATTCCGGTTCCTCAATCTCCTAACGAAATATAGATTCCGACTATTTTCTGTGTTTAAAAAGATAAATATAGGAATAGAAGATGCATTATTTGTGGGACAGTTTTCTTTACATTTAAACCCAGTAGTAAATTAAGACATTGATTACTATGATATGGTCCTGAAATACAGACTTTTGTTCACAGTTGCATAGATTAATGAGGGTTCCTGTTACTGCTACAGTGCTTTAAAGTGACAATTACTGCTCAGATTTGCTGCAAATAAAAAGTACTCAATGTATTAGAGTTCCCCTCTGAGATAGCTGCGCACATGTGCATACTTTGCCTCTCTAGCCACTGAGAAACTACTGCCGAGTTTCTGCTTGCATTGTTTTCCTGCACAGAAATACAGAGTGATCAAAACTCCTGAGTCTCAGGTCAGTTCAAATACTTAGGCTTCTTCTATAATTTTTTTCCCTACCAATACTGCAGTCTAAGTGAAGGAGAGGAAAAACACACATAGGAAATAACAGAGGTTGAGCAATCTTGTTTACTATATGAACATATAATACACACTATAATATATTTAGTATGTCAGTTGCATATTAAACAATGCTTCCCTGAAAGCAATACATATTTTATAAGTCAGATAAAATTATTGGTAACTTGAAAAATCTAGCAAAAAATCTTCATGAATCAAGATGTCATTAATCAAGAGAACTTTCTGTATTAAGTGTTTAGACTAGCCTTGGTATTGGCCACAGGCTGGAGTGAAATGGATCCTTTCTTACAATTTTAGCAGGTTAGCACAGTGAGCAGAATACACAGACTCCTGCACTAGAGGCAGAGCTGATGCAGGCCCCAGCAGAAGTGTGTTCTGCTACCCTCCAGTTCCACAGAGGGGTGAGCTGAATGAAGTGCCACGATGAGCCACAGTGAGAAGCACTGAGCTTGATACTCCTGAATTTACACGGGAACTATGAAGTGTGTTCAATACAGACTGTATTTCTTTAAGTTTATCAATAAATATTTCTCTGCCTTAATTCAGAGAGATACTATCTTTTTAAAGTTTTTTTTTTTGCTATTGTTGTTCATTTTTGTTTTTGGAAACCAGTCTAAAACAAAAACCATTGCAAGGTTTGGTAAAAGTGTGACAGACTTAGAGAGAATATATGTCAGGGTGTAGGCACATACACATACCATTTTGCTGTAAATGGTACACATATATCATAATGTATATGTGTTGCATAGTATATGAATACATTTGCTATTTTTCTATAATTTGGTGCTCTTGAAAATTCCATGAAGCAAGCTTATCCTTCTATCCCAGACATGAAGGAATCATTTGCACCAAACACAGGATTTTATTTTATTATTTGCTGTCAATACCCAGGATGAGTCTAAGCACTTAATACAGAAAGTTCTTGTTTAATGGCATTTTAATCACCTAATTCCACAGGGATGGCACGGGGAAGATTTAGAGCTTCACCACCGTTCTGCTGAACATTCTGTACTCTTTCTGGCTATCCTGTACAGTCATTGCAATGGCAAATAGGGAAAAATAAATGTGTCTTTTTTTTTTGATTCCAAGTTCTAGAAACATGTCACTTTGAGATTTCTATAGCAGAATTACAGGATTGCCATTGTCACTCTTCTTATAATCAGTCACCTTACAGATTAAACTGTGTGCCCTACCATTCAAACAAGTGTGCAAAATGGTGGTCAATGAGGCAATATGATCCCCTTTCTTCCTTCAGTCAAACCAATTGCTGAGTATAATTATAATCTTGGAAGACACAGTTTAAAAGTTGTTGAGTTAAATTGAGCTCTGAAAATTGTTCACCTCATGATTCCTTCTGATTACATCTTGGCATAATTCCACCAAGTTTCAATATGTAATTTAGGGATAATGTATAATTGGTATCAGAACCATTGCTGCTTCTCTACATTTAAATGGGAGGTCGATTTTATTAGTAATAACTATAATAACTCTGCTAAATAGATTGTATGACTTAGCTGCTCATTAGGAAATTATTTTTCAGCAGGAGCACCTTACCTTTGCATATTTAGTTCCAATTTTAAATCGGAGGTTTATTAATAAGACGCAAGATATGTGTTTACTAGAAGATATATATATATATATATATATATATGTACAATGTATATATATATTTTAGAGGTATTGTAGTTAATTCCTAATCAGACAATTGTTTCCACTGGTGATAAATTCAAGAGCCAATTTTTATGAGGCATTATTTTCAAGAAAAATTCTCTTCACAAGAAAAGTATGCTAAAGATATGCAATAAGACTTAGTCAAAATAACAAAGAAATAAAAGTCTCCTTCGGGTTTATTATACAACATTGTGTGAATATGTTTTATAGAGAAGCATCATTCTCAGATTAAAAATTCACTGAAAGATCCATGTCAGATATTCTACTAGTAGAAAATAGTGCTATTCACATTGAACTGAAGTAAACACATTCACCTAAAGGGTAAGGCTCCTAAAGGGGCCTCTAAGAGAAGTGAGTGTGGAGAAGAGCTGGTTAAAGTAAGTTTTCATGCAGTCCATTACTTGGCAAATACAGACCCTGAGAGGGCCCACTGTGAAGCAACTTGCTAGTCTTTATCTTTTTTATCATAGTCTCCTTATTTGGTGACCATATTGATATTTAGGGAGTGTAAAGGCTCTCTAAGGCTCTTCTTATCCAGAGATCATTATCTTAGGGAGCCTTTGTGTTCTCACATATTGGCAAAGCCATCTTCCTCCTCTTTCCCTTTCTCTGCCTCCTCCTCTTCTTTCTTCTTCTTCCTCTTCTTTTCCATGTGAAAACATACAGTAGTCTGAAGAGACACAACAGGAAAGTTGAATATAGAAGGTGGAAGAGGATGTAGGCTGAAGGGTTCAAAGAAACTAATGACGCTACAGGATGAATGATGGGGATTTAGTGGCATTGTCTCTGGATGCTCATTAGTGAAATCTTGATATCTGCATCTCTAAAATGAGAACAATTTCTCTTTATGTTTGCTGCAAAGTTTACCCAAGCTACCTAACTTGAAATGCTTCACAAATAACAACTATCATAATTGTGTGTTTCAGCTATCCAAGTTATATGATATGGATTATATTTATTTTTCACTAAAATATTCTTTTATCATCTTTTCATGAAATGTTCTATACAGTCACCTAGAACTGTATAAGGCCAACAATTTTTGGAAATTAGTATTGAATTGCACTGCTTTTGTTTAGTTTATCCTACAATATTTTTGTGATATCTGTGGTAACTGTGATATCTCTGGCTTCTATAGATACATCAGAAAGCCAAACAGGAAAAAAAACTCCTTTCTTATATTTGAAACTATAGACAAGTTCTTATACTTTTAGTGAAAGCAAATGAAAATTGTAGAACACTAGAAAAGTAATAATAGCATGAGGGCAAGGTGAGCTTCACGAAAATTGAATAAGGTCTAATGTTTCCCAAAAGCAGTTCACTTCTAGCCAGGTGCTGTGCTGCACACCATGAACCCTTGTACTCAGGAGGCAAAGGCAGGTGGATCTCTTTGAGTTCGAGGCCAGCCTGGTCTAAGGCAGTTCCAGAACAGCCAGAGCTGCCACACAGAGAAACTCTGTCTGGAAAAACTAAAACCCCGCATAAATGATAGTTTATTTCTTGTCGGAAAGTAAAGAACTAACATGATAACATGATAAGAACACCTCTGGTTTAGGGTGAAATTTCCTTTATATTTCTACACCACCTTATTAACTTTGAAGATAAAATTTATCTCATGTCTCACTTCCTTCTGAGGAGAAAAATGATATAAAATTAATTATTTTCTAAATTCTTTTTATACTGCTAATTCTCTCTCTTTCTGTGTATGTATACGTGCACTCACACAAGCACACATACAGCATGCTACAACTTGAAACAGCCTGATCTCTCCTTCTGCCATGTATCTTGGGGGGAAATCCCTCTGTCAGACTTACGGCTTGCTCATTTCCCACTGAGTCATCTGGCCAGCCCTTATGTCTATCTGAAACCCTTCACCTGGGCTCAGAGTAGACTGCACCTAGTAGTAGCAGCAGAGGTGAGCAGCTCCGTATTGCTGAGGGAGCACAGCAACTCCATACGACTCATGGCTGAAGGTGCTAGCTTCCTCCTGGCTGTGAAAAGGAAGGGTAACAGAGTCTGTCCTTTGCAGGCAATAGTTTTTTTTTTTAAACAGAAATACAGAGATCATTTTTTTCTCTGAAAGCATATAATTCCATTTAAACTAAGATTTTGAGAATGAGAAACTGGTGAAGATTGTATGGTCTTTGGTCTCATGCTGTCAATTATTCTAATTGTAACTTGCAATTTTATGCATTTTGAATGCATTCTAACATTTTCTCTGTGCTGTGTGAGTCATTACCCCAGGGTGCTTCGTTCTGGATACAAATGTCACTGATAAAGAAAAGAATCACTTATCCAGGTGAGGAGAAAGTTTGGCTTGGTGACTACCTTGCCTGGATAATGAGGTCCATTCTTTGAGAGGTACGGTGATGAAATCACAGGTGCTGCTAAAAATATCATCTTTCCATCCCAGCTTAAGCTGCTGCTGAGGGCCATGTCTGAGTCTATGGCCCTGTTGTGGCTGGGGTCTAGGATAATGTTTGTGACCCATGCTAGCAGGGATGGGGAGTAGTGGTGTCATTGGAACCATGCTGTGCTGGATAAGCCATGCCTGTTACTGACTAGTATGGCTGGATACCTCAACAGGAGAGCTGGCCCACTCTGAAAAGATGGTCCCATCCCTCACCACAGTTTTGTACACTCTGTAGCACACTAGAGCTGGTCTTATGGTCGGGGATACAGGTGAGCTGACTCTGCCAACTCTAGTCTGTCATGTGGTGGCTTAGGCTATTGACTGAGATTTCTGTCCTTCCCAATTCCACAGCCGTTCAGCCCCAAAGAAACACACAGAGGTTTACATTAGCTATAAACTGGTTGGCCTTTTAGCTCAGCCTTCTTATTAACTCTTACATCCTACATTAACCCATAATTCTTTTCTGTGTTAGCCACATGGCTTGGTACCTTTTATCAGTGAGGTGTTTTCATCTTCCTTCCTCTGTATCTAGGTGACGACTGCAGACTGAGCCTTTCCTGTTCCCAGAATTTCCTTGTTCTGGTCACCCCACCTATACTTCATGCCTGCCTGCTGGCCAATCAGCATTTTATTAAGCCAATAGAACTGACAAATTACAGGGTACAAGACCATTGTCCCACAGCATTGGGTGAGGGCAAGATGTCCTTTCTTCTTCTCCTCCTGCTACCTGCAGCAGATGAAAGATCTGGCCTTAGGGTCATGCTAGTGCGAAGGCTAGATTTGCCCTCAGCTCCTGCAACAGCACACGGAAGAGTGGACCCTGCACCCCACCTAAGATGAACATTAGACCTGACCCTTTTGTGGGGGGACACAGGTAAGCCAGCTCTGAAAGCACAAAAGCTGACACTGTCCCCCTCTCTGTCCCCTACAGCAATCAGGAGAGAGGGCCCTAATCCTTGCCTGAGCAAAACAGTAGAATTGGTCCTGGTGGTGTAAATGTCTCTAAGGACCTGACAGCAGGCAAACTGGCCCTGATGTGGGCTGAACTGGATGAGCTAGCCAAGGTATTGCTGGAGAGCTTGCCTGGGTAATGACAATGAAGGAAAGCTGGATGGTTGACCAACCCAGCTACCACCCAGGCCCAGAACCAGGGCTATGAGATGGCCCAGCCCAACATCCACCTTATCTATGATCTGCTGGAGCATGTGAAGGCACACAAACCTACAGATCTAAAAGAGCAGGATCTCTATAATACAGAACGACAACAGTATGTCCAAGAGGAGCCTCAATGAGAGCCTACTATCAATGACATAGCAGAAGCCAGCCAGAGGTTTCAAGCCAGACTAATGACTCATGGTAATGGACACTTGTAAGAAAAGATGAATGGGCTAAAGGGTAAACTGTGTGACTCAAGGACCATACTACAACTATGATAACAAGATTATTTCCTATCTCTTTCTTTGTTTTGTTTTTCTGTTTTATTTTATTTCTGTTTTGTTTTGTTTTGATTTGATTTTTCTTTTAAATTTGATTTTGTTTTGGAGGGGAGGTTGGAAGGGTAGAGGTTGCATGCAACTGGACAGGGAGATAAGTGGGATGGGAATGCATGCTATAAAATCCACAACGAATCAATAAAAGTTAAAAAAGAATGCCATCCCTCTCTTTTAAACTGTATTCTTATTAATATTCAGTGATAATAAGGCACCTTCTTTAATGGACTGTTGTCTGATATTTGTTTACATTGTAAAGATGTGTCTTTGATAAGGCAACTTTTGATTGGTTTGGTAAAGAGGTGAATGGCCAATAACTAGGCAGGAAGAAGTTGGGCAGGACTTCAAGACAGAGTGGACTCTGAGAAGAATAAAGGTAGAGTCACCAGCCAGGCACCAAGAGGAAACAGGAGGTACTAGATGGAAGAAAGGTGATGCCACATGGCAGAATATTGATTAAAAAGTATGCATTAATTTAATAAATTTATGTATTAAATTTAATGTATATTTCAATGTATGTATTTATTTTAAGAGATAGTCGAGACAAGACGAAGCTAAAGGTCAAGCTTTCATAATAAGTCTCTGGGTCATTGGCAGGTTGGTGGTCCAAAGCTAGTCCATCAAGAAAGCTTGCTACAATGGGCAGAACTTGATTAATATAGTTTGTACTCAACAAAATACTTAGCATCTTAGTCATCCCACCTCATGCTTATTTGTTCATAAGATTATTTAGGTAATGATTCCAGATTATGAAGAAATTTCAAATACACTACTAAGAAACCCTTAGCCTTCACAGGCACCAGGTAATACAAAAGGGTCAATTTTAAACATTTTTCCATTTGCCTATTATTTGACACACACACACACACACACACACACACACACACACACACACACACACACACACATATATACAATCTTACAAAGTTTGAATTTTGAAGTTTATATTCTCCTAAGAAGAACCCATGCTATCTATTAGAACAACAACAAATTATACTGTTCTCTCTTGACTTTAACATTGCAATCTTGATTTAATTAATTCCTGGGCAAGTAAGCCTGGGAGAAAAGCAGAAATCCTCACGAGTAGCTTTAGATCCCAGTATGAAGGAAAGAAACCTATATCCTGGTGTTAGACTACAGAAACTCCATTTACAAGCTTAGCAAGAAATTGCCCTACTGATTTCCTGTTGTTCTTTCACTGTCAGGAAAACATGCTGAGAGTACTTTCTCAGTTGTATCAGAAATTCCAGAATACAAGGCTCATTTACATTCCTCATCTAAAGAGATGGTACCTTCTCAAGTAGATTTTGTGTTCTTTTTCGAGTTTGATCTCAAGAAAAATTATGTAGCAGAATTCATCAGAATATAAGAGTGCCAGGGTTCAGGCTATTTGGGTTCATATTCTGCTTATGACATCTCCTAAAGGAATGACTGGGGCCATAATCTTTAACTACTAAATGTATTTCATTGACAACCTTCTTTCTCAAGGCTTTCTGATGATTGTGTAGGACAATGCCTATAGGTGGTACATAACACTTGTTTAATAGGTGCTATCTCATTATTGTTTCTATTATAAAGAAAAATTAAATATATCATATCACAATTTAAAACTCCCTTTTCACTGTTTCATTTAATTGTCATGTCCACTATGGCAAGAAGATCAGAAGTTCTTCCCTGGGAGAGAGAGGGAGAGGGAGAGAGAGAGAGAGAGAGAGAGAGAGAGAGAGAGAGAGAGAGAGAGAGAGAGAGAGCCAAAGCTTTTGAGATTCAATCACTTCCTTGAAGGCTTTCTTAATACTATTGTGTTGGAGATTGTTTCAGTATATTAATTTTGGGAGATCATCAATATTCGTACTGCAACACTGGACCACATCATATCAGCTATATAGTGAAGTGCTAGTCTTTCTGCTTCTACTTTAGTTTGTGTGTCATCTCATGATTTATCACCATGCAAATTTGGTATTATCAACGTAAATGATACATAGAGGTATGGCTATAGGTTCAAAGGCAAACGGGCTAGAATAAGTAAGAAGTTGAATGAATTTGAGGAGCAAGTAATGCTAATGGTGTGTCTGGGCAGTCTAGCAAAAACCGTACAACATGCTTGCTCTATTGTTACAACTGAAAAATATCAGCTGAAACCGTAGAACAATTTACATGGAATTAAAAATGTATATATTATAGGAGATCATATTAGCTGGTAAGTAATTTCCACATTTCCTGAAACAGCCAATTCCCTGTTTTGCTTTTAGCTTTGTAAATTTCAGTAGAAGAAACAGCCCATATTCTCATATTGAAGTTATCCCATCGCTCATTATAAATTGCCTGCCTTCAACAATTATGGAAGATATTAGGCACAGCAAGACAGGAAGAAAATTGAGTCAGTTCTGCTAAAGGAAATATTGCTCTTTCTATAGCTTTTACTAATGTCACTTTTAGAAATCTAGAGTATCTGTTTTTTTGTTCAATTATTAAAGACAATGTGCTCATGAGACTAAGTCCATTAGTTTTGAATTTTGCTTCATGCTGTCCTGTATAGGGAGATGCTGCTCCAATTATCCTGGGCACTATTTGGCTTTTTGATATTTTTCTTTCTGCTTGTTACACTCTGACAGAGATTTATAAATGCTCTAATATAGTTGCTGATCGTCTGTATATTTAAAAATAATTGAAAATGCTAAAGTGATTTCTAGAAAACTGGTGACATAAACATAAAATCCATTCTTGTGTTCCATTAAAATTTCTACATAACCCTGAAGCTATAGGCACATGCATCTTTAAAAAATGCTGTTTATTAAAAAAGAATAAAACACTTGATAACATATATCATGCTATTTTAGAAATGCACATGGGAATAGCCATAGAAACCTCAATGCATTTAAATTTGGTCCTCTAGAATTTTACTCAATAATATTCCCAAAGAATGATGGCACCAAATGAATTCTATTATGACGGCTATAATTTAAAAAAAAACATACAAAATCAAGTACTCTGTTATTTTTTATATAAAATCAAAATTACTTGGAAAATAACTGATACTTCTTTCTGACCCTATTTTTTTACCATCAGACATTGCTACTAGAATGTCAGATATGAATTTCTAGGGTGATAAACACCATGTTGTTCAGAATCATTTCTACCTATGTGTAGACTGGAATCTTGAGAGGCTTTGTAAAAGTACTGTTTTTCTAAATAGTCTAATATACTTAACTGGTGCCACTTTGTGAATCACTAATTTAGTTAGCATGTATGTAGAGTTAATATGTATATTCATTCAGATAACTGTGGGAGACATGGAGTTTCCACAGTGTGGCAAGAAAGGCAACTCAGTTGCTGAGTGCTGAGTGCATTGAAGACTTTCCAGGAGAGGTGATTTCAAGAGATAGAGGAAGGCTCAAGGATGCTGCTAGTGTGGGTGACCCATAGCTAGCAACAGCTGTTGAGTTCTGCCTTTCTGCTTGAGGTGGTAGGAATGAAGGGTGGTGTGGTGGGAAGCAGAATTCTCAGCACCTTCCTCTTTTGCATAAGTGGTAGGTGAGAATCCTTGCTTTCAGCTTTAAAGACGAAGATTAAATAAGGAGATATAATCAGATGAAATAGAAAACAAAGGAAATGGTCCTGTAGTCCTTTTAGGCTGAGTTTGGGAGAAGTTCTGATGTCAGATTTGTAAGAATGGCTTTCCAAAGGAGGAATCTCAGGGTAAGACAGATCTCTTCCAGGCACTTAAGTGCAAGCCATTCTAGGTCTTAAGAACCTGGGGCCAGAGCTGGTGCTGGAGTGTTGCAAGTTTCCTGCTGGCCTAAACTACAAAATAAGATAAGAAGAAAGAGGGTAGGGAGGAGAGGATGGTATGGAAGGAGAGAGACAGACAGAGAGAGAGAGAGAGAGAGAGAGAGAGAGAGAGAGAGAGTAGGTCTCTCTCCTGACTACCAGTTCCTTAAACACCTGGCAGTTGCTTCCCTAATTAGCATATAAAGGCTTAATATTACTCATAAATGCTCAGCCAATATTTCAGCTCTTACATTTATTATTATTAATTATTATTATTAACTAGCTCTTACATTTTAAGTTAATCCATGTTCCTTATTTACTCTTTGCCACATGGTGGTACCTTTTCTTAGTGCACCCTGCCCATCTTGTTCTCTCCTGACTCTACCCTTCTTATTCTCATCATCTTTAATTTGGTTACCTAGTCTATACTTCCAACCTGGCTACTGGTCAATCTACATTTTATTAAACCAATTTGAGTGACAAATCTTTACAGTGTGCAAGAGGATTATTCCACAGCATTTCCCCATTTTTGTCTAAATAAAAATATTGTGATATTTTGTTTGTGTTCTGACAAATAAAGCTTGAGTGTACATCAGAGGGTAGAACTAGACACTAGTTAACCAGAAAGTGAAAAGGTAGAAGAGAGACAAGATTTCTGCCCTTTCAGTTTAAGGAGTTAAAGAGGTAATAGGTGACTATGATTGCCCATTTACTTCTCTGATATTTCAGCTTTTACCCTGATATCTGACTCTGGGCTTTCATTATTAAGGTTAAATGGAATCACACTACAGAAAGGGTGGAAGGAGGAAGGGAAGGAAAAGGTGGTAGAAGAGAGAAGGCAAAGGGAGAAGAGGACAGAGAGACAGAGGGGAAGACACGTCAGGGAAGGGAGGGAGAGAATTAACTAAAATTGGTAGCTGGCAATAAAAACATAGCATATAAGAAAAAAAAAGCTAAAATGTCTTACAAAGAAGAAAAACCTATATAAATGACAATATAGGGTTAGGGAAGAGAAGATGAAGTAAGGAAATGTGACCTGATGGAGGAGAATCATCTGTCTATGTGTTACTTTCATTAGTTAATAAAGAAACTGCCTTGGCCCTTTAATGGGACATAAAATTAGGTAGGTGGAGTAGACAGAACAGAATTCTGGGAAAGAGCAGGCAGATGCTTCAGGCAGTCGCCATGCTTCTCCTCTCCAAGACAGATGCAGGTTAAGATCTCTCCTGGTAAGCGACCACCTTGTGGTGCTACACAGATTACTAATTATGGGTTCAAGCAAGATGTGAGAATCAACCAATAAGAGGCTGAAAATAATGGGCCAGGCAGTGTTTAAAAGAATACAGTTTCCGTGTAATTATTTCGGGTGGAAAGCTAGCCCAGTGGCGGGACGCATCCCTGCTGCTCCATCTACAGTGACCAGATTTAAGAGAGGCATATCCCAGTATAATCATAGGGGCAGGGATGGGAGGAATTTATCTCATGACAAGGAATACCCAGGCTTGCCTGATTGCTACTGTCCATGAGCAGGTGGAGAGTTATGTTTTACAATTCCTCATAGCCACCAAAAATGACCAACCCTGGTGACATGTTGGCTAAAACTTTCAGTCTCCAGCTCTGAGAGAGGACATATTTCCCTTGAAGCCCATTGGTCCTCCATAGGGCAGTTCTGGAAGACCACCACACATACTGAATTTGCTGTAGAACTCATTAATCTATTCATCACTGCATAATCGTTTCTGATGTTTTCTTGTCTCCTTATACATTTCAATGAGATTGAGTTCATGCTAACTCATTTTCCATTTATAGTTTACAACGAACATTAAGTTGTTTTTTATTGCCAATTAAATATATTCATGTTAGATTTTTCAGTCCTAGTTTTATTTTTATCTGGTCATTCTACCAAGCCTGTTTTCTGTGGATTAAAAATTGAAAATGTGTATTTTGCTAAATAGATTTAATTTGTCCAACACAAATTAGCCCTATACAGTTATAGACGTGGAATTCTATTTTTATGCTTATTTCTAACAATGATTTTCATTATGTCTTTTGTGAACTGTGGTCATTTCTGTCATGAGGAAACTGTGAATAGTATAAAACGAAGCTTGAGTTTTATGAAGACAAAGACAGGTAGTGGAGAACACTGAGAGAGAAGCTTACTCAGATAAAACATGAAGTTAGCAGCCAAATTTTCAAATGTTTATTTAGATATCTAATTGACTAAATGTTCATTTAGATATCTAGATATCTAAATTGGACTTCCATGCAAGAAACTGAAGCACATACCTAGCATCTCAACACTAGGAAGACTAAAACAGGAGGATCAAAAGTTTGACATAAGACTGGTCTGTAAAATAAGTCCAGGCTACAAAGAGAGACCCTGTCTCAAAAAACAGGTGAAGCCCATCGTTTCTCCTTCTATGAAAGAGACATTTTGGTCTTTGTTTATGGCTAAAGAGAATATTTTGTGCTTGTAAATCACAAGACTAACTAACTAACTGAGCTTGGATTTATTTTCAGGTTCTTTTTCAACTCCAGCTCTATATAAGACATCCCAAACTGAAAGTGAAAACAACCATTCCTGTCCTACTAAGGGTTTGTATTGCTTCAATGAAAATTAAGATCAAAGAAACTTTGGGAGACACGGTGTGTTTATTTGGCTTACACTTCTATATCACTATTTATCACTGAAGTTAGGACAGAAACTTACCTGGACGCAGGAGCTTATGCATAGGCCATGGAGGATAGTTGCTCGCTGGTTTGTTCTCCATGGCTTGCTCTGCCTGCTTTCTTACAGAAGCAAGGACCACCATTCCAGGAATGACCCCACCCACAAGGGGCTGAGCCCTCCCCCAACTCTCACCAATTAAGAAAATGATCGACATACTTTTCTGCAGCCCAATTTTATGGAGACATTTTCTTAAGGTTCCCTCCTCTCAGATAACTTTAACTTGTGTCAGGTTGGCATAAAACTATCCAGTACATTCTCAAACCCTCATCCGTGGTCCAGTTAGCTAGTCCCTCTCTCAGGTAATTTGACCCATGGCTATCTCTGCTTGTACACAGCTCCTGGTTTTTTATATATCTTTTCTATAAGTTGAGACACTTCTGTGGGCAAGTCACAGGAAGACTAAGACTTTCTCTTTCCTAGTTTGTGGCCCAAACTAGAAACAAATGTATTCTCTTTCTATCTCTCTGTCTCTCTGTGTCTCTGTCTCTGTCTCTGTCTCTCTCTCTCTCTCTCTCTCTCTCTCTCTCTCTCACACACACACACACACACATTTCTTTCTTTTAAAAATATTTTATTTTTATTTTATGTGTCCATGTGTGAGTATGTGCATTTGAGTGAAGGTCCCCACAGAAGAGGGCATCAGATCTCCTGGAGCTAGAGTTACAATCTGCTGTGAGCTTCCGGACATAGCCGCTGGGAACAGCTCATGATTTTTGCAAGCACAGCCAGTGTTTCCAGATATTGTGATATCATTCTGTTCTCGATTTAAACTCTTCTTTTTATTATGCAGGTGGTAAGTCAGACTTATAAATATAAGATGGCCTTATACCCATCCAGTAACAAGATGACATATCCATATTTTACCACAGGAAACTATGGTTTAGCTTTCTTATCCAGTGCCAAAATAGGGGATGGAGGTCATGACATCATTATGAATCTTTTGCCTGGTGCAATAGATAATAAAATCGTCAGGATTCTTTCTGCTGGTTGCTTACAGGTGAGAACAGCAAGCAAACTGATGTGGTAATTTGAAGTCACTTTTGACAGACAATTAAATAGAACTATGCAAATGGAAAGAAATGAAAGTATCAGCTTTAGTCTTCTGTCTTGCCTTGTAGTGGGCATGCTCTGTTTAAGCCCCATCCCTTGGCAGCTAGATGCCATTTGGAATTGAAATAATTTAGCTGTTAGTTTGCCAGACATTGATTGTAGTCAGATTCAAGGACTTTATGCTTTCAAACTTTAAAAAAAGAAACAAGAAATTGCTTATTGTTGTTAGATCTCAGATAGATTTACTTCATAACAGTTAATCATAAGCTTGAAAATGCCTTTTCATTAGTGTAACACCCTTGAAGAAAAGTGTATTGGCTTTTAATATTGACATGCACACACTCTAGGGTGAAAATTTTAAAAATCTTTAAATTTGGAGATCAATTACAGCACATGAGAACTGTTAGAAGAGTGGACAATTTCACCCTTGAATGGTTTATTGAATCAGTCTTCTGATAATGTTTTAAATCTAAAAATGTTTACCATTAAAGAGAAAGGACTCATTTCTTTTGTAGTTCTAGACCAGTGGTTCTCAACCTTCCTTTTGCTGCAACCTGTTAATTAATACAGTTTCTCATGTCATGGTTACCCTGAACCATAAAATTATTTTTGTTGCTATTTTGAAGCTGTAATTTTGCTGCTGTTATGAATCATAATGCAAGTATCTGACATGTAGGATGTCTGATATGTGACCCCTGTGAAAGGGTCATAGCCCACAAATTGAGAACTACTGTTTTAGACTGTAAGCTCTGTTTTCCACTGGAGTCTGAACTAGCCTATCCCAATGTGCCATTCATGTACATCTAGCTTCTACTGAAGATAAAGTTTTATCTATTCATCCTTTATATACATACATTTGTAGGAAAAGCACACACAGCTACTATCATAAGACCTGCTGCAACAGTTTCGTAATAACTGTTTGACACTACTCCAGTTCTTAGTCTCAGTAGTGTTTATTTCCTGTCACATGTAGATCATATGTCTCAGAAATTCTGACAGCTGGACAAAGCTAAAAATGTGTTGTCTTATCTTCCATCCACATTCACAAAACTGCCAAATTCAAAGCAGACACATTTCTTTGGGAAACAGGCATATCTTTCTCAGTAGTTCATTTCTTTTCTTTTCTCTCTCTCTCTCTCTCTCTCTCTCTCTCTCTCTCTCTCTCTCTCTCTCTTTCTGTCCTTCCTTCCTTCCTTCCTTCCTTCCTTCCTTCCTTCCTTCCTTCCTTCCTTCCTTCTTTTTTTGGCAAGTTTAAAGATATAATTTGGAAACATAGTCTTTTCTCAGATAATTTAAAATATTTACTATCTGATTTCCCTTTTTGTTTCATGGCTAAGCAGCAAGGACCATTGAGAAGCTCCCTCACCCAACAAATTGGCTCCCACGTGGCCAACTAAAATCCATGTAAAACCTGGAAAAGCTTAAAAAGTAATCCTAGACACAAATGAACAGAGTTAAACATGATTTGGTAGTGGTATTTTCTTGGGTAGGCTCTGTTTGCTAGAAGCAAGCAGAGGCATGGATTCTTTGAGAGATGTTTTTCTGATTCAACCATAGCAGGAAAAAAGCTGTGTGGTTTTAAAGTGCAGCTTTCTGGGCCATGCTTCCAGCATAACCTGTGGCTCTTTCAGGGGACCAAACATTTGGAAGGGGTTTGTGAGCAGCATCTGTGGCTTGCTTGATGGCAACATGGACTGGCTGTGTGCCTGGAAGTGGGGCAGTGTGTGTGGTTCAGAGGTGCATGCTGGAGGGGGCAGGGCAAGCAAGAACTCCATATTTCCCCTCATAATGGCACAGTTTAAGTTTTAAGAAGTGCTTAGCATTTTAAAAAGCTCTCCTGAACAATAAAGAATTACAGATATTCAATAAAGACAAATCCAGCTGAATCATAGTGTTGAACAAATGTATGTAGGCTTGGAAGAGAGAAGAAAAAGGGTATAGAGAGTCATAAAATAAAGTTAATGTTTTAAAAAAGGGTAAAGTCTTTAAAGGGACAGAGTGCAGATAATCATTGATTAAAAGGAATAAAGAAGAATAAGCTATGTAAAGATGGACTATACATACTCTGGATTATGTATACTATTGTGTTTTCTTTAAATTTTTTGACTGTGAAGGAACTAAGTACACAGAGACATTTCATTGTATGGGCTAATAAGCTAAACCAACATGTATATTATAAAGGTATCATAACTTCCAAATTTGGGTCTAAGGATCTATTGCTTCGGAAAAGAGGTTCTTCTTTTGTTTCCACAGAGGATGAAAACCTGTGGATTGCTTCCAGACTGCTGTGGCTTGATGAAACAAGACCCCCTGAAAGGTTGCCTTGACCACCCCTCAAATAATTACTTCACCCAATAAACAGTAGGAAGAAGTTTGGACAGAACTGTGCCCATATTCCCAAATACTATTTTTAAATGTTTCTTTATATTCAAAAAGAGGAATGATATAGATATGAATAATAGGTATGGATCTTGGTTTATTGTTACAAGTTTTAGGTCAGTTTTGTTATGTGTATTTCTGATGTTGATTAAGGTATTGTGTTTGTCCAGATCATTTAAAAATGTAATGTATAATTAAAAATATAAGTTAATAGATATTTATCTATAATAGTCAAGCTTGTTGTCATGTTAGTTAGATTTTCTAGATGTATACAGATGTATTTTAGATAGACATGTATTTTTTCAAACCTTTCAAAGACTACAGAATATGGCATTTAAAATATTTTAAGAAGTTAGGACTTTTCATGACATCTGCTCCTAGCAGCACTGATTACTTCAAGAGAAAAATGAGCATCGAAGAGGTTCCTTATGGAGTTTGCTAGCCATTTGGGCAAGAAACTGTTCTTGCCTGGACTGTTTAACTGGACATACAGGATCCACAGAGAAATAACCACTGAACTTGCCTAAAGGTGAGACCATCCTTCGGGGTTCCTCCTTCATAAAAGAGTCTGCTAGACATTCTGCAGGATATAGAAAAATGTGACGGACAAACTGACAATATAGGTGGAGCTGTCTTTGAAATTTCCTGCTTCATGGAAAAGTCTGCTAGACCCTATGGGTCTATAGACTGAAGATGGATGCCCCAATGGTACAGAAGAACCTTGGGTGACTGTCCAGTCAGTGAGATGTCTCTGTCAATTCTTGAATTTTGAAGTTGCTTACAATGTACTTCCTGTTTTCTTAAATAATATTATATCTCTTTGGAGTCTTTATGGAGTTAAGGAATTTATAGTTATATTTTCCTTAGTTATGATAAAAGATAGATATAAATATTGTAACTGTAATTATTGCTTGATACCTGGTTTGTTATATGTAATTTTACTCTGTTAAAGTTAAAGCCTTCCTTTTTGTTTAAACAGAAAAGGGGAAATGGTGTGGGAGGTCCTTCTGTCTTTGTGTTGCTTTTCTTGGTTAATGAATAAAGATACTGCCTTGGCCTGTTGATAGGGCAGAACTTGGTAGGCGGAGAAAACCAGACTGAATGCTACGAGAAGGAAGGTGGAGAGTGATGCCATGGGGCCGCTTCCAGAGTCAGACATGCTGTAACTTTGCCAGTAAGCCACTGCCACGTGACAATACACAGATTAATGGTGATGGGTTAAATTACTATGTAAGAATTAGTCAATATGAAGCTAGAGCTAATGGCCCAAGCAGTGATTTAAATAATACAGTTTCTGTGTGATTATTTCATGGCTGGGCAGCCAGGACCAATGAGCAGCCCCCTCACCCAACATTTTTGAACATAGGTGTTTGGCCTGTGTGGATGTCTGTGTACTATGTGAATACCTGGTACCTTTTGAGGCCAGACAAGTACATTGGCTCTCCTGAATCACGAGTTACAGCTGTTGTGTGCCATGTGGATGCTGGGAACTGAACTGAGGTCATCTGGAAGGGCAACTAAAGCTCTAAGTCTCTTCACCTTCTTGCCAACTCTTAGAACCAAAGAAAGATAACAAAGAGCAACATGGATTTTGCATTGTCTTACTGTTCTATGTCAGACAGTCATTTACTACTATTTTCATGGCTGTTGTGGTGGTGGTGTTGATGGTGGGAAAGGGCAAAAGCAAGTGTGAGTCATAGGAAAAGAAATTAACTGCAATTTTAATCCCCAGTTCTGGTTTAGATTTATGACGGATTTCTAGACAAATTTTCCTCAGTTTCATAATTCTACAAAGAATTGGATGCACTAATATCCAAATTCCATTTTTGTTTCCATAAGAAATGATACTCAATAGTCAGTCTACTTTATCCAGACAAAACTTTTCTAAACTTGGCATCTGTTAATTCACTTGGTGCATATCACATGTGTCCCCTGGTAAATGATGAAGCTAAAACTAACACATCTGTGGGACAACTGTTGTCTTGCAACCTCAAGTATGTGACCACAGCTAGCAGAAAACATTGTTTATAATTTTTCCTCTGGGTACCGTTCCAGTGTCTTCTCTCAGTGTCCCTTTCAAGGCTTAGTCACATAAAATAACAAATGGACATGAAGAAGAGCCATTTTTAATCTTTAAAATGGACTTAACCTTGTATTCTTGCTCTTTTAATTCTTTGCCATATGAATGATGAAAAAGGAGAAAGTGGAATGGTTTGAAGTTTCCATTGGTAGGACATAGATTGCTGGCATTTGCAATGTACTAAAGAGAAATGAAGGCAGGAGGATGTGATGACAGCAGGGAACTTCCACAGTTCTCTTAACAACTCATGACTTTGACAGTTTATATGAGAGTCCCCGCTGTGACCAAGGAAAACAGGATGGTGTCACTTTGACATTGCTGTTACCCTTGGGGTAGGAAGTTCTATGTGATTCTCAGGAAGACAGAATATATAATACTGAAAAGAGGCATGATTTCACTGTTGTGCCAGAACTCCCACTCCGTCCTCATTGAGTTGATTGAGGAAAGAAAGTCTAGAAACACCACAAAATGATTCCTCTAAATTCCCTCAGTTTTCCCAGAAATGGTAAAATACGAAGGCTTAACAATGTATTAGCATATAATTTTCACTTTTATGTCATGTGTGTGATTTCATAGTTTTCTACACATACTAAAAACAGAAGAAGTGACACACTGCACACACACGTACACACACATACATGCATGTACACACGTGGGAGTTTTGATAAGTTGTTTCTAAATCAGATCAAAGCACTTTCTTTGGGTCAGTGGAGAATATGAACATCTGAAGCTAAACACTGAGGCAAAGTGGATAATAGTCACTTAAAAGAGTAATGAAGAGCTTAACCATGAGAAATGCAATAAGGCCATTATGTCAGAAGTAACTCCATGGTATTATAAACTCCTGAAATGTGGGACAGCCTTTTGAAAGAGTTGCAGAAAATTTACTCTTGCTAGGCTATGTATGAATTCAAGAAATGTAACAATAATGGTTCAAATGGCAAGAACGAAGTGATAATATGAGCAGGAGGCTAATTATTTGACAATTTTCATTATGATTACAATTTCATACAAATATTAATTTATACTTTTCTGTCTTTTTTACAGGAGCTCCCTTTCTTCTTTGAGACCACACAATAGGCAGCCTGCCTTTCCAAGCTCTCATTGTGATTGTCATGTCTCACATCCCCTTTCCCACCAGGCATTGCCAGAGATGCAAGCTTACTAATATTGTCTTGTTTCTTTCTACAAAATCATGTAGCAGATGGTGAAGTGATTATGACTGGCCATGCTGTACATATGGTTATTAAGAGCCTCCAGCATACCAAGACAATGCCAAGACTTATGATGGCCCTGCAGATGCTACCATATTACTATAACCATAACCTTCTTGCCACATTTTCAGAAAAAAAAACTGTAAAACAACCTATCATTTCCTGTAGATGTAAAGGTTTATTTTTATTTTATGTGTTTTATGTGTGTGTGTGTGTGTGTGTGTGTGTGTGTGTGTGTGTGTGCGCGCACGCCTCTGGAGGTCTAAAGAGGGGGTGATAAGATTCCCTGGAACTGGAGTTGCAGGCAGTTGTGAGCCACAGCCCAAGGGTGATGGGAACCTAGATTCAGTCCAGTGGGAAAGCAGCAAACACTCATAGTAGTTACCATCTCTCTAGCTCCTATCAGACACTTCAACTTCCACTATAATTTTGGGTTTATTGATAAACTGAACAATATTTAGCATGTGATTCCTTTAATGAGAGAAAGATGTATTAGCCTGGAGAGGGAGAGTTTTAAATGTTTGTGAGTTTCCTGCTTAACTCACTCAAGAGAAATAGCCTTGGGCACAAGGTTGTCTTTTTCCCTCCATTCTTCATGTCTTTAATGCTGAATTTAATATCTTTGAAATATAGTTGAGATTAAAAGTCATTTACTTGCAAGAGGGATATTCTCAGGGGATGTGAAGAAAACTCTTGATGAAATTATTGTTTTTTAAAAATAATTTTTATGAAGGAAAAGTCATATCTTTTACCTTGGTGATTTATAGCAATGCTTGCATAAACAAATTATTTGTGCTTTTTGCAGAAAAATGGATAAATTAATGATGATTCAATTTAAAATCTTGTCCTGAGGTGAGGTATGTAAGATTATTCAAATTGCTCCATTCGTGCTCCATAAAAAAGAAGCTAAGAGCAGTTTATAATTCCTGGGACAGATATTTCCATACTGATTATTCCTCAACAGACAGAAGCTTGAAAATTACACTTTCAGTTTTAGTCGAGATTGCTTATAGCTGGAGGAAGCTAACTGGAGAAAACTGATCGCAGCATACACATATGAGGTTTGGTGAAGAAATACCAATGCAATGCAGTACTTTCCTTTTGTATTTGAAGATTCATCAAACTATTCATCAAACAAGGACTAACAGAAAAAATAAGCTTTGTAAATAATGAACATGTATGTGCATGTAACCACAGTCAGAAAACAATGATCACACATATGCATGTAACAGCAGTCAGTGAAGGAAGAGGCTATGACTTTGAAAGAGAGAAAGGGATGGTGTATGGGAAGGCTATCAGTACACCAGAGAGAAGAAATGGAAGGATAAAATGATGTAATTGTATTATAATCTTAAAAATAATTAAAATAAGCCAGGCGGTGGTGGTGCATGCCTTTAATCCCAGCACTCGGGAGGCAGAGGCAGGTGGATCTCTGAGTTCGAGGCCAGCCTGGTCTACAAGAGCTAGTTCCAGGACAGGCTCTAGAAACTACAGGGAAACCCTGTCTCGAAAAACCAAAAAAAAATTAAAATAATAATTATAAGGAAATTAAATTAATTTTAAAAAGAAATGAACATTAAAGATATATTATATATATCAAATAGTCATAAGAACTAAATTGTATGAGATTGTAAAGTACAAGTGGCATTGAAGAGTCATCTGAAATTATAAAAGTTTTAAAGTCTGTTGCAACAGTAAGATTTTAGACAGAACAAAAATTGTATTATTCCCAGGGAAATTGACCATAAATATTCTGGAATTCAAGTTTAAAGCTTAGTTTCTATTTTGTGTATTTAAAGTCTTATTACCTAGAAATTGCCAGTCAGTTTTGAAAAGCTATTCTAAGGTCCCATTAGTCTACTAGAAAAGGAAATTGAATGGAATTGGTGAATAATTTGCACTAATGGGGAGATTTTCTGCTGTGGGTTTGTGTTTGCTGTGTAAAGTGTCTCAGGTAGGTTCCATCAGTAAGGAAGAATGTTTACTTAAATGGTTCTTCTAGGAGAGACAATGCGATTATTCTTTTCACAGTGACCCCGCTGTAGTTTCCAGAGGAACCTAAGTCTTCCCAACAAAGAAACTTTTCCATCTCTCAAAATTGATGTAGTAGACTCAAAATATACAACTTCGCTTGTGTTACCATGTAGAAAAGGTATTAGAAAATTCTTCTCTTAAATTTTCTTGTTGGACTTGAATACATCCCTTTGGGGAAGGCTGAAAAACAAACACGTCTAGACCTAGAAAAACCTAGAAATTATAACGATTCTCATACTGGCTTAATGAATTAGAAGATGGGCGTTGAAAGGTGGGGATGAAGCACAATGATTGAAGGTCTTATGCTGACCTCATTTATGTGAGGAGGAAGAGGGCCTCTTAATGCAGTCTCTTTCCTCCCTCCCTCCCTCTCTCCCTCCTTTCCCCCCTCTGTTCTAATCTTTCACTTAACAAATGTTTATTATTTTATTTTTAGAGATAGATTCTCCTATAACTCAGATTTGCCTCAGACTGGCCAAGGCTTTGAACTCCTCTTGCCCCTACCAAGTGCTGAGATTGTAAGTGATCATTATTGCGGTTAGCTAGTAATCTTCATATACCTTTGTAAGCAGAATCCAGCAGGCCAGGACTTCCATATTCTCCAATGGTCAAGGAGTTCATGTAAGTGGAAGTTTCCTAATCTGAAACAGATCTAGCTGTTTCTGCCACCGTCTTGGTATTACATAACCAAAATTAAGGTTCATTAAATAGAGACAATTATTTTTTATTGTTGTTGTTGTTCTGAGGGTAAAAATATCCACACGTTTGACCTTTCACATAAATATTCCTGAGAACAAATCACAGACAGTATGGAAGAAAATCATGCATTTCCCAAGCACCAGCCAGCTAAAGTTGATCTAGAACTCCCCCATGTCTGCTGGAGACTAGGTAAATGCTAATTTGACCTTTTGCTGAGAAGTACATGTTCTAGAATATTTACAGTGTTAGCCACTCTTCTATTGCTGTAAAGAGACACCATGACCATGACAAGCTAAATAAAAGAAGGCATTTAATTGAGGTTTTACTTATAACCTCAGAGGTTTAGTCCATTATTATGGCAGGGAGCATGGCTGCATACATGATACTGGAACATTAGTTACATCCTGATCTATGACAGAGAGAAGCAGAGACAGAGACAGTGAGACAGAAACAGAAAAAGACACAGAGAGATATTGAAGAGAGATTGAGCCTGGAATGGGCTTTTCAAACCCCAAAACTATCTTCCAGTTACATACTCCCCAAACAGTACCACACCTCCTAATCCTTCTAATCCTTTCAAAGACTTCCACTTCCTGGTGATGATTATCCATTCAGCTATATGATCCTATTCTTATTCAAAACACAACATTTACATAGCAGTGATCCATATAAGAAAAAAATCATCTTAATCTACTCCCAAGCAGCCAGGATCTGCTAAAGCACAAAACTAAGTATTTTTCTAAATTGAGAACTATTAACTGTATCTAGAGGTTTTGTGAAAACGTGGATAGAAGAAAGTAAAATTGGTTGGGGAAGCTGGAAGAAGCTCTTATTTACTGGATTTACGATGTCATTGTACATCCTGCAGTGCAACCTCGTAGAGTAACTATGAACAGCCTCTCTGAAGTGCTCATGAGTGTGTGCTGGTCATCTGAGTTCCTGCCAGGGAAAGGATGTTTCTTAGCACTGTAAAGTGTGTGTATTCCTAAAGACAGTCATTCACTTTCCATTGTTGTTTATTAGTTGTCAAGAGACCCCAGGCAGTGGTGTGTATTTTGCCATGGAGGTCAGCCCCAGTTAGTTGCCTCCTATTTTTTAAAAAAACTCATGTTGAATTGAAAAGTTATTTATAGGAGATTCTTTCTCGATTGCCTATCATTTCAGTAACAAGGGCATGCACTCCTGTGTTGGAACACGGCAGAAAACTGCTGTTCTCAATGATGTCAGTTCTGGGTTCAGCTTCTGGGCCACAGAAAGGGGACAAAAGATTTACTGAAAGAAATTCTTGTGTTGAAATTTCAATCAATTAGCAAATATGTGTCATCTGTTGTCTATGAAAGTGTGTAGTAATTTGCTTCCTCTAATTATGCCTGAAATATAGAATTTAAATTTGACAAATAGAAGGAATCTAGTGAATAAATAGTGTTCAAGAAACAATAATTCATCCTAAAGGGTACAGCATTACAGAGGCAGGCTAAATATAGCTCCTGAATATTCCAGCAGAAGCAAATGCTTTGACAACTAAGGTACTGAAAGCTTGGTAAAGTCCTTTTCACTCTTTATCATTGAACTTTTATTAAAGAAAAAACCTCTTAGTTGTTTTATTCTTCTTTGCAAAGCCAATGCCTGTTAATTAAATTAGAAAATGAGATTCTTTTCTCTCTTTTTTTAAAAAAAATGGTTTATATTTATTGAACATTGTTTTGGGTTTGTCCCTTCCTTCAAGTATTCTCTCTTTGTCTGTCACACAGACACACACATGCAGAGACACACACACACAGTAAATGCAAGTCATATGTTCACACACGTTATATCAGATTTCAAAGTCTGCCTTTTATTGTTATACATGAACTCCAGTTCCACCCATTATTTTTGCAAAGTCCATGATTTCAAAATAGAAGGGGTTACAGGAGAGGAAGAAGAGGTCTAAAGGAATGACGTGTTCTGGTAAGCAAGAGAGACAAGGGAATATCTGAGACAGGAGATCAGACAGGGGAAGCCCCTGGATTGAGGAAGGGGAACATTGGGAGCAGGGAATAGGAGTAGACATGAGGGAAGATGAGTAATGGCAAGGGATAATGATGTATCTATATAAAAATACCAACACAGAACTTATTACTGTATCCATTAGCTAAAGTTTAGAGAAACATACATGTAACTGAATTACTACTTCTAAATGTTTAAAATATAGTCATATTTCTTTTAAAATATGTTATAATAATAAAATATGTTCAGCATATGTAGTGGAGTCAGTGTGTTGCTAGCTTCTGCACCTTGGGAATCCATTCAGAGAGATGACTCACTCACTAGTGTTGCACCACAGAGCAGTTAGAGGACTGTAGGGAGTGGTATTGCTCCCTTTCAGCCTCTTGTACTTAGATATTAGGCTAGAAAGCAGGGTTCCCAGGGTGGTTTTCCAGAGTACCTGCCTGCGTGTGGCATATTTAGCACTGCAGTGACAGGGTGACCTGAATTCTATGCTATCTCAAGGTCTCCAAGAACAATATTCCTAAAAACCCAACAGAGAAGTGAAAGAATATATTAGCTTTAGAAATCTCATTTCTTTATTTCTACCACATTTTATTGTTTGATCTTGTCTCAGTGAGGCCAGCACAAATTAAGGAGATTCAGAATCCACTTCTCTATGAAAGACATGTCTTAAGCCAAGGAGAATAGCTCAGTGGAGTAGGAGATTGAACCCATGATTTCTATAAGCATACTGTGTTCTTCATGAGGGTTTGTTAGGTTTGTTAGTGGTTGCTGGGGGAGGAGGTGCCATTTTCTTCAGTGGTGTAGCCACTGGTAAGTTGTACATGCTCTATGCTCATCATACCCATGCTTGTGCAAGCAACTCTAATTAAGTCAGTGGGATGCACACACACACACACACACACACACACACACACACACACACACACAGTGAGGGTGGGTGACTGAAAAGAAGGGCCTTGGCAGGAGGAGTAGGAGGGGAAAGTGAGAAAACAATAGCAGGTCACAGAAAATGACTTAAGTTCATGACATGCATGTGTGAAACTTTTGCATAATTTTAAAAAATTAAGCACTGCAGTTCTATTCTGTCTCTATTTTTTCTTTGCAGAAATTTTATTTCTTTAGCACATAGCAAGGAGTTTTGAGTAATCTGACCATTCATATTTTCTTTTTATAAATTTATTACTGTATGCATGTGTGCATGTGCATGTGCGTGTGCGCGCGCGCGCGCGTGTGTGTGTGTGTGTGTGTGTGTGTGCGTGCATGTTTGTGTGTAGGTCAGGGCACAATTTGGTGGAGTCAATTTTATAATTCCAACTTTACACAGGTTCTGAGGATCCAATTAGGCCACTACAGGCTTGTATGGCAAATGCCTCCATCTGTTGATCCACCTCATAGTTCCCCATGTTTAAAAATAATATATTAATAGAATATTAATTTGGTTTATCTTTCAATATTTATAGACTACTTGGGTTTCTTGGTTGGATTTAACTTTCCCAGCCAATCTGAGGCTCCTGAATTAACTTGCCTCCTTGATTAGCAGTAGCTGAAGTTGTCAGTTTTAAGCAAAATGGAAGCAAACCAACCAGGGCTCACCAGCGCCTGTGACGAAGGCCTATTTTTTTTCTGTACTCATTAAAAAGCCATACATATTGCCATGATTCATAAGGCTTCACCACATCTGACAGCTTTGATTTAAAAATAGACTTATTTTATGATTTTAGCAATAGGTCTTTAGGTAGCTTGGGGATAAGAATCTGTGATCAGAAGTTTAAGAAGTATACCTCTGTACAACTCAGTTGTGATGTATCTGAGACTCACTAGGAGTGCTAAAGTATCCTGCAGTCATTGAAAGGAGAGTCACAGTTTTGGAAACAGATGGCAGAATTGATGCTAAGTTTATGTGGAAACTCATCTGAGATGAATAATGAAGCAATGTTTTATAATGAAAAGAATACAAAGAAGAACTGGTGACTATGTATGGGGTTACTGGTATCTGGAAATGCAGGAAAAGAGAGGAAAACTACGACAGAGACGTATAGGTAGAGGCTAACGAGAAAGCGTTAGAAAGGTGTAACTACCTCGAGTCATTTGAAATGAGATAAGGTGTAACTTTACTAATAAATGAAAAGAGTTGAACTAAAAAATTACAGAAATAGAGAAATGTAGACAAAGGAGTAGAGACATAGCAATCAGACGTGCAAATGATCAGATGTCTTCTTCTTATTCATTTAAGACATGCATATGGGCATAGAGGAATGGAAGCCTTATCTATCTACTTTAGGCACTTTCTGTAATGAGCTAATTTTGAAAGGTATTCCAGGAAGAGAGATGAACCAACCTAGATAAAAATATATTGAGACAGCCCACAGACAGACATTTCTGAACTTCTCGTTTTTATAATGATATACCTGCCCTGGAGTTTTCTTTTTCTTTTTCTTTTTTTTTAGGGATTTTATATTAAAGCCATTTACAACTGTATATCATTGTAGAAACTTCTGAAAATGTTGCCTCTAGGCATTTGATTCACAAGCTATATTAAAGTTATCAGAATGTGTAAGCTTTGACTCATGGACCAGGAGATTCCTCACTTTTCACTTTTGATAATAGCGTGAGTGGATATCACCATTAGCTTGTAATTATTTGAATGGTTTAATACACATTAAAACTGTAGGAATTGTTGTTAACGTCTTGTTTCAGTAGGGTGTTAATGACTGCTCATGCTATAAGGCATCCACATAATCTAAGTCCTTCACATTTGTTCAGGTACTTCAAGGTAAGTATTTTTAGTGGAAGAGAATATGAGAAACGAATCATTCCATCGATAATTATGCATTTAATCTTTCATGAAGCTTTATATTATTGAAGGATAGATTTTAAATAGTATTTTCATATAGAGGTAAAAAGTAAATCCTTTCAACTCTTCAGTATTTTATTTCCTAAAACATGAAAATTATTATATTTTCTTTAATGTAAAACAAAGTATTGCCAATCTCACAACATACTCCTGGTTTCTGCTAGCTCACTTCATGCTCCACTGTTGAAGTTCATGGTCACAGTCTATGAACACTGATTTCTAAGATGTATGTCTTGAATACATAGAAGTAAATAGCACATCATGGATTGTTAGAAAAAATGTTTCTTGTGGATAGAAAAAGATTACTTTTATTTTAGAAGAGTCAAACATTTTTAATGCTGTCAGAACAGAAAAATAAAAGTTCTTTACTTGATACTGTGATATAGTTTAAATAATATACATTTTAAGGAAAAGTATCAAAATGTCAAATAGTTTTATGTAGACTTTAAATGTTGAAACATTTTTTTAAAGTTCTGTTTTCTCAACTTGTTACTAAACGATACATTGTCAAGCTGTAATGTGAAATTCTAGATAATCAAAAGACACAAACCATCATATTATTGGTAGAAAATTGGATGAACTGTGGACTATCAAAGATCCAAATTTTATGAATCACAGTGAACCAAAATTAAGGTTTGAAACATCAGGACACCCATGGTGAGATGTTTCCAAGTCATTTGCAGTAGATTTTTGACTTTTTGAAAGATATACCCTTGTTCATTCACCCTCTGGATGATGGAACAAGATTTCTTGTTTAACTAATAAGATATCAAAATAAGATAGACTGAGGATTCCAAAGAAATTTCATTAACTAGTTTGACTCACTTTGTTATCTTAGCTCTGGGGGCTTAGTCAAGATGTAGGACACACAGCTTCATAGAGGGAAGTGACCTGTTTAGGATCGTGTTGCAGATCCATGAGCCCCCGTCAAGCCTTGAGATAATTACAATGCTGGTTCACAATCTTGGTGGCTCCCCTCATAAATTTAAGCCTGCTTCATAAAATACACTGAGCTTAAAGAACTGCTGGTTTTGTAATGTCACTCCAGTTCATGATCCAAAGAAACAGATTATAAATGTATGTATTACCCAGCTACTCAACTTTCACTGCCAATTCTGCACACACTGATCTTATAGTTCTAATACTAATAATACATGTCTTGATGGCATTGTGATTAGTACTGGATGATTCTGGGTCTCAACTAAATTTTTTATTTATTTTTTTTTAATTTTATTTAATATATTGCATATACACAGTTTGTTCATTTGCTTATTGATTTTTTTTTAGTCTGAAGTGAATATGAATAAAATTCCAAGAGTGTTCAAATGCATATTTTAGTGGTCATAAACCCTCAGCGGGTTTTGATATCAGTGCCATGCTGGCCTAAACTAGTGAATTACCAAGTCTTTTTTTCTGCTCCTCTTTTCTGTACCAGACTATGAATAACTAGTGCCATTTTCATTTTCATTTTCCTTTTTTTCTTTTTTTGCCTTTATTATTTTTGAGATTATTATATAATTACATCATTTATCCCTTCCATTTCCTCCCTTAAACCCTCCATATTCTCTTCCTTGCTTCTTTCAAATTCAAGGCCTCTTTTATCATTAATTAATGTTTCATGCCTATATGCATATGTATATACATAAAGATTCCTAAATATATCCTTCTCATCTGTGTAATATTGCTTCTACATATGTTTTCAGGTATTTGATATTGAACAACCAATAGATGTGGTCTTCTCTGGGAAAGACAACTTTTCTTGCTCTCAGTGTTCCTTAATTGCCTGTAATTCTTCGTGTAGGATTGAGACCTTGTGATTTTCTTCTTGACCCACTTTGGCATGTCTTTTGGTGCCTTTATTGAGCTCATTTCTTCTTTAAGCATTCAGGAGGTCTCCTCTCAACTAAATTTTTTAAATTGCTTTTATTGAGCTATATATTTTTCTCTGCTCCCATCTCTTCCTTCCCCCTCCCATTCTACTTTCTCCCATGGTCTCCAAGTTCCCAATTTACTCAGGAGATCTTGTCTTTTTCTATTTCCCATGTAGATTAGATCTACATATATATATATATATATATATATATATATATATATATATATATATCTTAGGGTCCTCTTTATTGTTTAAGTTCTCTGGGATTATGAATTATAGGCTTTTTATTTTTTCTTTGCTTTATGTCTAAAAGCCACTAATGATTGTGTTGTCTGAGCTTTTCTGTCCTGCCCAGTTCCCGCAGTCATTAAGTCCCAAAGAAATAACATAGAGGTCTACATTAGTTAAAAACTAATTTGCCTAGTAACTCAGACTTCTTATTAACTCTTATAACTTATATTAGCCCATTATTCTTGCCTAGTTAGCCACGTGGCTCGGTACCTTATATAGTGAGGCAATCACATCTCATCTTGCTTCTTTTGTGGCTGGGACAGGACTGCAGACAAAGTTTTCCTCTTTCCAGAATTCTCCTGTTCTTGTTGTCCTGCCTCTACTTCCTGCCTGGCTATTGGCCAGTCAGCATTTATTTAAAATATAATTGACAGAATACAGACCATTGTCCCACACCATGATTGAGTATGTATTATGTTTATCTTTCTTGATTACCTCACTCAATATGATGTTTCATAGATCCATGTATGACAAGAAATTTAAATCTTTGAAGATAGAAATTAAAGAAGACACCAGAAAGTGGAAAGATCTGCCATGCTTTTGGGTAGGTAAAATTAACATAGTAAAAATGGCAATCTTACCAAAAGCAATCTACAGGTTCAATACCTCAACTATCATCATATAGCCTTCATTCAGTAATTGATGCAACCAGATGCAGAGATCCACAACAAAGCAAAAGGCAAAATCTGGGAAATCAGTTGAAGAGAGGGGGGAGGAAATATATGAACAAGGGAGGCTCATATATATCCCTCACCTTAACGGGCCAGGCTTTGTTGACTCCCCATGGGAGTTCTTACCCTTCACAAGGAGTGGCTGGGGGTTGGGCTGGGAGACAGTTGAGGGGGCGCAGGCAGAGGGGTGGGAGGGATAATTGTGGTCAGAATGTAAAATGAAATTAAAAATAATAATATATGAATCATTCCTAATTTGTGATAGCATGAGTATTGGTTTAATCAGGTACAATGATCTGTTTTGATATGGAAAAACACTGTGTATTTACTAATATTACTAAGTTCTTATTTTATATTTAGGATCACTTAAAAGATAGCAGAAGGAGGGAGAACATGAGAAAGAAAGTCAGGACCGTGAGGGGTGCGTTCACCCATGGAGACTGTGGGACAGAACTAACGGGAGATCACCAACTCCAGTTGGAATGGGACTGATGGAACATGAGACCAAACCGGACTCTCTGAATGTGGCCGATGGTGGAGGCTGACTGAGAAGCCAAGGACAATGGCACTGGGCTTTGATTCTTCTGCATGGACGGGCTCTGTGGGAGCCTTCTCAGCTTGGTTGATCACCTTCCTGGACCTGGGGGGAGTTGGGAGGACCTTGGTCTTAACATAGAGTAGGGAACCCCGATGGCTCCTTGGCCTGGAGAGGGAGGGGGGGTATGGGTGGAGGGGAGGGGAGAAAAAAAAAGAAAAAATTTTAGAATTTAAATATATTAAAATTAAAAAAGATAATAGAGTATTTAAAAATCGATTTAGTAACCTGAATTATACTGGCTTCAGTTTATTATTGACATTCCTATTACTGAAGATAAGTTGCTTGATATACGGCCTATTGATTAGAAATAAGGAAAAGATGGGCTGCTGTGCTAGAGAATAGAATACTATTCTCGAGGCTCATTTAAATCACTGAGAGAGTTTTAAAAATACCAATCCTGGTACTTCACCTGGTACCAAATAAATCAGAATTTATGGTAATAGAACAAGGGGATAGGGACAGTTTTTTGTTATTTTTTTGTACTTCATATGCAATGGCAATTTATGGACAGTGGTGAGGACTGCTGACACTCATGGGCAATGGGTACCATGGGGAAGCCGTTTGGAATGAGCTCATTGCACACAGAAAGTAAGGACACTCACAGCTCTGTATACTGCTCAGCAATGGGCTGTGCCCAGCCTCTCCAGTCATCCTCTTCCTTCTTATGACAATAACCTTGGGTAGGAATGACGGCATACTTGATCTTTTCCATCACAAGCACTTCTACTCTGCCTGCCTTTGAGTCTCCGCCAATTGGAGTGATGGTGGCCGAGTTCCTTCATAAAGCAAATTCTAAATGAGTAGCTTGTTTTTACATAGTTTCTGGTCATTTACATCATATAGCATATAAACTTTGTGGGCATTTGCGTGAGAAAGATCTGTTTATTCTTAGACGCTTTGAAAATCAGTAACATCTGGGCGCTAGTCCCTGATATCAAGCTTAGCTCTTCTGCCTTTATAGTATTTCATATTTGCTTTGCTTAACAATGAACACATAAATGTTATGTGTAGAGACACTAAATCCCTTCAAGTTGCAGGTGGGTTTATCAGTTTATGTAGTTTTCCATCGCTGTGACAAAGCACTGAGATAGCTCACAAGAAAAGGTTTGTTTTTGTCCAAAGTTTCAAAGGTTTCGGTCCACTGCTACACCACCATTTTGTGCCTGTGGCTGCCGAGTACATCCTGATAGAGGGCAGATTAGGGGAGTCACAGGCAGGAGCCAGGTCCCGCACATGCCCTGGAGGTACAGTTTCTCAGTAGTAATCTGACTTCCTTCTCCTAGGCCCCATGACCTAATGATTTCCCCACCTATTGGTAATTCACAGGATAGAACAAAGCTCCAACTCAAGAGGGCATTTAGATCCAAATTACAGTTGTCATTATGCTTGATGTCAAAATGAAAATTCTGTATACATGAAAAGGAGAAATACTCCTAATTATACGTGACATATGCATTTGTGAATCCTATCCCCATATGAGAATGCTTAACTGATTAGGTGCTCCATTTCCTCAAATATTCTTTAAAACAGTTTCTTCTTTTGCATGTCTGAAAAGTTTTATTCTAATAGTTATTTCTTAAATGTGAAAAATAAGTGGAATTTAGAAACACATTTTTAATTATAAAAATGATTAATGAGTGTGCACCATTGGAGGACTCTCTGATTTAATAGTCTCCATTATTCAGCCATAACTCAAATAACTATTATCATTCCAGGGTGAGAAAAAAAGTCCCCTTAGATTAATAAACATAAATCTTCATGGTCATCAATTTTCCTCGATGTTTCTTTAACAAAGGCCAGAAAGATTAGGGCTTTGAAGAGAGCATCGCTCATTTCTGTCAGCATCTGATTATTTATCCTTCTAAGTTAAACAAAACCCTCGTTATGACAAAGCCTAAACTTTGAATAAATCTGCAGCCTACAATCACAGAACAGAGAGGGCGAGGAGAGATACACACAGGGCCAATGTCTCTCAGCTGAAACTACTGCTGTTGTTCCTGGTTGAACATACACAACTGACCATGGAGATGGGCTTATCTCATTTGAGGCGGTGCTCTTCTGATCATGTAGCCCTGCTTCATTTCCCTCAGATTCGCTCTGACTTCCTCATCCATAGCAAATGAGAGAACTACCAGGGTCAGAGGCAGCCACGAGGGAAAGAAAAATGGTCTGCAGAAACAGTTCTTACTTTCTTCTCTGCCACATATGTTTGCATATTCATAGTGTGTGGGTGGGTTAAGCAACACACATACACACACGTACACTCATATATATACATATATAACACTTATTTTTAATAAAAGCAAGCTCTTTATGTTTGTTAAACACAGCCCCGAGAATTCTTTTCATAGTATATTTTGAATAACATTTTAATATGCTACCTTTATTCACTATTTGAGAATTTCATACATGCATACAATATATTCTGATTATATTTACCCCTCTTAGCACCTCTCAGATCTATTCCTCACTTTTTAAACCCTCCCAAGGTTCTATGAATGCTACCCATATACTTCTTATGTTCATTACAAGTGAGTACAGAAAAGACCTTATTTCCTTTATTGTTAAAATTATAATGAGTTTTTAATCTCAGGATATTTTAATAGTATAGCTTTTCTACCATTTCATAAGCTTCACACACACACATACACAGAAACATGTTTTCACATAAAAAAGTTTTATTGGAGTTACCTTGCTTAGGGGATAATGTCCTCTCTGGAAGCCATAGGTGGCCAAATAAAAAGCCCAGAGCCAAGTGTAGACTACCCACCCTGGAGCTGTAGATCAGGAGAGACACCGAAGACCCACCACACAACACAGCCTCTCAGTGTTGCTCTTGGTTCCCATTAGAACTTGGTGGTCAGACTCTGTTGTGGGAAACATCATTACCTCTTAGACACAGGACATGGGGAAATCAAGTTGGTACTTGGTACAAATTTCTTCCTTGTGTGTGTGTGTGTGTGTGTATCATGTTTCTTGTGTATTGAGGTCAGAAGACACGTTGTGAGAGTTGTTCCTCTCTGATTTTGTGTGAACTGCGGATTGAACTCAGGTAGAGAGACTTGGCATTAAGGGCCTTTACCTGCTAAACCAACTTGCTGCTCCTGCCCCTTTTAAAATAAAGTATGTGTGAGCTTCTAAACCCACACAGTCCTATGTGACAGAGAAGAGAAAGTAAGATTTGTGTCTGAAGGCCATTTTTTATGTCCTATGTGGCTGATTTTAAAATCTAAAAACTTAATTCAGAAGTAGGAAGGGGTTATTAAAAGGTATTCAGGAGTAATGGAAATAACTTGATGGATAGAAAAATAAGTGGGAGCATATAAAAACATAATATGTGACCCAAGTTTCCACTGAGTAATCTATTTACTTTTTTTTAAATGTGAGATAGTAACAGAAGTATTTAAGGAGGGACTGGAGAGGTGGCTCAGTGGTTAGGAGTAATTATTTGATATTCTAAAGGACCAATTGCCAATCGCATTCTTTGCATCTTATCGAGTACTAGAACAGTGATTATCATTCACAGAAGCTAATTATTATTGCTTACGTTTTTGACTTCTGTGTGCCATAGTAATTTCTTTGTACTTACAGCTGGAAAATTATAGCCAGAAATAACCAGATGCACAGCTCTAGAGCAAAGTTCCCAGTTGTTACTAGACAATTGCAGTAAGTTCCTGCATTGTGTGTCACACTGCTTCTGAAGCTCACTTTTACTAATTTGATGTGATTTAATTTACAAATGTGAAGAGAGTATCTGCACATACATGACAGGATTAACCCTCAGTTGACAGGTTGGGAGACATTTCTCTTCTGTCCCCATCCTGGAGCCATCCTGGCATTTCCTTCTGTGTGCTGGGCTGATTCTAAGTGCCAGTTGGAAGGAGGCAACGGGGCAAATTCTTCTCTGTATCCCCTAGAGTTTCAAGTCTTCCTCTACATGGTACTAAAGCTAAAGGAGGGGGATGCCAGGCTATACCAGCCTCCCAGGAATATAGGGCCTTGTAATGTAGGAGTAGTGGCAAAGGAACTGAAAGAACAGAAGGGGAGGGGAGGTTTCCTACCATTTATTTTAAATAATTTCTTTCCATATCATCTTTAATGCGTTGCTGGAGAAACAGATCAGGAGACTAGGGAAGTAACTAGGTAACTAGGTAACAGAATGGGCCATATGAGCATGGCAGGAAGGGAGGAGAGAGAGAGAGAGAGAGAGAGAGAGAGAGAGAGAGAGAGAGAGAGAGAGAGAGAGAGAGAGAGAGAGAGAGAGAGAGAGAGACAGAGAGAGAGAGAGAGAGAGCGAGCTGGGAAGGTTGTAGTCTCATCTTTTGTTTCCTAGTGAAAAGTCAGAGATCTTGGTTTGTGCCAGCTTTTAAGAGCATCTGTCATCTTGTGAGTTTGCAGTTAAAGCATGCCTTTCTTTCCTTTTGTTATCTATTCTGCGATAAGGGTTAATTCGGGGACTAACATTTGGGTATTTATTATCTATGATGGAAAAACAAACAAAAACAGAAAAATCCAAATTTCATATGGGTGTACACCATCAACAAGAGGGCTCAGGTAGAGGGTCAATGCTTATTGCACTAGGACAGATCCTGGCGGTTTGTATGAGTCTATACGCAACCAAGTAATTTGTTCTTATTTTTACTCTGAGCACCAAGCAAAGATAGTTTTAGTGTTTGAGGAGAATGTCAGCAAATCTGACTTCCAGCGAGGTGTTAGCTTTAGAGCCATTCAGTGTGGAGTTCCTGGCAAGATGCTGCTCCTTAGCAGGGCATAGGCTGAGGGCATCTGCAGGCATTCATGGCAGTAAAGTCAGGGATGGATGTGGGATGTTTTAGACTCCATGGAATTAAACACAAGATAACCATAAATTATACCAAAATCACTTTCTGACAACTCAGAACAGCATTCATGTTACAATTTTAAAGAAACCCAGAGTCCTCAGTAGTATGTGTGGGGCGATCAGGCAGCTACATCAAATAGAAGTTGAAGATAAAATGACATTTTTACAGATACAGATAAATCTAAACATTTTTGGTGCAATTATCTTTGGTTATGATCTTTTGTTATAAACCAAGGAAGGTATTTTAAAAGCATTTGTATGTTAGGATGGATGGACACAAGGCATACAAAAATGATTTAACATTTTACTACTGTTTAGTCACTAAGATGACAGAATATGCTGTTGCTTTCCTCAGGAGATTAGAGAAGAAAAATGCCCAAATTTTTCTCTGGTAAACTATTTCAAAAGGATCCTATCCAATATTTCTGAAGTGGTAGATGTATTATCTCACTTCTGCTAGAGAGATCCCCGGGTCCCCTTTCAAACATTCTTAGTCAGTTTGGCTTATGGTTTTGTCAGAGTACCTGCAGGATTGCTATTGACCTGTTTCTTTAGCTAACTCACTGCTGAGCCATTCTGCAGGCCAGACTTGTTCTTTCAGTTAATTCCCAGGCGGACACAGTCAACAGGAGCACTGTGCCATGAGGACAATCTGTCTTTCATTGGCTGAACTTGCTAGTATAGGTATTCTCTGATTTAGAAGCTACTGAAAGCTCTTTGATAAATTAAAAGTACATACATATATATATATATATTTGACATTTAAGGTGAATTTTTGAATTAGTAGTGAAAGGACATTTTTAAATAAAAGAGTTTTCTCTAAAAAGGAAAAAAAACTGTTTAAGCTGTGTTGAAAATTTATTGGAGATGGGGAGTTGAAGAGATGTCTCAGTGGATAAAGACTTGCTGAGCAAGCCTGAGGACCAGCATTTGGGATTCTGGCATGCATATAAAAGCCCAGGGTCTCTGTGGGCCACCTGCTCTTGTGTGCTATGGAAGTAGACTCAAGAAATTCTGGGGAAAACTGGCTGCCTAGTCTAGCAGAGTGGATGAACTGCAAGATCAGTGGGAGGAGCTATCTCAATAAAAAAAGGGGGGGGGGAAGAATGATTGAGGAAGACATTCAGGCGTCAGTCTCTGGCCTCTTCACACGCCTGGACACACATGCGTGTGCACATATGTATGCTCATAAACGTGTGTACTTGAATATATGCACACACACACACACACACACACACACACACACTCATGAATTAGGTAGAAAAGAAACTGGCAATAAAGTAAATGATGACAAAATGTTTTTAAAGTTGAGTTAAAAATAAAGGATAAAGGAAATTTATCCTCAACATTATTGGTGCTTAGATACATCAAGTGCCAACCGGGAAAACTGCTTTTTATTGATTTCTTACTAATGTGCATGTATTTATAATGTTTGTGCAGGAATCACAGGACAATTTCTTTTTCTTTTTATTAAAAATTTCTGCCTCTTCCCCGCCTCCCATTTACCCCCCTCCCCCTCTAACCCCTCCCTCTCCTATCCAGAGAGCAGTAAGGGTTCCCTGCCCAAGTCCAAGTTCCTCCCCACTACATCCAGGTCCAGGAAGGTGAGCATCCAAATAGGCCAGCTCCCCTCCCTCCGCAAAGACAGTATGCGTAGTAGGAACCAAATCCAGTGTCCTTGTCCTTGGCTTCTCAGCAGCCCTCATTGTCCGTCATGTTCAGGGAGTCTGGTTTTATCCCATGCTTTTTCAGTCCCAGTCCAGCTGGGCTTGGTAAGCTCCGAATAGATCAGCCCCACCATCTCAGTGGATGGGGGTACCCCTCACAGTCCAGACTTCCTTGCTCATGTTTTCCCTTCTTCTGCTCCTCATTTGGATTTTGGGAGCTCAGTTCGGTGCACCAATGTGTGGCTCTGTCTTTATCTCCATCCATCGCCAGATGAAGGTTCCCTCACGGTCCTGACTTTCTTTCTCATGTTCTCCCTCCTTCTGCTCCTCGTCAGGACCTTGGGAGCTCAGTCCGGTGCACCAATGTGGGGCTCTGTCTCTATCTCCATCCATCGCCAGGTGAAGGTTCTATGGTGATATGGAAGATATTCATTAGTATGGCTATAGGATCTGGCCTTTTCCGGCTCCCTCTCCTCAGCTGCCCACGGAACTAGCTGGGGGCATCTCCCTGGATACCTGGGAACCCCTCTAGAGTCAAGTCTCTAAATAATCCTAAGATGGATCCCTTAATTAGGATATATGCTTTCCTGCTCCCATAACCACCCTTCCTATATCCCAAGCATCCGATTCCCCCAAGCTCTCCCAATCCTCCCCTTCACGCTTTTCTCTCCCGATCTCCCCTTGTCCCCAACCCACCCCACCCCCAAGTTCCCAATTTTTGCCCGGCAAACTTGTCTACTTCCAATATCCAGGAGGATAACTATATGTTTTTCTTTGGTTTTACCTTCTTATTGTCTTCTCAAGGATCACGAATTATAGGCTCGATGTCCTTTATTTATGACTAGAAACCAATTATGAGTGAGTACATCCCATGTTCATCTTTTTGGGTCTGGGTTACCTCACTCAGAATAGTGTTTTCTATTTCCATCCATTTGCATGCAAAATTCAAGATGTCATTGTTTTTTATCACTGAGTAGTATTCTAATGTGTATATATTCCACAGTTTCTTCATCCATTCTTCCACTGAAGGGCATCTAGGTTGTTTCCAGGTTCTGGCTATCACAAATAATGCTGCTATGAAGTTGGTTCCCTTCTCCAACCTTTAGGTGGGGTCTGAGGACCAAACTCAGGCCATCATGCTTACACAGCAAGGTCTTTTGCCCACCTACAGTTCTCTGGCCTCATTTGAGCAAAATAAAGCAACTTGTTAAGTGAGAGTTTTCATGTCAAAGCAACAGCCCATTCTTCCTAACTGGTGTATCTCTCACCATTAAAAGAAGCAAGCTTGTTTCTGGTGACAACCTTTAAAGGTACATATTTTGAGATGAAGATGGACAAATGGACCACAACACATTAAGAAGCTCTCTAAAGCAAATCAAGCAACAGAATAAAGAAATAATGTAAGAGAATGGAGAAACTTTCTACAAGACAAATATCTGCTAAGGCACTGTCTTCCAAATGTGAGCTCTGCATTTCAATAGCACAAACACCTAGTAACCAAGTTAGAAGCTGGACAGAGGCTTGGAGATTTCTCAAAAGAAGATACAGGATAGACAGCAGGCATGCAAGAAGATGCCCAGAGCCACCCATAATCAGGGCAATGGAAGAAGTACCACATCACACCTGACAACAAGACTACACAGTTGGTGAGGATGTGGGGAAATGGGGAGGCTCAGACCCTCAGTTGATGTGCAAAAGGATCCAGTTACTATGGAAAGCTCTGCAGGGCTCCCTTAGCAAATCAAAACTTTTATCCAGCAAGTTCCAGAATTTTATTCAGAAGAATTGAGAATTCGGATATGGGGGAGATACAGCCTCTGACATGTGTAAGATAACATTTTGAAGATCCAAGATGTTTAAATAATCTTAAAGCGTCAGAGGCCAAAAGAAAATGTGCCATAAAACACATAGAAGAATTTTATCACATGAGACAACAGAGGTGAATTATGGTGAACAGAATGAAGCACTCAGAAGACACTGTTTGATGCCATGCCCATGAGGAATTCCATCTCATCAGTCAGAGAACCCACAGGATGCAATGGTGCCATCAAGGGCTGAGGAAGGGACATAGCTTATTACTACTAAAGTAAGCCAAAAGGTTTCTGTTAGAGAACCCATTCCTTTTAGAGATCTGCTTGCAGCCCTGAGCCTGCACTCAACAGTGATGAATTCTACATTTAAAAATTTTAGAATGTAGATCTCACCTTATGTTCTCAGCACAATAAAGTAAAAACATTAAAAAGCTGTTGCTGCTCTGTCATGCATTTGAAGATACAATTTTTGGTTCAAGGATTAGATGATTAAGCTATCAGTTTGAATTGCATGATTCCTTTAATGAGAAATGACATTTAAACACAGCCCCTGAGAAGAATGCTGCTGTTGAGCCTGGCAAATCAATGTTATAGAAGAGGAGCAAAAAAGGTAAGTACTTGACTGCTCTGCCCTGAATGTCCTCCCAGCAGACAGGCATTCTTCTCCAGACTCCTCTTCTCATCAGTGCCGCAGACAGGCTTACGTGAACAAACGGGGGATTCTGCACAGCAGTTTTCTTTCTATGTAGCTTCCATTCACTGTTGGTAATGGGAGAAAATAGAGGACCTTCCAGAGATGCTTACAACACAGCTACCGACTGCGTTACGATGGTGTCTTCACTGATGTGTCTGATAGTGCATCAGGTTAAATGTATGACTAGAGGATTTTTGTGACTGCACAGTAGAATCCCAGATGAACCCTGACTTCATCTGCTCACTTGTGTGTAGCAGCCATTTCCCGAAGGAGACAGTCACTGGGCAAAGTGACAGCATAGATAGTACCGCTTCTTGATGTCTGATGGACCACCAACGTTGCCGTGCCTGGCCTTGGAGCTCTTCTTCATCTACAAAACTCCTCCCCTCTCTACATCTGAACAACCTTTTCACAGTTTTGTCTTTCTTGTTAATTGTCATAAGTGTTCACACCTTTGCATATAAAGTTTTAGATATAAAGATGGCTATTGTTCTTTGCTGTTGTTATAAATCTTGTCCCTTCTCCTGTGGAACTAGTGAGACTAGAAAGAAAGAACATACAGTTTGTTATTTAAATTATATCATTTCATAAAGTGTTGAACACCAAGGGAAGGATATTCTCTGCAGAACTGATTACTTTTGCAGATATTTGTCTTCTGAAAGGATTCCTCCTCAGGACTGGACAGATGACTGAGCACTTAAGAACACTCACTGCTCTTGCAGAGGAGCTGGATTTGGGTCTCAGCACCAACAACTGGCAACTCTCAACACCCTGGAACTCCAGTTTCTAGGTTTCTGATTACTGAGGGTACCTGCAGGTACATGGTGCTCATGCAGATGCATGGGCACACATACATACCAATAACTAAGAAGAAGATTTAAAAGATATCCTCATTTTCATAGAAGCCCATTTGATGCCCCCTTTGTGGTTTACAATTCCCCCACATAATGCTAGACACTGAGTCTCAATCATGTTTAGAGTTAGTTCACTTTTGTCCCAGGGTCCTGGAATTTTCAAGCACAATGACAGACGGTTCTATAGACGGCCACTAGATGTCACCATTGACCAGTGCACTATGACTAACTGGCTTCAACCTTGAAGCAGGTATTATAATGATTTGCTCCCTAAAATAGGGACTGGTCAGAAAAAAGTCAGTAGACAAAGGTCACAGCATGATTTTGAATAGGCAGAAACAACTCCCATCACCCTCCCATTAACTTCTGACCCACAAAACCCCGCTGAGGAAACAGCAGGTAGACAACTGGAAGCCTCTAACCTGGGCATTGAACTCAGAATGTAATGGTCCCTGAGACAGCTTACTGTGTGTGCGTGTGCGTGTGCGTGTGGGCGTGCGTGTGCGTGTGCATGTGTGTGTGTGTTCTATGGTTGTCCACGTGGGTGTACATGGAAGCGAGCAGCTGAGGTTGTGTAGGGATCCATACTCAGGTCCCCATAATTGCTTTGTAGGTAGTTTATTACTTCGTCAGCATTAGTAATTAAAAAAATTAATTGATCTTCAATTTCCTTACCTGTGAAATAAATTTTAGTTTAATACCCTTTCAATTTTAAAGTGTGATATCTCTAAGCAGGTCCTTTACCAGATCGTAACTTCTTTATAGTCTCCTCCACAACTCATTCTGGAACATGGCCTTCTGCGGCCATTTTTCTTTCTACATTCTGAATAGTGTTAGCAATGTAAAGTGAGCTAGGTAGTTTTGTTCTGCCCTTTGTCCTATTTGTGACAACTGGATTGACTTGTTTTTAAATAAAAATTTTTAATAATCTAGAGTCTAGATTTTAGACTAGAACTAGAACAGTGGTTCTCAACCTGTGGGTAGAGATCCTCTGAGGGTTGAATAACCCCTTCACAGGGGTAAGCACAGATATCTACAACACAATTCATAGCAATAGCAAAACTATGGTGATGAAGTAGCAACAAATGTAATCTTATGGTTGGGGTCACCACAGCATGAGGAACTGTGTTAAAGGATTGCAGCATTAGGAATGTTGAGAACCACTGCTCAATAGACCAGTCCCTTCCCACACAAGGAAATCTATTCTTCTATGTTACCAAAATCACACCAAGATTATGTTTACTCCCTTAAACACTTTTCTCCAACCTACATGGTTTTTGCCTTCAGGTTTCAGCTGTTAGTTGCTTCATATTCTTGGTTGGTGTAACAGCTTCAGCACATAGAGGAAATAGTGTTAGCTTTAGGTTCCCACCCCAAGAATCACACTTTTCTTGAAAAAAATAATTTCATGCTTAACCTACAACATTTTAATGCTCATTATCTTTATGTAAGTTAATGTATTTTAAAAGTTTCATTAACAGTTAAGCCAGGTGGTGGTGGCACATGACTTTAATCCCAGCATTGGGGTGGCAGAGGTAGGTGGATCCATGTGAGTTTGAGGCCAGCCTGGCCTACATGAGCTAATTCCAGGACAGGCTCCAAAGCTACAGAGAAACCCTGTCTTGAAAAATGAAAAAGAAATTAGATATAAATTGTTTTCTTAAAATCTAGGGATTCTTTGAGAAACAATATATTAAGAAAATAAGAGTTTCTCTTGGCTCATGGTCTCTGAGATTTCAGTCCACAGTGCTCTGGCCCTTTTGTTTCTTGTCAATGGTAGTACAGTATGACATAAGCTGTAATTCCCCTCAGGGTGGCCAGAAAACAAAAAAGAGGAAAGGAGACATCCCAAATATCCCAGCTTCTTCCTATAGAGTGCACTTTCTAAAGGTTCCATATACTTACAATAGTACCATGGGCTGGAAGCTAAGCCTTTGTTATGTGAGCTCCGGAAGGATAATTCAGATCCGAACTATAGCGGCCACCAAGTACATACATGGTCTGGGACAATGGTCTATATTCTGTCAATTATATTTTAAATACATGCTGATAGGCCAGTAGCCAGGCATGAAGTATAGGCGGGACAACCAGACAGGAAGTAGAGGCAGGTCAATGAGAACAGAAGAATTCTGGGAAGAAGGAAGTCCTAGTCTTCAGTCCTGACCCAGCCACAGAAGAAGCAAGATGTGATTGCCTTGACAAATAAGATACTGAGCCATGTGGCTAACATAGACAAGAATAATGGGTTAATATATGTTGTAAGAGTTAATAAGAAGCCTGAGCTAATGGGCCAATCAGTTTATAACTAATGTAAACCTCTGTGTGAATTCTTTGGGAATTAACGACTGTGGGAACCGTGCAGGACAGAAACCTACAGACAGCACATATATTTCATTCTTCTACTGAATGTGAACTGAATGGGGATTCCTGTAGTGTGAGGTGAATATCAGGGGGGAATGGATGGGGTCAACACTGGAATAAGATTAAAAACAGAAAATTCTCTAATTTGAGTAAGAAAAGGTGAGGAAGCTGTGCATGCTTCCTTTCTCTGTTTGTGGAAGTACATTTCATGAGCTATTTGAAGTTCAGTGTTACTACAAGGTTCATTTCGATTATGTTAAGAGATCTGAGACCTACAGAGAGCTGATAGCAAGGTACACATGTGCAGAAGTACAGCACGTATCAAAGTGCACACGTGCAGAAGTACAGCAAGTCCTTATTGGATACATCAGTCTTACAACTGACACTCATGAGCAGTATAGTTCTCTAATAAAAACTTTTGATTCCCCCATGAAATTCATATTTTTTGAGCTCCTATATGAGTTGCAATCCTTTTTATAGAATTTCTTGGCACTCCCAGGAGACTGGGGACATTCGTTTGGCCCTTTTCACTTTGGAAAGAAAGAAAGCAAGCCTATAGCTTCTCCATGATGGCCCTTTGGAAACCTCAATGACACCCTTTTAAGGGGTTAAGAAAAAACCCAGACTGGAAATGGAGCAGCAATAACATACAGACTGGGAAAACTGCTGGTTGTTCCTGGTCTCTGACCCTCTCTACAAGGTCCCAGCTGGTATGCATTTGAAATTTATACCTTAATCTTGCTTCATGTTTGACATTGTTTTGCATTTTCCAAAAAGCACTTACATACATCCTTTCTCATGGACACTATTGCCGCACTAGCCCTACATTGCTATGGCATATCTTATCAACTGTGCTTTATACATGGAAATCTAGGCAAGATTTTGTGTAAAGGTCACATAGAACTTGGAGAAAACCTGTGTTTCTTTCTCCATAGTCGATGAGTGTTAAGATGCAAGAAGCTCTGTCTATTTTAAAATACAACATTTGTCTCATTGTTGAGAATATAACTCTCAAAGGCCTCTCAGTTCCAAATTAGAGACAAAACTGTTTTGCCTTACTATGCCTGCTATGTCAGATATATCCCGACCTCCACCACGTATGCCGTGGAAAAAACTCCAGGGAAGTAAGAATAAAATGATGAATTAGTCGTTTCCACAAAATGCGTAGTGCAATTCGTGATGGGATTTTGAGCTCAGCTTCCCAGTTTCTCATTTATATAGAAACTCTGGGATCATTATGCAGAGTGGCATGAAGGTATCAGAAATTCTGATCTGCATGAGATGCAAATTTCGAGTTTCCCCCAGTGTGATGTTTATGAGTGTTTTATGAAAGTAAAAAAGATTGTATGTTCAAACTAGTCAAAGACCTTTATCAAAGGACCTGTCCCAGCATCTCATATGCTTGACACTCTTGATGGGGACCCTTGCGGGTTAATTAAAGCAGCATCATCCTAATTTGCTTTCTCACAGAGTCATCCCCCACCCCGTCCCAATTACACTGTGTGGAAAGCTATATTAGAGAGAAAAATATTGTAATCCCTCTAGCATTCTTTTATTCTCCTCAGTCTTAACACAGTTTTAAATGTTTCCTCATAATGTTAAATTGTGATAATTGCCCAAACCAAAATCTTCATGTCCATAAATTAAGATTTAAAACACATTGATGTTTAAAACATATTTGCATGTTTCTTGATCAACAAAGGAAAATTAAATGAGGGGATTTAATTAGCAGTATATTTTTACAGTCACAAATGGCCCATGCTAAAACAACTTAACACGGCAGGGTCCGAGTACATCGAGGAAAGGGACTGTGAGAAAGATTGAAAGGTGCAAGGTGACAGAAAAATGTAATTTCCTCAGCCATCCTCAGAGGAGAGGCTGCATCCTGAACAATCAGAAATCCTGATGGGCCTGCTTATCCCACAGCTGCTCTCTCTGGCTGAAATTGAATTTCCCTGGGTACTCATGAGGCCGACTGGGAGCTTACATTTCCCTCTACGGCTTGCTTAGCACTGATTCCAGAAGCAAATCGAAGCTGTCTACTGCCAGATAAAATGGTTCACCTGTAGCTTTGAAAAGTGAAGTTTTAACCCTTACTTCTTTGGGACACTTAGGCTGCTCCAGAGAAATAAATCAATAATCCCTCCCGAGTTGCATATTGGGTGGGTGTGGTCTTGATGACTCCATGCACCTTTCTAGGATGTTGGAGTTCCCACAGAAGGTTCACTTCCACTGAACTTTTCTTTCTGGTCCACACGAAGCTGTGAACAAGACAGGGATCACGACCTCTCTCCACAAGCAATACAGTGACTTGTGCCGGAAAATGCAGATTGCCAGTGTGTAAAAGGCTGGGATCAATGACTGATTGCTCCCCATTTGCCAATTTGTTTTATTCCTATTCTGTGCTATGAGGATCCCTTTTCCCTTTTCTTTTCTTTTCGAGTGTATAATTCTATTACATCTCTCCCTTTCCTTCCTCCAAGCCGTCCCATATACCCCCATGCTTTTCCAAATTTATGCCTTGCTGTTTTATTGTTGAATTTATATATATATGTATGCATATACATATATATTCCTAAATAAATAAAATCTGCTCAGTCAATACAATGTTATTTGTATGTATGTCTTTGGGGCTGATGATTTTTTATTGGATATCTAATTGGTGGCGCTCTTCCTTGGGGAAAACTGTTCCTCCTGATTGATTGCCTGTAGTTCTTTGTGTTGGGTTGAGCGCTCATGGGCTTTCCCCCTCCACTTTAGTGTGCCTATTGTTGTCCTTATTCAGCGCATGTTTGGGCAGTCATGTTGGCGAGACATTACAGGTAGAGATTCTGACATTACTAGGAGTCACAGTCTCACAGGAACCTCCCTGCATTTTGGCTCCTACAATCTGTCAAGTCTGCAGTGATTGGACAGTTATATTACAGATGTAACATTGGGAACTGGCTCCACAACTTTGCATTTTGATTCGTTGTGGCTTTTGTATTAGTTTTTATTTGTTGCAAAGAGAAGTTTCCTTGACGAGTGAGAAGGATTACACTGATCCTTAGATTAAGGCCAAATACTTGTTTTGTTTTACTTTGTTTTGTTTGTTTATTTGGTAAAGTGGTGGTTTTAGGTTCTCCCCCAAGATCCATGACTACATTTGCCTCAGTAGTTGATAAAAATGTGTGTGTGTGTGTATATATATATATACATATATATGTATACATATGTATGCAATAGAAATTAATTTAAAAAGAGAATTTAAAAGAGAGAAAGAAGGGATGCTTAGGAGAGTTTGGAGGGAGGAAATGGAATGGGGAGGATGTAATTGTATCATAGTATGAAAAAAATTCCTAGATGTTTAGATTCTAAAAATCATTCCTAGCATATGCTCATCTATGTTCATAGCAGCATTATTTGTAATAGCCAGATCCTGGAAACAACCTAGATGCCCTTCAGTGGAAGAATGGATGAAGAAACTGTGGAATATATATATGCTAGAATACTACTCAGCGGTAAAAAAAAAAAATGACATCTTGAATTTTGCATGCAAATGGATGGAAATAGAAAACACTATTCTGAGTGAGGTAACCCAGACCCAAAAAGATGAACATGGGATATACTCACTCATAATCAGTTTCTAGCCATAATTAAAGGACATCGAGCCTATAAATTTGGGATCCTTGAGAAGATAATAAGAAGGTGAACTCCCAAAAAAAGATATAGTAATCCTCCTGGATATTGGAAGTAGACACGATCGCCAGGCAAAATTGGGAACTTGAGGGTTGGGCAAGACTGGGCCAAGGGAAGATGGGGAGAGAAAAGTGTGAAGGGGAGAATGGGGGAGCTCAGAGGAATGGGGTGCTTGGGATATAGGAAGGGTGGATATGGGAGCAGGGAAGCATATATCTTAATTTAAGGAGCCACCTGAGGGTTGTCAAGAGACTTGACCCTAGAGGGGTTCCCAGGTTTCCAGGGAGACGCCCCCAGTTAGTTCCTTGGGCAGCTGAGGAGAGGGAGCCTGAAAAGGCCAGTTCCTATAGCCATACTGATGAATTTCTTGCATATCACCATAGAACCTCCACCTGACTATAGATGAAGAAAATGACAGAGCCCCACATTGGAGCACCAGACTGAGCTCCCAAGGTCCTGATGAGGAGCAGAAGGAGAGAGAACATGAGAAAGAAAGTCAGGACCGTGAGGGAACCTCCAGCTGGCGACAGATGGGGAAGGTGACTGAGCCCCACATTGGAGCACTGGACTGAGCTCCCAAGGTCCTGATGAGGAGCAGAAGGAGCGAGAACATGAGGGAGAAAGTCAGGAACGTGAGGGGTGCGTTCACTCATGGAGACGGTGGGACAGAACTAATGGGAGATCACCAACTGCAGTTGGAATGGGACTGATGGATCATGCGACCAAACCCGTCTCTCTGAATGTGGCCAACAGCAGGGGCTGACTGAGAAGCAAAGGACATTGGCGCTGGGCTCTGATTCTTCTGCATGGACGGGCTCTGTGGGAGCCTTCTCAGCTTGGTCGATCACCTTCCTGGACCTGGGGGGAGTTGGGAGGACCTTGGTCTTAGCATAGAGTAGGGAACCCTGATGGCTCCTTGGCCTTGAGAGGGAGGGAGGGGAGGTATGGGTGGAGGGGAGGGGAGGGAAGGGGGAGAAGGAGGGGAGGGAAGGGGAGAAGGAGGGAGGGAAGGGGAGGAGGAGGGGAGGGAGGGGGGAGGAGGAGGGAAGGAGATGGAAATTTTTAAATATAAAAAAATAAACCATGAGAAAAAAAATAAATAAAAATCATTCCTAGATTTCTAGTACTAGGCACCAGGCATACTTTTTCTCTTATTGAGTGGGTCTTTTTATTTTCTTACATTTTTTCCAAGGCAGGGTATCTCTGTAGCTTTGGAGCCTGTCCTAAAACTAGCTCTTGTAGACAAGGTTGGCCTCGAACTCATAGTGCCTCTGCCTCCTGAGTGCTGGGATTAAAAGTATGTGCCACCACTGCCGTGCTTTTGAGTGGGTCTTAAGTTCAATTAGAAAGCTTTGGTTACCACCAAGGAATACTGCCATGTCAGTTACTGTTATGACTATTGTTATGGATGCTATTATTGAATTTTAATACATACCCTGGGGCACTTATACTTTTTTTCCTTCTTCGGTTAATTAAGAGTAGGATGGGAGAGATGGCTTAATGGCTTAGAACACTTACCGCTCTTATAGAGGATCTGGGTTTGGTTCCTAGCACCCACATCAAATTGCTCACACCTTCTGTAACTCTAGTTATAGGGGACCCAAAACATTTTTCTGTCACCTGCAGCTATCCACACAAATGTACACACACCCACAAACTGCCACCGCCACCACATTTTTAAAAATTTAGAAATAATAACTCATGGTATTAATATGTGTTAAAACAACTTCTACGGTCCTCAACACTTCTCTTGAAGCTTGTTTTTTTGACATGTTATTGGATTTACTTTGATTATTTTCTTCTCCTACCTTCCTTCCCTCCTTCCCCTCCCTCCCTCCATTTCTGTATGTGTGTATGCATTTATTTATTTAATCATTTATTTATCCATTTATTTATTTATTTTTCTGTTTCAAAAGCTTTATTTTATCTTGGTCCAAAACTTGGGAGTGGTTCTCAGATGCTTACAAAGAGACTAGAGAGGTTTAAGATGACCTCCAGAGGATGGCTGGTGCTGAGCAGAGGAGTGAGCCACTTAGAAGGCCAGGAGACCTCTTTTCTAGTCATGTTTGAGAGTGGGCATTTCAAAGAGTTACTTTCCCAGAAATGGCTAGGGTATGCCCGTCTGCATTTCTTGGTCCAGGGAATCTTGCCGCAGTTGGTCTTGTGATTACCCATTTTATTGATGAGCTTCACATCCTCAATAAGGAAGTGTTTTTTTTTTCTAGAAAATTCACAAAGATGTGAGACTATAGACATGATGATCCAAGAGGTCCTGGTCCAGATTCTTCTTCAAAGGCAAAGCAGCAGTGTCTTGGCTCTTACCTCACTCATCTTGTGATGGTTAATCAACATTCTATAAGAGCACATGGCCTCTGCAGATCATTTTGTAACTTGAGGTGAAGCGGATGCCTTCACACTTCTTGGCCAATTCACAGAAGTTGTGGCCTACACCTTCCAGAGCCAAGTCATTCTGTCAAATAACAGCCTAGAGAGAGGTAAGCTTAGGAAGTCCGAAGGGGCAAGTTGACAGCCAGTTGAAGGAAGCTCCCCCTTCTGCAGAATAATTCTGATGAATAGGTGAGGTTACACTGATAAGCAGTATGGAGCCAAATGACAAGAAACCATAGCTAATCCCAGGAGATCAAGGTGGAGGAAATAGTCGCCAAGCAGCAACTGGAGAGGCTGGAGAGCTGTTGGAAGAAAGAGGGAGTCTCCTGGTCTGTTAAGTCCCAACACTGGTGAAGCAAGAACAGATCCAGGGAATCTCCGGGGTACTGCCTTTATTATTTTCTTAACGGTTTTGCTCTCATGAGGACTATGGAAACTACGAATTATTTTTCTGGGTTATTGTTGTGTTGCAACAATGTCCTATGCTCTTTTTTAACTTAAGCTTTTGTGCTCTCTGCTCAGCCTTGGCACACTCTCCCAGAGGCTAGGTCAAAGCATTCAGGAAGCCATGGAAAGAAGACAGGCTCTGTGTATCCTTGAAACTGATGATGGGAACCTGAGTGGGCGTCACTCACACTGTTAGGAGTTTGACTATGTGTGCTGACACTCCCCTTTGACACATCTTTTCTTCACCTTCCAGAAAAAAGCATATCACCTTTTGGATTTGTCGAATTGAGATTTCTTGACACTGGCAGCAGTTGAATGGCTTTCTAAATCATTGATGTTTTACTGGAAGCAGTCTGCTCTCACTGTTAAGGTAGAAGTGATGGTCTCAGTGAATTTCTCTTCTTTGTCCAGAAGACTAGCTCAAAATCTACTATCACCCTCATAACTTGAATGAAGAAATGGAGGTCCAGGCCTCACAGCTTACAGCTTGTAAATATGGAATTTAGTACTTACCCAACTCCATTATCAATTCTTATCAAATTATACAGAGTCCATACTTGTTACTTTATATTTTTAAAAGATAAAAAGAGCAAAATATCACATTTCTTTGTGAGGGAAGTTTACCTGTGCTTCCAATTCCACCTGTTCTTGCATCATCTCTTGACACCAGGCAAGGACTTTTTCACGGGTCTCCACAACTTGAAGAAATGGTCCCACAAGAGAGTTGCTATTACGTTCTACTGAAAGAGCTAGTATCCACTCTCTCTGTTCCTATTAGAATAAACTGTGTTCTTGTGCAACTTGACATATGGACCCCAGAAGTGATCATTTGAAAGGCAAGAAATGTCCTCCTATCTATTCTTTGTCAGAAAGTTAAAATGCCCAGAGCATCTGCTTGTATGCATCAACACAATTAGAAAACTTTTGTCCAAAAAAATGAGAACAAAATACAATGTTGGCATATTTTTATTAGGAAGGCAAATTATTAACATGACAAGATGATATGCTGTGAAGATCCGTGCTTCTTGTGCTATGTTGTCTCTGTGAGAGGTCAAGCAATGGACTTTCTTCTTCTCATTATAAAGGACCCCTGAGTAATATTGTCACAGTCATTGAAACTTCTTTTCATGCGAGTTGAACCACTACTTTTAATCATACATTCCAAAAAAATAGGCTTTTGACACCAATTTCTTGTGTGCAAATTCTAAAGTAATTGTTTTAGCTTTCTAAGTTTTGTAAAAGAGCAGAGGTTAGGAAAATGGGACTTTGGAGGAATGCCTGGGTTGTAGACTAGAAAAAATATGGGAATTTAGGCAGCCCAGGGATTGTGAAATTTACTTTAATTGGAAAGAGATGGAAAGATTTAAGATAAGTAAATGCTGTGGAAGTTTTCCTTGTTTACAATTTGTCATATGAACAATCTAGAATTACCAGTAGGATAAGTATTGTAGGTGTTTTTATTAACTTCTCTTCCAAAAGCTGAAAATCTTAGTGCTTTACTGCTACATTAAAGTCCTTAATCTCCTCTTCCTTCTTTTTGACTCCATAACCATTTCTGTCTTTCTCTTTAAAACAAAGAAATATCTACAGAGTTTCTCAGTTTTGTACATATGACCAAAGGCCACCCCTCTTTTTCCTTGGGATAGTCTTGTTCAATACAATTGTGATAATCATTCAAACTTTGTTTCATTCAAACTATTCACACAAAAGGCCAAACCTATTCATCATAATGGGACAGAAGATTTGTCACTGACTTTAAAGTTTATCCAGAAGTGACACATCAACACATTTCTAGCTGTGAAATTCTTTTCCGAGAGTTGGACACAGGCAATCTACTAGAATGATGTTCTTCAAAGTTGATTATTTTTAGTAGTCTCTCCATTCTCTTTATTCTTTCCACTGTTGTATGCAACTCTCTTAATCTGATATAATCCTATTGGTCTATGTTTTTGCTTTTGTTGCCTGTGCATTTGGGTCTTAGCTACAGAATCATTGCATATATTGATGTTTTAGTGTTTCCCCTATGTGTTCTTTGAGCAGTTTTGCTGTTTGAGGCACCAGGTTTATATCTTTGATCTATTTTGAGTTGATTTTTGTGTATGTTGAAAGATGGGAGCATATTTTTTCTGAATATAAATATAGATCTTCCTAGGATCATGTATTGAAGAAACTGTCTTTTATGCATGGTGTGTTTTTGATGTGTTTCTCAAGAATCAATTACTGATAGATACATAGATTTATTTCTGAGTTTTTTTATCTGATATTTTTTTCTTATACTGCTAACTATGCAAACACTTTCCCAGTTCCAAAATATTAAAACATTTTAGTTAGCTTCAAATCTTTAGAAAAAGTCTACCATGAAGGCTTTGAATATTGACTCAACTAGAACAAGACTTGCAATCATAGGAAGCTTGACTCAAAGTAGTACTTCGCTCTGTGATGTGACTTTCATATCCTTCTTCCTTTTCCTTTTTATTTTTGTAGCTAATTGAGGTTATATATACAGATTAACCTTGCACTTCCAAGCTCTTTGGAGATTGTACACTCAGGTATGTTGAAATGGGAAAGCCAGTCAGATAGTTGCTTGCCATAGTGGTTTAGAAATACTCATGTATTACTGAGAGTAAACAATGTCTTGAGACTAGCTAATGTTTTGAACAAAACAAATATATGGATTAGATCACTCTTTCTTATTTAGGAAAATATCTACTCTTTTATCCTCATACCTCTTTTCCCCTTTATTTCTTTACTTCCCCTTGTCTTCTAAAGAACATATAGTATCTGACAACTAGTGTGCACATTATTTTATTTGCTTGACTAAATATTGACAAGACATCACAGCACATGTATTCTTTTTTATAAGTCAAATTCAATACATAAATTAGAAATAACAGCATGAGGTAAGCATTCATGCACGTTAATTAATGTAACATTATGTAAAATGAGTCATTACCTAATTTGTCTGTTCTACTTTTTATGTAGATTGCATTTTCTGTTAGTACATGTTGTTTTATTCCTCATACAATAGGATTTGAAAGGAATAGAGTTAGCAGTAAGAGTACAGATAAAGCAATTTGTTTGACAAGAGGACAAAACTGAAATTTTGAAATAAGGCAAAACATCATCCCTACCACCACCCCCTCCAAACTCAGACTATTGTCAGGTTAAAAGTCTGTTGCCTAAGGCAGAAAACACTGAAGACTACATAACATTTAGAGTTCACCTCTTTAATAGTGGAAAGCAAACAAGCACCCCCCAACAACAGTATTTTACTGTTGCATATAGTGTATTTTTTTCATAAGAATATGTTTTGTATGGGCCACTAAACAGTGCAGGGATTTCAGGATCAGAAAATGGAGATAAATTAGAAAGGGCTCATAAGATGATAGATAAAGGTCTGTGGAGTTTATCCATTAGGAAACATAATTGAGTGAAAAATATAGTTTGATTCACCACTAATGTAAGATAGAGCCTCTAAGAGTTTGATAAATGTGAGTAACTCAAACCACGGAATTGTATAAGTATATGTTAGGAGCATGGTGGGGTGAATGGGTTTTCTATTTAATAGGCAGGAGTGGCTTTACTTGGCAGCACTGCCAGTTGAGTGTATGTCCTTAAGCTTCCATAAAGGTGACCAGAATTGTTTAGGCTTTTTTTTTTAGCCTTAGAAAACAAACCCTTGAGGATCATCAACATTCTTATTATAAAACGGCCCCTGACCGTGCTTGGGTAAGAGACTAGGTGTAGGTCTGTTGACACTGGGTGTGGGAAAGAAAAAGAAACTCTCCAACAATGTCATCGTCTCCAGTGTAGAAAGAGATCAACTCTAGGCAAATGTAATTTTCTCCAGTGTAGGAGGTGATATGCTGGAGACATATTATATAGACCAGAGATTCTACGTATCTCCTTTGGATATTTCCAATATTGCTATGTTACAGATACAAACCCTTTGTGTTCTAGACAAGCAGTGAATCTACATGGGGACCATGATGAGACAGTTGAGAATTTCAAACTTCCAGTTTCAAAGCAAAGGGAAGTATCATCACCAGAAGGCAGAAGTGTCAGTGCTGTAAATACCAACCTGGGGGGCATTAGAATCCAGGAGCATAGTTGTTGTAGAAGGCTGCTTGTTTGTCCCCAGCTGCTCAGCCCTGAATTAATCACACAGAAACCATATTATTTTCAATATTGTTTGGCCAATAGCTTAAGTGTGTTCCTGGCTAACTCATATCTTAAATTAACCAATCTCCATTAATATGTGTATCACCATGAAGTTGTGGCTTACCAGCTAAAGTTCTGGTGTCTGTCTCTGGTGGTGGGGCTACATGGCTTCTCACTGACTCTGCCTTCTTTCTCTCAGCATTCTGTTTAGTTTTCCCCAGATAGCTAAGTTCTGTCTTGCTGTAGGCCAAAGCAGTTTCTTTATTCATTAACCAATAAAAGCAACACATAGAAAGTTCCTCCTACACCATTTCCCTTGTGGGATAAAATTCTAGAGCCAGCAGGAAATACAGAGCAAAGTGCAGCGGCAGTCAGTACAAACTATTCTTCCTTGATGAGGTGTTGCACACTGCCAGCCATAATAGACCTGCAGTAGACACTGTTTTGTAAGATGGTACTTTGGAGTGGAGTAACAGAGAAACTTCCAGAAAGCTTAATTTGGTCATTAGGGGAGTAATGACATTTCTAAACCTTTATTGAAACCATGACCAAAAACTTGGCTTAGAGACTTTCATGCCAGATCATGCCTGTAGGATTCTGTCTTCAGGAGACAGTTTTGTCTCCTTTCAGGTTTGTAAGTGGAGAAGAACAAAGAGCCCTTTAACAAGCTTCATATGACATGGTTCAAGTAGGTTGATGTAGAATAATGTGCTCTTCTGAAATAGTACACATTGCATACATTTACAAGATCTATGTATTATATCTGTAAGTACACTTTTGTTTTGTTTTGGGACAGGCTCTCTCTATGTAGCCCTGGCTGGCTTAGAACTCATAAAGAGCAGACTGGCTCAAATTCACAGAGATCCACTTGCTTTTGCTCTTTAAATTCTGGGATTAAAGGTTGTTGCCACGACAACTAGCCTAGAGAGATATTTAAATATTTAACATCCTAATTTTCTGAAGTCCAGAGGTCATACTATTGTGTTAAGAGCATAATGGTCTGTATAGCATGTTTGCACAGTGTAACACATACAGTGATAAGAATAGTATTGCCATTACAAGATAGTAGCTGCAAGAGTCTTTGCACCTTTAGTTACAAATTATGGTTTCTTTGCACATGTGAAATCTTTGGTTATTAGAGTGCAGTGATGATGACTTATTTGCAAGATGAAAATGATGTAATTGAAAGATAATTTTAAAAATATAAAAACAAACGTATAGCCTGCTTTATAATTTAATGGACTTTGATATTTCCCCATATAAAACCATTGTGGCCAAAATTTGGAAGTCCTCCTAGTGATAGGACACAATGGTAGGGACATTGTCTATTCTGTGTTATATTAACACATTTGTACTGTGTGCTATAGGAAGGGTATCTGTTCACACATATTGGAAGCACCTGAGCATGTATGCAGCCGCTAATAATTGCTTGTTCTGAGTTAACCTTAAACCTAAATGTCATCCAAATAAACTGCTGAGACAGAAGGCAAGACTCAACAGTCTTGGTGCTTATGGAACCTTCCCATGTGACACATGTGGGAGAATACCCACATGCACACGCACGTGTACACACATACACACACACTCACTCACTCACTCCAACACACAGACATGTACATACAGAGAGACAGAGATAGAGGGAAACAGAGACACAGAGAGAAACAGAACATACATAGAGGGGAGAGAGAGAGAGACAGAGAGAGAGAGAGAGAGAGACAGAGAGAGACAGAGACAGAGACAGAGAGAGAGAATAAGAAAATCTGATGGATCTCCAGCAGGACAAGTTCCACTTGACCAGAGTAGTAAGACAGAACTTTGAATTGGTTTATAGCCTTTGTTCTGTTCCCTATAGAATTCTAAATTAAAAGATGATGGGGAAGGCAGCTTTTGCTAAGGTTTCCCACATTGCTGGATCTCTGAACAAAAACAGCGTAACGATTCCATTTCTGTTTTTATGTATGTGATAGGATCACTTGCTTTGTTGACAACCAAAGCAGAACAGCTTCTAGAGTCTCTGGTAAGTCGCTGAGTAACTCAGAGAGTATGATGGTTGCCTGAGTCTAGATCCCAGGTCAGGAGCCTCTTAAGTGGCTGCTGAGTGACCTCATATAGGGATGCTCCCTTCCAGATTTCTCTAGTACTTTCCATTGTCTTCGTAGAAATCGAATTGTTGTATTCTCTGATTTGATTCCTGGCTTAAGAAAAATTAAAGCTTCTCTGTCTTCATATTTACAGTAATCTGCGGTTCGATTTTGTCTTCCTAGGAAGTGACCAGTGTGCCCTCTGGTTTAATGAAAACTTTCTCATTTGTCCTTTTCTGTGCTGTATGACTTACATAAGAGCATGGTCTATTACAATGGGTGACATTCCCCTATTCCTAGAATCAGACTCCTAGGGTATGTTCTTGTAAGTTGATACAGCTGTGCTAATTGTTATATGAAATAGAACAAGATGGTATATTGTTTTATGCAGTCCAGACAATCCTTACATTGGGTTTTGGGCAAAGAAGGCCATTGAATGGTTCCCTAAATTATGACATCATCTTAATTAGGGTTTCTATTGCTGTGCTAAAACACCATGACTGAAAGCAACTTGGGAGGAAAAGATTTATTTTATCTTACAAGTATCAGGTACCCTCTGTCACTGAGGGAAGTTGGGGCAGAAACTCAAGGTAGGAACCTGGAGGAAGGAGCTGAAGTAGGAACCACGAAAGAACACTGCTTATTGGCTTGTTCTTTATGATTTGCTCAGCCTGCTTTCTGGACTATCTAGGACCACCTTACCAAAAATGGCACTGCTCTAGATCCGTGGAGCTCTTCCACACAAATCGTTCATAATTTTTCTAAATGCCCTCAAGATTTTTCTACAGACAAATTTTATGGAACTTCTTTTCTTCAATCTCAATTCCTTCTTTGAAGATATGTCCATATTTGTGTCAGTTTGACAAAAGCCAACCAGCTCGATGGATCCCTTGTCAATTTTTTTGGCTTTTTTTTTTATTATTTTTTATTTCTTTTTACTCCCCCTTCCCTCCCCTCCCTTCCACCCATACCCCCTCTCCACCCCTCTCCAAGACAAAGAGCCATCAGGGTTCCCTTCACTATGTTAAGTCCAAGGTCCTCCAAGCTCCCCCTAAGTCCAGGAAGGTGAGCAACCAAACTGACAAGGCTCACAGTGAGCCCGTCCATGCTTTAGAGTTCATGTTCATTGCCGTTGTCCTTTGTTTCTCAGTCCTCCTCCACCGTCAGCCACATTCAGAGAGTCCGGTTTGGTCCCCTGTTCCATCAGTCCCATTCCAACTGGACTTGGTGGTCTCCCGTTAGATCTGTCCCACCGTCTCAATGGGTAAACGCACTCCTCATGGTCCTCCCTTGTCAATTTGAAACACAAAATCACTAATTTTATAACGTCTGATTTCTGGTTTATTTCTGAGAGAGCTCATACTAATATCAATACCACAATATAAAACATTTCTACTTTTAAAAATCCCAATCTTTAAATATGCAAATACGTTAAAAGCTATTTCTTTAAAATATCCATAGTTTCCTTCAAATTCCAAAGCTTCTCTAAAATACCTAAAGTCTCTCTAAATTATGTAAAGTCTCTCTAAAATATTCAAAGTCTCTCTAAAACATTAAAGTCTCTTTAAATGAACAAAGTCTCTCAATTACAGGCTCCTGTAAAATCGAAACAAGAAGTTATTTATTTCTAACTTCAGGAGGGAAAAAACAGGGCACAGTCTCAAACAGATCAAAACAAAGCCTAAGTCTACGAGTTTAAAACTCAGGGTTAGTCTTCTGGGGCTCATGATAATCTAGGCTCCAAAGGGCTTTCCACAGTACACAGTGTATCTCATGGGCTCAGGCTGGTTCTACTCTACAGGTGCTATTGGCCTAGGTGGTTGTCCTGTGGTACTTGTGTCTTTATTGTGTTGGGGTATCTACTGTAACTAAGTGTGTAGTCTCACTATTAGCTTTTCCTGGGCTCTCTTCAAAAACACTAACTTTGACACATGGTGCCAAGCCTCAACTCTCCATGACCCCTTTTTATCCAACAGAGACAGCACCTTCACCAATGACCTCTCCTGACCTCTCACAGTGCCAAGCCACAGCTGCTTTCCATGCTCCTCGATGCCTTCAAAACTGGCAGCACCTGAAGGACTCTTACATGTTACCAAATACTGCTGCCAGCATAAGGGACAGTGTTGGCCCCTTTGAACTCAAGGTTCTGTGCTGACCTGAGGAACTGCTTAGGAGTAGTTTTATGATTTATGATTCTCTGTTTTACTAGATTTATGATCCTCATTGCACTAGACTCTTCTCAATCACCACTGACTCTTCAGACCAGACGACCAGGATCAATTATTCCAGAAAGTCAAAGGGTTCAGCTTTGACTGAAGAAAAAGTCAGAAGTTGTTCCAGAAAGTTAGAGCCCTGTAAGGGCCTAGGAAGAAACAGATACTGTCCAGCTGGCAGGTATAAGACCCTCAATGACAGCACAGCTAGCAGAAAAACCAGCTCTCCCATCTGAAGGGAGATCACAGAAGATAAGAAGAAAGAGGCAAGGTCTGGAATGATGTTTCCATGTTGAGCTCTGTTGGGAGCTCCTATTGGTGGGACTTCTACTTAGTCCCAGAATGAACAATGTTCAACACACCTTTCTTTGGCACAGAGGATAATAGCCAGTTGATGGGCTACTAATGGGACCCTACTCCCTTTCCTACTTCAGATATTCTGAAACAAAATATTGTAGGACCATTGAGGTAGGCACCGAAAAGTGACTGATTTAGTTAACTTTATCTTTGCCCTTCAGCTCCAAAGCTGGGCAGGTATTCAGACCTTGGTCACTATTCTGATTGGAAATAAAATTGGATAGTGTAGAAAAATCCAGGGAAGGAGGGAAGATGCCTTAGACAATCCAGCCAGACTCACCTCAATGAGGCTATTACTTATGGATAGTCTAGTTAGGTTCTCAAGGAGACTAGATTAGTACATCTGGAGAGATGTGGGAGATTTGTTTTGAAAGGTCTTAGGAAAGGGGTTCAGAAAGAAAAATCCTAAATATGGTTCAGGTGACAATCCTTCTGAATTCTGTAATGGATCTATCAGAAATATAAAAAATACTGCAATATAGACCCAGAGGCCGTAGAACATGTCAGAATGGCTCATATTTCATGGATTGTCCCTTCCACTGCACCCCTATGACTAGGTCTAAAGAATTACTCTCTGCTACTGAATTATGCTCTCCCTCTGTCACTCCGCATACATCAGCAAAGAGAAGAGGACATTGTACATGCACCCTTAGAATAGATTTTAGAAGCTATTTGAAGGAGAATAAGCTGAGAGTTGGATACGTGAACATTTTTTGGGGGAAGTTAAAAATGGGAAGGATAACAGCACGAAGCTTATATGCTTAAAACACTTACCCCAAAGTAGAATATATGAAAGAGATCATAAGATGGAGCTAGTGCCTCACCGATGTGCCAAATCAGCGTATAAGATGAAGGGATTTTGATGACTGATATAGGGCTTACAGAACACTTACTGCTTCTTGTGCTTTTGTGGAGGATTTCTTTGGAACTTATCTTGAAGCCTAAAAATATTTTGCAAGAAAAGCAAAGGGAACTTTCAAGGTTTTCAACAGTCAGACTTGAGCGATATTGGCATACACATAATGTTTTAGGCCAAATATTTGATTGCTGACAATGTAGTATTGTTATTAAGTCAACCTCACAGCTAATGGAGAAATTGGAACCAAGATAGACAGATGTTTAACATTAAATTGTCTTTTAAAGCTGATCTTAGCAAGCAGAGGTTTGGGGATAGCATGACCCTTTCTACATGTTCTTGGGGATAAAAGTGAGATATGAAAAAAGATTCCTATTTGGCTGTGAACAGATTCTCTCTTGATAATAAACCAGCATCTTTAATAAAAGAAAACTCCACTAGGCTAAGGAAAAGGAATTATTCTTCTTAAAGGGTGCCACACCACTATTTTCATTGCTTTATTTATTTTACAAATAAAAGAAAGGACACATTCAAGTTGGAGTTATGAAAGAAAGGATTATTATATAATTCCATGCTTTTTCTATATCTTTTCAAATTTTTACAGGTATAAAACACGTGGTTGCTTTTCAGAACTGTTTTATTAATGTCTTGTACATCTCATGCCTGCACTCCAAGCTTGTATGTTTATATGCAGAAGAGTGAATGAGCAGAAACCGTCAGGGAAGGTACAGAAAGGGACTTAATATGACATTTCTATTCATGCTTTGTGACACTCAGATGATAATAAACTATTTATAGTACCTGACTTTGCTATCTGGCACCTATAATTATCTTAGGATTCTATGCTATATTGAAGTAATTTCAGTGAGTGCCCATACAGTTTGTCTTATGTTGCTGGGAAGAGTGTGCATCCATGTGGTAAGCAGAATGGCTCCGTGGGTCACCTTGGGGAAACTGTTGCTTCCTGGCTTTGAAGCCTGGCTCAGATTTCAGTTGACTCTGTCGCTCATGTTTTGTAGCTCAGTTCTTTATCTATGAAACATGTGGGTGTAAAAATAGCACCTACCTTCAAAACTGCACAGCTTGACTTGTTAGGAGGTGTGAAGGTGCTAATATGTATTTAGCTGTAAGGAAAGGGCCTGGCTCACAAGTGTTCGTATTATTATCATCTCAGAACAGGCGCCTGGTCCTAAGGAGATGCATCTAGCAACGTTGGTGGTCGCAACCCTTTTTGAGCAAAAATTATTTTGCTTGGAAAATTTACATTCTTCCAATGAACTAACTAACTAACTAACTAAATAAATAAATAAGAATAAACCTCAGCAGGAATCTCTCGATCAGCCTCTGAGAGTATTGGAGAGCAGATTGGTTGCAAACAGAAAAAAAAATTACAAAGAACTCAGGACCATAAAGGAATTAAAAACATTAAAGAATATTGAGAACTGTACTAATCTGTTACATGTCAGAAAGTATCATTTGCTACAAAAGGGACCAAGTGACTCTCATGAATAATAAGTAAGCATTTAAAAGGGCTTAATATCTCTTAGAAGAGAAGCCAATAAGGAGGAATAGGGCATACAATATCCTAGATGATGGTTTCAGAAGAGGGAAAAGAGGAAAATATAGTTGAAGGAAGATAAGAAAAAAAAGAAATAAAAAAATTGAATTGGTTTTGATTTTCTTCTTTTTTTATTTCTTTTATTAAAAATTTCCATCTCCTCCCCTCCTCCTCCCCCTTCCCTCCCCTCCCTTCCACCATACCCCCACTCCCTCCCTCTTCAGGCCAAAGAGCCATCAGGGTTCCCTTCAGTATGTTAAGTCCAAGGTCCTACCAACTCTCCCCAGGTCCAGGAAGGTGAGCAACCAGACTGACAAGGCTCACACAGAGCCCGTCCATGCCATAGAGTCCAAGCCCATCACCATTGTCCTTGGTTTCTCAGTCATCCTCCACCGTACTTAGCAAAAGTCGCAATAATCACTTACTATCTTTGCTATGGAATATAAATATATTTTATAGAATATAAAATAGCAGAATGTGATCTTTCCAATCTGAATTACTGAGTAAACAAATGCATTTATTAATAAATCATGAAAATATAATCCTGGAACATATTTTACTCAATTTTATCAGGCCTCTGAGGTCTTCTCTCACTGAAGATGTAACCTCAAGCTGAGAAGGAACTAGCTGGGTACGTCTCCCTGGAAACCCGGAACCCCTCTAGAGTCAAGTCTCTTGACAACCCTCAGATGGCTCCCTTAATTAAGATATATGCTTCCCTGCAACCATTTGGGAAGCGGGAGGAGGAGGGGAGGAGATGGAAATTTTTAAATATAAAAAATAAACCATAAAAAAAGATGTAATCTCAAGCCCATAGGAAAGACAACAATAGTGCTGGAGCCAATAGGCTGCCTGTGTATACACTGCATGGATGGTGCTGCCTAGGGAAACACATCGCTCCTAAGGGGGTCCCAACGATGCTGGCCAAAGTTCAGCATAATGTTCCAGAGACTGGTGTTTTAATCTGAAATAGTTTAAGGGTTTACTGAAAATATATTAAAGACCATTTTCCTTAAAGTTTCTCTTTTTCTTTTTTCTCCTCTTTCTCCTCCTCCTTCTACTCTACCACAGTGTGCACCAATCTGTGGGTGTGATTTTCTGGTTATGATTCTGGATATGACACAATTATTCATTTTTGTTCAGCAGTGGTGTCACACGACTTTAATCCCTGCATTTGGGAGGCAGAGGCATGAAGATCTCTGAGAGTTCTAGGCCAGCCTGGTCTACAGAGTGAGTTCCAGGACAGCCAGGACTACACAGAGAAATCCATCTTGAAAATCCAAATACATACTTGTTTTAGTCTAATTGTCCTGTTTTCTTATATTATCAAATGTCTATTTTTCCCAAACAATAAATTCCATCTTACACCGTTACCTAGATCATTTTAAATGATGCAACCCTAGTCCCTGGCAAATATATTTTCTCATTCTAAACCATCAAATAAGTTTATGTTTCATAGCTATAAGTTCCTAAACAATTCTATAAATATGTACATTTGTATCCTAACCTTCTCATTCTCATACACAGCAAATTATGTTTGCCTGACATATGTTCCATAGAAATAATCAGAGGTTGTTTTGGAATTCCCTTAGGCCCCTTTGGCCAATAACTCAATTATATATAATCTAAGTTTGATATTGAAAGGTTCCTTTGGTGACAAGAGATAATTAGTTGTGTCTCTGTTTCTCCTATTATCTGGCAATTTTATTTTGATTATCTTCATATATGTGTATATAATGACATATTTAATAGGTTTCTACCATATTAGGTTTCCATAGAACCCCTCAAATGCCCCTTAATTTTAGTTGTCTCTCCCCACATTCCATCCTGCTACTCCCTTTCCCTTCCCCTCCCTACTTGATCCTCCTATTGCAGAACTCTTCATCAATCCATCCATAAATATCCATTCTCTTTCTTTTCCCTAATGCAATCTATCTCTGTTCCCTCTAGCCCTTACTCTATATCTACCCTCTGTAGTGGCTTATTATCATTGATTTAGTAACTAATATCCACATATAAATGAACACCAGCCTAAACATGTCTGATCTCATCTGATCTCAGAAGCTAAGCAATGTTGGGCCTGATTAGTAATAATATTGGAGATATTTTGATTTTTAAAATTCATAAATGTACTCTTTATTTAGGCTTATGACAGATACAGGTAATAGCTAAAGAAACTTTTCTGACAGGTCATATATGATGATTTTAATATCAAGTATTCATGTAAAAACCCTATTTGGTATATTTGCTTGATTTAATTACAGTATCTGTACTGTTAATATCCTGATATCACAGGGGAAGCAAAAGAGACAACAGAAGGTAAGTCTTCAATAACACAGCCTTTTAGGAGTGAAGACAGGGCCCATACTCCCTGCTTGCTTTGGGGCTGAAGCAGGGAATAGCCAAAGCAGAGGAAGCATCTACAACTTTTCAGGCCCTGGCTTTCTTTTCACATTAGTTGACAAATTCAGATCAGTGCCAGTTTGTTCACAGCCATCAGGAGAAATCCAATTTATTAAAATTTCTATTGAAGCATTTTATGAGATAGACATCAATTATTATTCAGGTTAATAAGGTAATTTTTTGGAAATCATTTGGGCCTGGATTTTGAGGATTTTGTGTTCCTTGGACTCATTATGAATTTTTGCTGCTTAAACAGTAAGTCTAAGCTCAGACGATTTATAAGAATTTAATTCTTAGGATGAATTTTCTTGACACTGAATTTTATGTGTATAACATGGATGAAGAAACACTCAGATCATCAGTATCTTAAAGTCATGATTGCAAAGACCTCGCAGTGTTACTTTAGGGAAGCTGCCTTCATTTGTATGTTCCTAGACTAGCTTGGGTATCCTTCTTTTTTGTTTCTAGGAATAAAAATTATACTACTATTATTAATAGATTTGGAAATCTGTTTTGAAGAATTATTAAATGTGATCAGGAGAAACAAAGGGAATGCTGATAAGAATAGATGATCTCAGAAGGGTTCCTTATAATTCCTTTGGCCCATCCGCCAACATGAAAGACAAAAAAGATGCAGCGAGAGCTGACTCAGAAGAGCGATTCACAAGACAACAGCTGTCTCTGTGATAGTAAAGGATTCCCTTTTCACCGTCTAACTTCTCTGATAAGTCGTCTTTTCCTCTCAGCATCTCAAGTGTGTCATCTTTTACGACACATGGGTCAGTCATTCTCTTCCTTTGAGTTTGAGTATCTCATCGTTTATCACCATCTGCTCTAGGAGTATGATCCCCACTCTCCCCCACCAGGACATCTTTTCTTGTCTATGGGTCTGGTGTGTGACAGTCTTTCCCTTTAATGTGTTTAGGGAGAGACATCTTTTTTCAGCGTGCATTCCATTTGTGACATCTTTATATCCTTGGGGCATCCACATTTCATTTTTTTTCAGGACTGTGTACTTTTATTTATGGTTGTTGTTTTTAACTTAAGTTTACTGATTGCATTTTTTTTCCTATGCTGCTGTATCTTCAGTGAACTCCCTTACATTTTTATGTGCCAGTTTTTGTGTTGAGATGGTGGGTGCAAATTTGCCTTATCCTTTTGGGGTTGCATACTGATGATTTGGTGTAGGAAGCCAGATGTCTACTTTTCTATTATGTAGAGATTTTATAAGTCTATTGAATGTATTGGAATTTTCTGTTCCTGCTTTTCTCCTAGCCTTAATGTTGTTGGGAAAGACTGTGGCTTACTATTAGTAATCCTATGTTTGGAGGCACAAATGGAGGAACACATGTATATGTTGTGTGTGTGTGTGTGTAAGCAGGTTTATTCAATGACAATTAGGGAGACAGAAGAAAAGAGATTTTGTCATCATCAGTGTGATAAGCATAGAATTATGTGTTTTCACATATTATTTCACACGTAATAGGTACTCATTATAGTATAATTGATAGAAAGCACAGAATGGGAAGCTTTTTTGGGGGGCTAATATACCATCTTTATCACTTTCCACTCTTCCGATTTTGGCAAAATCTCTTAATTTCACTGTGACCAGATTTCTTTATCTCATTTTTGATATTTTTGCTGACTTGAAACAAGGTAAAATGTTCAAATTTTGACCTTCATATATTTTTATTGCTTGTTCCTGAATGTTTAGTTTTTCAAATAGTTCCTAAACGTGACACAGAAAAATACTAATTGGGTCCACTTCTTAAGATAAGTAGGCCAAGGGAGGGAAGGTTAAATATTTTTTCATTACAAAATATCCATTGTGAAAATGAAGGATTCAGGATCAAAGTCTGGGTTTTAGTTCAGGTATATTTTTGGTCTCTGTGTAGCTTTAAAACACACCAGAAAAAGTCAACCTTTTGGGAACTTATATAAAGTCAGCTAGTTTGAAGACCCTGTATGACTTTGGGAATCCATAATTCTACCTTTTTGCTTTACTATTCTAATATCCATTCTTGTTTGCTTGATTCCTAGTGGTGTAGCAAACACGGAGGACATAGTGTTTTCTTCAGCACAGCAGTTGCCAAGTCCAAATACTCACTGGGTTCACCAGGAGGGCTTTCCAGATTCATCGACTCACAGTTCAGCGTCTCAGAGTTCCTTTCACAATTGGCCAGCTAGAAAAACCAGGAGACACAGGTTTTGGGTTAATTGTTTGCTATTTAATGCACGGGTGAAGGACGCCTCAAGTCATGAAGACAATCAAAACATCTGACCCCTGACAGATGAGACTGATAGATGACATACACGTACGTCTCTGGAGAAGATGGGTACCACATGTGACAAAGTTCCACATGGAGCTTACTCTCTGGGACAGAGTAACCTAACAGGGTGTGTGCAAAGCAGGCTTTGTGCATCAAGATGGTAAGATACTCACACAGGTGAGAATGTGGTTAAATTGTTTGAGTAATTCCTTCACTGAACAGGAATGGAGAAGCAGAGCATGCCTGTTCTCTGGAAAAGAGGTAGTTTGTTACAGTATATTTTTGCTCCGGAGCTGAGTGGGGGTGAGGACTTATCTTCAAACCTTGAAGTATTCTCACTTTATGCCTCAATGAAGCACAGATCACTGACCTTAATTTAATGTCTTGAATTGTGAAACCTATGTTGAATTTCAGGTTGGCAGGTCATTGAAACAGCAATGCACACTTTTTATCTCTTTGTTAGCTCCTTTATCTCCTAGGGTCATGGTGTAAATTACTTCTAATCCAAAGATGCAAAGCAAAAGAAAGCACAAGGTAGGCACTTATCAGTTTTTAAAATCTCGGTTGTGGAACTTGAACTTCTACTCCATGATCACTCCTAGAGGCAAGGAGATCTGAGAAATAAAGATGCCTTTGAAGTTATTCCACTATCACTGTGCAATCATGGTTGGGCTTGAGCTAATGGCTTTCTCTCGCTGTTCAATGTCTTCTTGAGTCCACATGTCTTTACTTATCAATGTGTCTACTTGTAGGATTATTCAGAGTTTAACCCTTCATGAGCATTGTTCTTCATCTAGGGATCTGTGGTGACTTAAACAAGGTGTCTTTTAAAGGTCTAGGACAGTAGAATACACGGTGACTTTTGGTGAGATTTAGGTGATGTGGTCTTGTTCGAAGGATGCCACTGGGTTAGGGATTTAAAGTTTCAAAGACTCCTGCCATTTTGAGTTAACTCTCCCTGCTTCCTGCTTCTGGATGGAAATGTTACTTCTCTGCTGCTGCTCCAATACAATGCTAGCCTGCCTGCACATGTTCCTTGCCATCGTGGTGAGGGACTCTTAGCTCTCTGGAATCATAAACCCCCAAATAAAGCCTTCCTTTTTTAAGTTGCTTTGGTCAGGTTATTTTACCACAGCAACTAAAATGCTTCTCCACGTGTTTGAGTAGTACTTCCCAGATTTTTTTTTTGTAAAAAATTATTCCACACTACTCTAGAACTTTTGGTTAAAACTTTTCTCTTCCATTATTCGTTTATAATTACTATAAGAAACTTTTATATTTCTTACAATGCCTACGATTTAATAATTTAATCAGATGTTTTAAAATCATATTTATTTGTATAGTGATTATGCATGAGTGCATTCATGTCACACAGAGGACAACTTACAGGAGTTAGTTGCCTTCATCCACCACATACATGGGTTACAGGTCTAAAGTTTAAAGTAGTATTATATGCTATACTTGGTCTTTTGGAGGTGGAGGGGTTAGTGGATTATATATATGTATACATATATATATATATATATATATACACAGATTGATAGACAGATATATGATAGATAGACTGATGTAAAATATGTGTATTATTTGGGGACTCACCTCTTTTCACTCAACAGGAGGGAAATCATCATCACTAGTACTAGAAACCTATCCAACTACTTGGGGCTAGTGAAGTCATGATCTCAGATGAGAACGTACTACCACTGTTTTACTAGATCAACATGACTCCTGCCTACATTCTAGAACATATCCTTACACACACAGATATGTATCCCTCCCTCATCATAAAAGCTCCTCTTTACAACTAATGGAGGACATTACTAGAAATCACAACTGGATGTGATGCAGAGATTAGGGTCATGGGGAACCCACCCCCAAAACATATATCTACAGCACAATTTCTGTACCTCTTAGAAGAGGGGGCAGTAAGATTATAAGAGCAAGAGGACCAGAAAATGTGTTTCATACAATATTTGCAGGTTGACATACCACTCTCTCTCTCTCTCTCTCTCTCTCTCTCTCTCTCTCTCTCTCTCTCTCTCTCTCTCTCTCTCTTTCTCTCTCTGTATCTATCTATCTATCTATCTATCTATCTATCTATCTATCTATCTATATATTGCATATAAACTTGATGATGTGCTTTAGAAGCAATTTTATTCTGATCTTCCACTCATTCAACAGGGAGTTTTTCTCTTGACAATAAGTAAAAACTGTAGGTGATCATCTAGCATTTATGATCTACTCTAAATAGCAATGGTGTTTTTATTCACAAGCGCTCTCAAATTAAGAAGAATATTTTTTCAATAAAGTATGATAAATTTAAATTCAGTTATTCAGTTTCAAAGATATATGCCCCTTGTTTCCTGGCTACTGTCTGTTATATAGACTCTTATGTTTTAGCTGAGAGGCCGGTTGTCTCCTGACTTTTTGGTGATGTCTGTTGTCTCTTTCTCAGCTCTGTTAATGACACTTTATTTGGTGAATTCCAACCTTGCTCTCTCTTTATATACCTGCTAGGTACTTCCTATTTTAACTGAAAAATTCACAAAAAATTCCTTTTCTAGTTCTTCATTGGTTATTTATTCTTCATCTTCCTCTATGTATTCTTGGAATTGTCTTTACTCTGCATCTATATTTCTCCTATTTCTTAGTCTCTTTTTATTCTTCTCTAATTTATTTATTTATGTTATTCCATATTTTTTCTTTTTTATTCATTTAATTTATTATTATTTCTTAGCTTTTTTTTTTCTATAACATCGAAGGAAAAGTGTTTGAGTTCAGATGGCATGGTAGGTGAAGAGTAACTGGGAGGTGTGGGGGAACAGAAAGAAAACAGTATTCAGAGCATACTGTATACACAATTCTAATTTCAATAAAAGAGAGAATACATGTAAAAAATAATAAAATTTTAAAAAAAAGTTTTGTTCTTCTTTTTAGAGAAGGATCATGTTTGCTAAGCCTCAAAAGTCCCTTTGCTCCTCTTTAGTTGATGAGTGTATGTCCCCAAGTTCAAGTCCATGGGATAAGTATATATGTGTGTGGTGTGTGTGTGTATGTGTGTGTGTGCGTGCATGCACATGCATGCATGCATGTTGATCTTTTATGCTTGAATATGAAAAGAAAATTACTAATATCCTTCTTATAGATAATAATGGGTTTCATTATGACATTCCATACAGACACATAATGAATATTGTTCATTTTTTATCACTATCACTTCTCCTTTCTTCAACCCCAGTTCTGTTTACTTCCTCTTCCCAATGTCCCCTTTCTATTTCATTTTTAAATATCTGAATAAATTTTCTTATTTTTTTTTTTACAGGAGCATATGTGACTGTTTGTTTACAAGAGTATGGGCACCTTACCAGTGGCTACACCGCTGAAGAGTATGTCTGCTCCTTCCCCAGCAACAATTTTCTAATGTTACTTCTGGAAGTGTGATGTCTTTTTTCTGTATGCTGTTACATTTTGCCTTCTTTGAACAGTTTGACCAGCACTGTGTACTATGTTTTCAGCCAAGGTCAGAGCTTCATCTCTGCTGTTTGCTCCCATGTGTGCTGGCTTCCTTTCTTCACCTCTGGTCACACTTCCTTTTGCTCGCCAGAAGCAGCCCTTCTCTTTTAATAGGTCATTTATGTTATCTTTATCATTCTTTGTGGGGACCAAGGACAATTTTTTTTTCATTTATGTTTAGTTAGAGAGTTTTTGTTCAGGTGGACTAAAGTTTAGAAAATAATGCAATTTTCTGTTATGATTGTATGGAGTCATGCCCCTTTCTTTTATTCTATATTATACCAACTTTTACTCTTGTCCAGCAGATGAACTGCCGTCTTAGTTTGAGTAAATAATTTATCCTCTTTTCTTTGTATTATTCATAAATTCCCTACATAACATATAATTATATGTGTTTAGCATGCTAGTTAGTGGCATGGACCCGGGAGAGCAGGACCCAACAATGAAGTGAACTAAACTCTCATGCAATAGCCAAGTTTATTTAGAGTATCAGACAATTTATACTCTGATTGTTAAGAAGAAAAGCATAAGTAAGGTTTAATTACAAGGACAAGCCACACATGAAAAAAAACATGTTTTTCCATAGAAGCATATGAAAAATAACAGCTGAAGTAAACTCGTTTCCTATCCACTGCACCTGGGAGGAGTATGAAAACACATTACAAGAACAATTCTGTGCTTTGACGAGACAGACTCCACAGGTTTTGTTTTGTTTTCTTGGTGTTTTCTCACAAGCATTCAGAATTCTCACATGATGCCATTCTTGGACTGTGTTCCAACAGAAATGATTGGGATTCTTTCTTATAACTTACAGTTTCCGTATGGAACATGTGTGCTTAAGAGTTCGAGCATTTCATTTCTTCTGGGACCCGATAACCTTCTCTTTTGTATTTGGCACATCAGGAAAAGTGCATTATGTGTTCCCATTCGAATATGAGTTCCCATTCAAACAGTCAGCAGCTAGTTAGCTATTCTCTATTATCTTGGCAGCATATCACTGTTTATTCTGTAACACAGCAATATGCAAATTCCTGAAGCTAAATATGTATAGGGATTTTCTCACAAGCATCTTCATGATTTTTACTCATATTTTTTGATCCTTCTGCTTACTTATAACATGAACAAATCATGACTGACACAATGGGAAGACTACTGCATGGCACAGTAATTATCCTTTTCTATATTGTTTGAAAGAAAATTACCCCTAAAGTTAGTGGCACTATTAGGAGGTGTGGCCATGTTGGAGGAAGTGTGTTCCTGTGGGAACGAGCTTTGAGGTCTCTTTTCTCAAGCTTTCCTTAATGTGACAGTTGACGTCCTGCTGCCTGCAAGATGCAGCATTCCTCACTCCAACCCACATCTGCCTGCACACCACCATGCTCCTCCCCTTTATGATGATAATAAACTGAACCTCTGAAACTGTAAACCAGTCACCCTCGATTAAATGTTTTCATGTATAAGAGTCATGCTGTATCTTCACAAGAATAGAAACCCAACTAAGACAAACCAATTAGCATAGTCACCTAAACTGAATCAACACAATTTTATCTTAAACAAATTTATTCATATTCTACATAAATAATTGGCTCTATATTTCTGATTTGTCTGCCTCTTCTACAAAGGTGGTATGTCAACCTGCAAATATTGTATGAAACACATTTTCTGGTCCTCTTGCTCTTATAATCTTACTGCCCCCTCTTCTAAGAGGTACAGAAATTGTGCTGTAGATATATGTTTTGGGGGTGGGTTCCCCATGACCCTAATCTCTGCATCACATCCAGTTGTGATTTCTAGTAATGTCCTCCATTAGTTGTAAAGAGGAGTTTTTATGATGAGGGGGGATACATATCTGTGTGTGTAAGGATATGTTCTAGAATGTAGGCAGGAGTCAGGTTGATCTAGTAAAACAGTGGTAGTACGTTCTCGTCTGAGATCATGACTTCACTAGCCCCAGGTAGTTGGATAGGTTTCTAGTACTAGTGATGATGATTTCCCTCCTGTTGAGTGAAAAGAGGTGAGTCCCCAAATAATACACATATTTTACATCAGTCTATCTATCATATATCTGTCTATCAATCTGTCTATCTGTCTATCTATCATCTATCTATATCTATCTATCTATCTATCTATCTATCTATCTATCTATCTATCTGTCTGTCTGTCTGTCTGTCTGTCTGTCTGTCTGTCTGTCAGTCAGTCTGTCTGTCTGTCTGTCTGTCTGTCTGTCTATCATCTATCTATCTATCTATCTATCTATCTATCTATCTATCTATCTATCATCTATCTATCTATCATCTCTCTATCAGTCTATAATCTATCTATTCTCTCTCTCTTTCTATCATCTATCTGTAACAATAGTAGTAAAAGAGAAGAGGCTATCATTTGATAGGGTATGAGAGGAGGCATGAGAGGAGTTGGAGGAAAGGGACACTGGAGGAGTTGGAGGGGGGAAAAGGAAGGGGCTACGTGAAGTAATTATAACTTAATTTAAAAATATACTAAAAACTATTTCTCTATGAAACTCATACATGGATACTTTGATTTAAATTTTTTATTTTTGTCATTTAAAAATAGGAAAATAGAACACTTACTAACAAGAATCTTACCTACCCTATTCTAGAGGAACTGAATTATACCCACATTATCCATGTTTACTTGGAATGCACTGTTCACATTTCCCTTTGGGCAGCCACAGACACTACTTATGTTCTATTTTCCAGGTTCTCAGGATGCACTCTGCATTCTGTCATTGTATTTCAAATTTTGATTTGGATATTTTCTTTTCTCTGTTGTAAGGATTTCTTTTCTTTCTCTCTTTCCCAAACTCTGCTCTCTATTTCTCTTTCCTGTGTTTCCTTCCACATGTTTAGAATACAGCTGCGGCAGGGGTCCTATTCTTTAGTTACCGCCAATGCACAAAACTTACCAGTTTCTCTTCTTATTAAACTATTATTCCCACTTTGGACAAAGTCTTTAAGGATCCATTTGTGCCAATGCTTCCCTAATGATTGCTTACATTTCTACCTGTGAGGACAAAGCACCTCACTTTGTCCCCGAAGATCAAGAATATTCACTACTCTTCAGTGTTCCTCAGGTACCCTCCTTGTTCACTGTGCTTATTCGGCAACATCCTTTCTTCCAGTTCCTCCTCCAGGCCTCCTGCTCTGACACAGATGTCTCAGTTGACCCCAGAGGCACCTTTCCTCCATATGCTTCATCTGTTCCCAATGTGATCCAGATGCCTTGAATTCCCTTCCAGGAAACCCAGGATCTATAATAGGATCTTTATAAGCCATCCCCAGTGAGCCATCTTTCTGTCGTTTTGCCTGAGTTTGTTGTATTTCTCCCCAATGTGTTACAGGTGCGTATGGCTCTTCTTCTCTGTGCAGATGTGAAAAGCTTCCTCCGTCTGTTCCCGCACCGTGGCTGATTTATGAGCCCCTGGTATACCTTTTCACCTCCCACGGAGCCCACTTATTTCCTTTCTTCACTGCACACAGCTACCAATATCCTCTCTTTAGGAGCCTGCACTACTTCAGGGGATCAAGAGATACCTACTTCCCCTAGCTCAGACACATTTGACTTGTTTTCTTACTCATACAATTGGGTTTTACTTTTCGACATTGTGAGTCTTTTTATAAGCTTGACATTCAAAGGGGTCCACTGCTGCTTTCCCTTTTTCAAAACGCGTTATTATTTCCTCCTCATTCACATTCATTACTGCATAAGGTAAAGAGTTACTCAGAGTTCACGAGGAGCAAGGCACATCTCTGAATCCTGTTTTTCAGAATGAAAAACACAGAGCATGTTGAGTGTTGAGTAGAGTATAATTTTATGTCTGAGTTTTTGGACAAATGGGATTTCTTATGTAACAATCCGTGTTTATTGGAACACACAACAGCACTGTGGATCTACAATTTACCTGATGTGTAGCTTTTGTTCTCATGAACTAGCTAAACTGACTTTTTCTTGATGTGCCCTTAGTTAGTAAATGCATATTCTCCCCACCCCATTGCCCATGGTGACATAGCCCTCAGTATTCTATGATTCAGTTGCCTCTCAGCGAAACTCAGCACTACACAACAGTAATGTGATAAGTCCCCTATGCTAAGCATGGCTGGTCCTCTCATGGTCTTTGCTTACTTTAAATTTGTGACAATTTCCTTTAAATTAAATTAACACAATGTTGCTTTTTTGTCCTTCATGACAGTTGTAATTGATAATTATCTCCAGAATTAAGAACACACTGTGATATGGTGGTGTATTCCTGAAATCTCAGTGCTTGGGAAATGGTGCCCAGTGAGTGTGAGGCCAGCATTTGCCACACGAGATCCTGTCCTGGGAAGATAAATGAACATAGGATCATACGATATAAATCATATTCCTTCACCTCCCTGTTTGCCTGCCAGGTCTTCGAGCAGCTTGTCTGCATTTGTAACAGCTCTGCCTGGGAGCACAGAACCCTTTCTCCTTTGGTTCAGAAAGGATTTCTGAACAGTTGTCCTCATTGCCGTCAGTGCTGCAAAGGGAGCTCATTTTCTCCTTAAGTGCGATTTTATAGAACCCGAGCCCCACAGCCGCTCTTGCGTCTGTGACTGCCATTGATTTCACTAGAAGAACCAACTGGCTAAATTGTTTTCATTCTGGCTAATACCTCTCTTTTTCATACCCTGTGCCCCTTAGTGTTTTCCTACACAAGGATTAAAATATTTCTGTTGTTACTTATAAAATAATATTGTTTTCAGCACTAAGTTCTGTTCAGAGATAGAACTTAGGATCTCACACTTACCAGGCAAGCACTCTGACATTAAACTGCACCCACAGACCTTTTCCTACTTTTTTATTTTGAGACAGGTTCCAACTGAGTTTCCCAGGTTACCTGGACTAGCTCTGTGGCTCAAATATGCCTTGAACCTTCAATACTCCTGCCTCAGCTTCATGAAGAGTTGAGATTACAGGTCTGAGCTATCAAGCCTGTTGCTTTTCTTTTAAATATTCATTCTCTGATACGTATTGAGCACATAATGTTAGTTAGCATGCCTGCCTGGTGCACTTGTCCTGGGTGGGTAGAAGACAGCCAGAGGCCTGCCTGCCACCTGATGGCTCCGAGCAGTTGCACACCATTATGGTGAGAGCACATAAAATGGGGAAATGAGAGAGAGAGAGAGAGAGAGAGAGAGAGAGAGAGAGAGAGAGAGAGAGAGAGAGAGAGAGAGAGAGAGAGAATAGAGAGAATGGGTCATGTGCTGTGTGGGGGGGAGGCTGATTAGAAGAGGCAAAGGTAAAGAAGAGCAAGCTGATAAGATATGAGTGGCAGCCAGGGTCTGTGTTGATGTCGGTGACTCCTGTTGCTACCAAATGCTGTGCGGATGCCTGGAGTCTGGGCCGACACATGAAACCATGTTCATGTGTGAGGGTCACGTTGCTACCAGGGTCTTACAGATCTGAGCGACCTGCAGTGCTACCCAGGACTGTGGTGACATCCAGTCTGCACTGTTGTCAGAGGGTCATGTCTGGGTCCGTGGTTCTACTACATCTAGGGTCTGTATTAATGCTTGTGGTTCCTGCTATCATCAAAGGCTGTGCAGATGTTTTAGATGTGGGCCTACACACAAGTCTATGTTCATATTCAGGGACTATGCTGCTGCTGTTCTCATGACAATCTAAGTTGCTTGCACTTCCAGCTGGTTCATGTTGATGTCTGGACCCAAGCTGCTTCTGAGGGCCATATCTGGGTCCACAGTCCTTCTGCAGCTGAGGTTCCGTGTTAACGTCTATTCTGTTTGTTACTGCAGGGGCCATATGAATCACATGTGTTGAAGTCTGAGGGCCATGTTGAGCTGGTCCTGCCTTTCATTGGCCCTGAGAGAACTAACCCCACTTCTCCCTAGCCCAAGAATAGTGGCTCATGACCCCAATGGCACAGGACAGCTTGCACTGCTTCTCATAAAAGAGCTAACCCCCACTTAAGAAAGCTGACCTTACCTCTCACCACAGGTGTGGTATAGTTGGCTCTACCATATTGCCTGAGAGGTATGGTCTCAGTGGCCCAGACTGATCAGTTCAGCTACCACCCAGACATCCATCCAAGACGCTGAGTTGGCATCCTCTGACATCCACTCAACCTATGACCTGCTGGAGCATGTGAAGGAACTGGCCCTGTGGGATCATAGCTGCAGGAGCTCTATGAATTGGGATAGCAGTAGGATATTCAAAAGGAGTTTTGATGAGGGTCCAGTATTGATGGTGTACTAGGAGGCAAAGGTCTTAAACCCAGCCAACAACTTATTATACAATGAACATTTGAAGGTTTGTACTTAAAGCTGTTTGAAAAAAAGGGTCTTTTGGATGACAAACCACATTACCACTGTCACCAAGACAAATGAAGAGGTGATAGAAAGACAGGAGCAAGGTGTTTTTGTTGTTGTTGTTGATATTGTTGTTATTGCTTTTTGTTGTTTTCTTTTTGTTTTTCAGCATGATCTTTATTTGTATTTTTTTTACTTTTATATTATTTTTATAATATAAGATGAAGAAAATGACAGAGCCCCACATTGGAGCACCGGACTGAGCTCCCAAGGTCCTGATGAGGAGCAGAAGGAGAGAGAACATGAGAAAGAAAGTCAGGACCGTGAGGGAACCTCCAGCTGGCGACAGATGGGGAAGGTGACTGAGCCCCACATTGGAGCACTGGACTGAGCTCCCAAAGTCCTGATGAGGAGCAGAAGGAGCGAGAACATGAGGGAGAAAGTCAGGAACGAGAGGGGTGTGTTCACTCATGGAGACGGTGGGACAGAACTAATGGGAGATCACCAACTCCAGTTGGAATGGGACTGATGGATCATGCGACCAAACCCGTCTCTCTGAATGTGGCCAACAGTGGGGGCTGATTGAGAAGCAAAGGACAATGGCTCTGGGCTCTGATTGTTCTTCATGGACGGGCTCTGTGGGAGCCTTCTCAGCTTGGTCGATCACCTTCCTGGACCTGGGGGGAGTTGGGAGGACCTTGGTCTTAGCATAGAGTGGGGAACCCTGATGGCTCCTTGGCCTTGAGAGTGAGGGAGGGGAGGTATGGGTGGAGGGGAGGGGAGGGAAGGGGGAGAAGGAGGGGAGGGAAGGGGGAGGAGGAGGGGAGGGAAGGGGGAGGAGGAGGGAAGGGAGGGGGGAGGAGGAGGGAAGGAGATGGAAATTTTTAAATATAAAAAAAATAAACCATGAGGAAAAAAAATTATATTATTTTTACTCCTTTTAAAATTTTCTTTTGGGGAGAGGCTGCTACAAGGTCGAAGGGCAGATACAGAGCAACTGGGAAATGAGTGGGATCGGGTGAAAGATACAAAACTATTAAAGAATCAATAACAATTATATTTAAAAATGTCTTAAATACCTGGGAGTTTAATATAGGAATTAAGATGTTTGCCTCTATAAATCTTAGCCAAGGAGACAAAAAAATAAATAAAGAAATAAAGCATAGACTGTGGTATTGATAGTAGTCAAGTCCTTATTGGGGCAATGCAGAGAGAAGCGGTGGTAGGAAATGTGTGGATGTGTATTCCAGTGTGCGTTTGGTGGAGAGACACTGCAACTTGGATAGTAGTCCAGAAAGTCCTCACCAGGACAGTGATATTTGTGGGAAGAGTCAGATACGTTGGCTTCTGGGTAAAAAGAATGCAGGGAACAGAAACTCCAAAAGGCCAACCTGAAAGTACAAATAGATGTGTGTGGGAACATATAAGGAAGTCATGGATTTCAGTTGGCAAAGAGCAAAACATGGCAATATGAAGTTAACTGCATCATTGGTGTTCCCAAGGCAAAATGCTTGGGAAGGCATTTTACACTTTATAGAATCTTTATTGTGAGTATAATATAGTGTAGTCATTATTTTTTATGAACTGCTGAAGAGTGGTTCTCATCATTTTCTAAGGATCTCATACATTTCCCCAACTTCCATGCATCCTTGCCCATTAATTCCTCTATTCCATCCGCCATTATTTGTCTCCTTTCTCCATCCCATGATATTGAGTGTGTATATATATATATATATATTATATTATATTATATGCATATTATATACATATTATATTTAATTCTTAGGGTTTTATTGCTGTTATAAAATACCATGTTCAAAAATCAAGCTGGGGAGGAAAGGGTTTATTCAGCTTACACTTTTGTATTTCTGTTCATCACCAAAGGAAGTCAGGACAGAAACTCAAGCAGGGCAGGAATATGAAGGCAGGAACCGATGCAGAGGCCATGGAGGAGTGCTGCTTATTGGCTTGCTCAGCCTGCTTTTTTATACAACCCAAGCCCAGAGAGGGCACCACCCACTTTTGGAGGAGCCCTTCCCTATTGATCACTAATTGACAAAATGCCTTACACCTGGATCTCATCGAAGCATTCCCTCAACTGAGGCTCCTACCTCTTTGATGCCTCTAGCTTGTGTCAAGTTGACTCACCAAACCAACTAGTACAATTAATCTTAATGAATATGACACTATAGCCTCTTTTTATGAAGATTTCCCTCCGTCTGCTAAGATAAGTTCTCTCATCTCCATGGTTATTTTAGAGTATCATGTTTACATTTCACATTCAATTGTTTTTGTTGGGGGGGCATGCGAGGAATTGAACCCAGGGATCTGGATAGGCGAGACAATAATTCGGACATCTTCAATCCTCATCGAATCCCAAATTGCCTAAGAACATGGATACTTGAGTAGTTGCTGTAGGATGACTTGAAGGGTGGGTCCTTTTATCTTCAGGTACTTCAGAACCATGCTGTGATTTCCAAGTGTTTCTAATCTTCCTTGGTCCCTCCCCCCATGATTTAATTACACATCATACATTAAATTCTTTCCTTGTGCTGTAGCTCCCATTTATACTTTTAAAAAGGCAGCTTCTCCAGAGAAGGGTACCTTTCTCCTTATTCTTCTCACGAGTCAGCTTTTCTCTCAGGTGAGGCAGCTTACTCTCATTTGCCTGTTTTAACTTTGATTTTGATTTTGTTTTCCTTAGATGTTCCTTTCAACTCAGGGACACCTTAATTTGCACCTGTCTTAGTTGGCATACACACACACACACACACACACACACACACACACACACACACACACGATTGTTTCCTCTTGGCTGTAGCAGGTGCAAGATGAGTGGATGGGTCCAGACAAGGAGAGCTGTGAAGGACTCTAAAGGACATGCATTCTACAGTACACAATGAAACAATATTTCCTATTGTCCCCACACAGAAAGGCAGCACGTATGGACTCACCATCATACCTTCATCCTTATCATGTGCACGGGCTAGAGATTCCTGTGTTGAACAGTAATACTGATCATGAACTCACAAGAGGTCTGTTACCACAATGACTCTACACCATCCATCATCTAAATGATTTCACAATTGTATTTCTTGTGAGGGAAATTTCTGGAGAACTCCAGACTTTCTCTGCTTCCTCATGCCCTCCCTAATCAGCTTCTTTCCTGATAGGTGTGACTTGACAGAAATGTAACACTCTCTAATGTATATGTATCCATACTTATATTTACATTTTTATTGACTCTTCAAGACATAAATGAACCCATGCAATGAATCATATCTCTTCTTTCTAAAATCCACCCTGACACTTAAAGCAACAAGTCTCTGAAAGTTAGTGCTCAGTAGTGTATCCTAGAGTGTTCATATAACATGATTCCCTTTACCAATCTTTCTAAATCTTCCATTTACTACCCTTTTCACATGGGAACTCTTCATGGGTCATCTCATAAAATTCTGTAGTTATATTTAATAGATGATATTTATTTGTTTATTGTACTAAGGATTACACCTAGAGCCATGCATGCCAGGCAAGAACTTTATCTGAGAGTTCTAGCCTTATCCTCCTTGTAAACTCCTAATTTTGAGACAGGATCTCCTTAACTTGCCCAGGGTGTTCTTGAACTCTACTGTAGTCCAGGAAAGACTCGAATTTGTGATCATACCTTGGTTTCCCAAGTAGTGGAGTTTACAGGCTGCAGTGTCAGGCCTGGCTTCTTTTCTGTTTAAGGTAGATTTTTACCTTGAATTTAATTTCTTGGCTGTGATAAGTATTTCCTACTTTTTTTTTTACAGACAGTAACAGTTCTATTTGCAAGTACTCAGAGTTATATATGCGAATTCATTGCTGAGCATTTGACATTACAGGTTTCACCTTATGGTTTTGTCATGTTAGATGTTTTTTTTCCTAAGTTGGTTATTGTAACATGTTATTATAACATGTTGTAGCCTTTCAGTTCTTGATGTAAAAAGAAATTTGAGTTTTCAAAAAGGTCTCTGGATATAATGTGTCTTCTTTTGTGAACTGCCCATTACACCATTGATTCTGGTACTTTTTTCTTCGTTATGGGAAGAGGCTATATTATAATTGGTAACCCTTAGTCATGTAGGTTTTACAAGTATGTATATTTCCACATGATGATTTTTGATACAAAAATGTTGCATTTGATCAATTTGTGGAATTATATTTACACATGGATACACAAAATGTATTCTATACCCAAGCAAACATCAACAGTAACTGAATTTTCTTATGACTTTCGCTTGCATATTTATCTTATCTGTCTATTTGTCTATCTGTCTGTCTGTCTGTCTATCTATTATCTATCTATCTATCTATCTATCTATCTATCTATCTATCTATCATCTATCTGTCTGTCTGTCTATCTATCTATCTATCTATCTATCTATCTATCTATCTATCTATCATCTATCTATCTATCTATCTACCTATCTATCTATATCTCTATTTACTGTTTTTTTGAGACAGGGTTTCTCAGTTTAGCCTTGCCTGTCCGGAACTCACTCTGTGAATCAGACTGGCCTCAAACTCATAAAGATCCACCTGCTTCTGCCTCCTAAGTGCAGGGATTAAAGGTGTGTGCAACCATCACCTAGGGACTTTCATTTATTTTTTTAATTTAAATATCTATCACCTTTTGCAGTAAGTTAAATTCATAATGGGGGAGAGAGAAAATTCTCTTTACCCTAAATGGGCTCCCAGTGTTTTCTTTTGAAGCTTATTTTTCAAAGATCTGTTCCATGCACTAAGCTTCATAAGAATTTGTTTTGTTAGTCCTTACATGTGCAAATTATTCATGCTTCACCTTTTTCTTTTGTTTATAGTTTGTCTATTCAACTCAACTTTTGAGTTAGTCTATTTTCCCCATCGAAAATGAAGATGTCTTTTTGGCATTTGTGTGAGATGCTATATTTCTATATTTCTGCACTTCTGTACTCTTTGCCTTTCTCTCTTCATTGCAGAATGGCATAATTTTTTTTTCAAGAAAGTGTTTCTCTGTAGTTAAAGGTGTGAACCACCACTGTGCACACCACTGCCTGGCTGAAGCATTATTCTTGCCTAGAGTTTGAAGGCATTTCTACCCTTGTGTTTAATGAGACCCTTTGCATTCCATATGGCCACATTTCGTTCTACCTTTCTTTTAGCTCTTCTCTGTCTTCCTAAATGGTTTATTTAAACATATTCTATATTGGTTGCCTATCACTCTGACTTTTCTTATAGCTTCTGCTAATGTGATACCGAGGATATTCTTCGGTTTTCATTTTTACACTGGCCTCTGATATTCTCTTTGTCTATGCTGTGATGTCACTTTCACTGTCTTGGCGTCCAGTTCATTGTCCTTGGCACTGTCACAGGGGTTCATGCCCCTGCCTTGCCCACGTTGGTCGCCTGCCTGTTTGCTTGACTTTCTAGGTATTATAATTTCTTCGACATATGAATCACTGTAACTACATTCTCATCTTGGGCTGTAGAGAGCTGCCATTTGTCAGCAGATGATCCTGTCCCTTTGTATCTCATTTGTTTCCATCCATATGAAGTCCTCTGGAGTTATGACAAATGTCTTTGCATGTCTCAGCTACTTCCTTTACTTCACTTTCTAGCCTATGTGTACCCATCACTTTTTTGTTTATTTGTACCAGGCAACTCATATGATTTAAAATAGTTCCCCTTTGTTCCACTTCAGGTGTGTTTGCTTTTGTTCAGTACGCTCTCGAGAGAAATGGGTTTTCTCTTCTCTATCCAGATCTCCCTATTTTGTATTTCACTCCTCAGTAAATGTTGTTTTTGCCCTTACTTTCTTGCTTCCCTTCTCTCTTACTTACTATTTTTTATTTGTACAGTGAACTCTTCTCTCTCACATCTCAATTTTCTTTTTGTGCTGTGTCTCTTGCCACTGTGTATCTAGGGACGATTATATGGCTTTGCAATCCTGTACTTGTTGCTTCAATAAAGTTGAATAATCTTTGCTTTGGATAAACAATTTACTTTTCCCTTGAGAACTACAGTAAATACTCTTCTTTGTGTTCAATTTTTAAAGTGCTGGTCAGTCTGCTTCTGTTTTTGTTTCCCATAAAGCTTTTATTTTCCTTAGACTATAGTATCTTGGATCTGTTATAATTTGCTTTTCACTATTCCTTATAAGACCTGTATTTTTTCATTATAATTAATTGAAACATTTATCTTATATATTCTATAGATATATTAATATTTTACACTTAAAAACTAAATTGTCTTGGTAAATTAAAAAAGTATTCAGTGTACATTTTCAGAAGAGTTATTTGTTAATCAATATATCTAGCACTAAAAAGTATGCATTGAAAGTGCTGGAAGCAGATCAATTTGGACTAGGTCAGCTAGAAAGGATTTTGGGGAAATTTAGGTTTAATTAAGTAAGTAAGCATGAGAGGCCTGCTGGGTTTCAGATTGTATACGAAAATACCAGTTACCCCAATCTGTCTCTTATGCTTCAAGTGTAGTGCTTCAGTTTGGGAAACACCAAAGTTAAGTGAGTCGAAGTCTATAAGGCTCTGACAATCACTAGATTCTTACACCCCATGTGTGTCAATGTAGAGAAAATTGAACTGAAAATGATCTTTAGAACCCTTTCAACAAGGAAAATTTTGATGAAGGATTGAAGCAATAAACTCTGACTGGTCAAAGAGCATTATTCTCAGATCTAATATGAGGATTTTTCTTAATTTGTATATCTTTGTCACTATGTCTTCATTTTTAATCTCTTGTGTTCAATTCATAGTAGATGCTGTAAGCATGCGATCTGGAGATTAAATAATAGAGTTCATAAATATGTTACATAATACGATATAAAACTGTTTATTTTCAAGGAGTTATAGGGTTATTGCTATGCCTGGAATGTTTTCCTCATGCTAGCACTGGTTGTTGCTTTTTATGAGCAGCAAGAGAGGCCTGAGCGAGCACGCTGACTCTGTGTTGAAATGAGACGTCATTTCCCAGACACGGCGTTTCTGTTGTCATGCTGTAGGGTTACCTAATTTCTTGAACCATGAGCTGAAAAGACCCTAGTTTTTTTTTTTTTAATTACAAGTTTGTGTCATTCAGTTATACCAGTAGAAAAGAGACTTAGACTTTATATAGAACAAATAGCTGGGCTAATTTTGAAAAAATAAAACATTAGCAATACAGTGTGAGATGGAAGATAAAACGCATCTCCAAAGGTATATGAATTCAGGTAGCACAAACGTCAGTCAGTGACAGTAAAGCTGTAAAGAAGGTTGAAAAGTGCGTTGCACCTGAGGGGTGCAGACAAGTAGAAGAGATGAGAACATTCTAAGTGTATTTCTTTGAGAGTAAATAAAGACAGTCAGCAGCATTAGGTCATGAAATCAATGTCGTGCATATCTACCTACTGTTTGCTTTATCCTAGTAGTATCGAGTGTGCACTGTGTGTCATACTAAATATTTGTAAGCACTGAGACATGGTGGCACACAAGATAATCGGTATCTTTTTTCCAGTGAAGAGCAGGTCAGGAGGAAGACTCAATCTAAACTAACAGGTAGCCAATGGGGCAGAAGTTAAATACTGGAAGGGTCGTGAACAAATGACATAGTATGACATGACAGAATGAGATGGGCAAGGGGGCCAACTAATTTCAGGAGTTACGACCTGCTTGTAAATGATGAGATGTTGTTAGTCACGTGGTGATCTGTAGAGCAGTATATTCCAAACAAGTGGAGCCATATACAGGCAGAGTGTGGGACAGAGATAGGAAGGGTTTTATTCTAAGAGTGGAAAGAATGTTCATGGGTGTGGTGGAGAGTGGTAGGAAGTGAAATGAAGTCACCGAGCAAGTTTCTCATCACGAAGAACATTGCTCATCACAGTAAACTGCTTTCCATAGCTGGATATCAAGCGCTTGTTCAAATGCTGAACACTTCTTATTTTGTTTTGTATTATTTTTGCTTTTTGTTTTTTCTGTGACAAGATTACTCCCTGACTGTTCTACAACTTACTCTGAAGACCAGCCTGGTCTCAGACACAGAAATTTGCCTGGCTCTGCCTCCCAAGGGCTGGGATTAAAGGAGTGCACCACCAACCGGAACAATGTACACATTTTTTAAAAGTTTAATTTTCTGCTAATAATTTTGCTTGAGAGTCATATACTTCATTTTTACTTCTCTCACTATTGTTCCTGGATTAAACCATATAGCTGATCTATATGCCACATATCCCATTGCTTTTTCTTTCTTTGTTTTTTGAGGTTTTTATTTTGAAACATAGTCTAACTTAACAACTTAGTTGTTAAAGCATATGTTTTAAACTCTTTTCTTGTTGATGTGATGCAATACCCAGACAAAAGCAACACAGGCAGGAAGGGTTTGTTTTGACATAAAATTGATGGCTAGAGCCTATCACTCCTGGGCCATCCCAGTTGCAGGAGGTAGAGTCCATTTGTCACATTGTATCTGCAGTGATGAAGGAATGCTTGTCCCCAGCTCACTTTCTCCTTTTTATACAGTCCAAGATCCCAACTCAAGGAAAGTTATAGCCACAGTGGGCATGTCTTCCTAACCATAATAGCCTAATGAAGATAATACCCTACACGTAGCAGAGGCTAATCTGATTTAGTTTTTACCAAGCATGCCTAGAGCCTTGTTTCCTAGGTGGCCAGATCCTGTCAAAGATGAACCATCAAAACATGTAAGTCCTTACGCCAGAGGTACTTATCAGTAAGAAAAGGCCTGCCAGGTCTTTGTCTCAAGCTGCAGGGATTTGGGTCAGGTCTGTAGGGTGAAGAAAAAGCTAGATGTTTGTCATCTTTGTCATCTACTTGCGACCCCCCCTTTCCTATCTTCCTGCCAACCAGGAATCTGTGTAAGTCCTAGTCCTTCATTATCAGCAGATGTTACTTTTAAGTGCTAGCCATTGGTGCATACCCATAAAGAAAGGTGATTAGGTTTGCAGCTGTCTCTCAGACCTGTGAGAAAAATAAGTGACTGATTAGCAAGGATCCAAGATGCTGAAGCAAAAGAGAACCACAAGGAAATATAACCTAAAAAAACAGGATGAAAGTGCTTCTGGAAACAGTTATTATTTGCTAAATTTTATTTATACACGGACAGTTTCTAAGAAGTCAAGCAGAAAAGAACTTTAAGAGACCAAAATGTCAAACAAGAAAATTGGCAACTCTCAGCATTGAATAAGGCCTTTAAGATCCACTGATTGAGAGGTGATAGAGGTGACAGAAATGATGACCTAGTCCTGTACTGAAGAGCTCTAATGGGCTAGACACCAAGAAAAGGACAAGCACAAAATATCCTGAATGGTCAATTGTGTCTGGCAAATAAAAAAGTCTCCCCCTGAGAAGCAGAATGTAACCTGCGGAGTGTAAAATTGTCAGCACATCACAGCCACCATTCAGTGAGAAAATTACAAAATAGGTAAGAAGTGAACTAGATAGCCCAAAATTAGGAAAATAAACCTAAATATACAAACCAACAGATATGGATGATATCAAGTTTGAACTTTCTTTTTTTTTTTTCTCATGGTTTATTTTTTTATATTTAAGAAATTTCCATCTCCTCCCCTCCTCCTCCCCCTTCCCTCCCCTCCTCCTCCCCCTTCCCTCCCCTCTTTCTCCCCCTTCCCTCCCCTCCCCTCCACCCATACCTCCCCTCCCTCCCTCTCAAGGCCAAGGAGCCATCAGGGTTCCCTACTCTATGCTAAGACCAAGGTCCTCCCAACTCCCCCCAGGTCCAGGAAGGTGATCAACCAAGCTGAGAAGGCTCCCACAGAGCCCGTCCATGCAGAAGAATCAGAGCCCAGCGCCATTGTCCTTTGCTTCTCAGTCAGCCCCCACTGTTGGCCACATTCAGAGAGACGGGTTTGGTCGCATGATCCATCAGTCCCATTCCAACTGGAGTTGGTGATCTCCCATTAGTTCTGTCCCACCGTCTCCATGAGTGAACCCCTCACGTTCCTGACTTTCTCCCTCATGTTCTCTCTCCTTCTGCTCCTCATCAGGACCTTGGGAGCTCAGTCCAGTGCTCCAATGTGGGGCTCAGTCATTTTCCCCATCTATCGCCAGATGGAGGTTCCCTCACGGTCCTGACTTTCTTTCTCATGTTCTCTCTCCTTCTGCTCCTCATCAGGACCTTGGGAGCTCAGTCCAGTGCTCCAATGTGGGGCTCTGTCATTTTCTTCATCTGTTGTCAGGTGGAGGTTCTATGGTGATATGCAAGAAATTCATCAGTATGGCTATAGGAACTGGACTTGACCCTAGAGGGGTTCCCAGGTTTCCAGGGAGACGCCCCCAGTTAGTTCCTTGGGCAGCTGAAGTTTGAACTTTCATATGACTGTACAATACACATAAGAAAATATACCTTTCAGACTACTTAATGTATTCCGTAAAAGTAAGACATTTAAGTCTGGATCAGGATAGATTTACTGGAAGTGTGGGCCTCTCAGCTTCTCCTTTGTTGTTTAAACTGACCAATCTTAAATTAAGGGAAGAAGATTTCATTCCAGCCTACCCAAGACCCTTACAAACCCCCCAGCCACCCAGCAGAAGCTGAACATAGACTTCCTGAGCTCTTCTCTGTTTCTCAGAGGTCTTGCTTTTTGTGAGCCTTGCCGTGTGTGTGTGTTCCCGCCTTTAATAAAAGTAGATTTTCTTTATCATTTCTTTGCGCCGTGACAGTGGTTTTCCCTGATGCATTTGAAAACTTCCCTGTTTTTAATTTCTTTATTTGACAGAGAAAATGACAGAGAAAACCTTAAACATTAGGTTAAAATCTGTGGAGGAGTTCTAGTTCTTTGGCCTAAATGTCTCTTTTCTTGGAAATTTTAGATATTTATCACTATTCTCTGATGTCTTCAAAGAGCTCTGATGTCTTCAAAGATCTGATGTCTTGATCCTGGAGGTATATTTTTCTTTCTATAGGATAGTTGTATACTTCATCATACCTAAAAGTAAAATCATCTGTATTTTTAAAATTAATATTGCCATAAACATAATTTAGTCCTTTTGTCTATTTGACTTTGGACTAATACGATTTCATACATGTATTGATGTGACCAGGGGATCTCATCACATTGATCAAAGACTTTTGAATGCCTGAATATTTGCCTTAATAACCAGTCCCTATTTTTTCTCTTGGATTTAGATGACAGACATTGTCTTTTCATAATAGTGTTAAAGCATTGAATGCTCTTTAGATTTATCATACAGCACACACTTAAATATTAAAGTAATTAGCAATTCTCCCATTTTCAAAATCTCAACTTAGTAGAGATAAAGATGTAAAAACAGATTGTCTAATGAAATATTGGAGACATGGCAATTCTAGCAAGGGACAGTGAGACCATTACATGGAGTAATAGACCACAGTAGCCTTCAGTGTGTCTCAGGAAGGGAATGCAGAAAGAAGATGCACGAGTGATGGATATGGATCCAGGCTTGGCAAACCAGTGTGAGAGACTGGACTTTGACATAAGGCCATTGGCAAGTCATTTCAATGTGCTTAAACAATAGCTAAAATCTAAAGAATTCTGTGCTTATTCTACTGTGATAAATCACAGTGAAAGAAAGGTTAAAAGGAGGTAGGTTAGGCATCTCTAACCATTGTTTGTGAGTATATTTAGTATCAACGGTGAGAAGCAATTCTACCAGGAACCTCCTTGGGGGTATAATGGATTTATCTTGCTCCTCATTGTGGCTAGATTGATAACAATGATGTAGGAGACAAACCTCTGAGAGTGCCTGTAAGGGAGATTCCAGAGAAGACCCACTGAGTAAGGAATACTCATACTGAATGTGGACAGCATCATTCTGCAGACTGGGGACCTAGACTGAATAAAGGAGAAAGCAAATGAAGTACAGCATTTATCTCTTTCTCATGATACAGTGTAACCAGTTATCTCACACTCCTATGCCTCAAAGTCAATGGTATCCTGGAATTGCAAGTCAAATAAAACCCTTTCTTCCCTAAGTGAGTTTTATTATTATTTCTGTCACAACACACACTGGCTGATAGTGAGGTGAGTGAGGAGTCACCATACTGTGACAACCACAGTAAGAGAAGAGGGGGCTTCAACACCTAGACAGAAGATAGATTCTAACACAGGAACAAGTCTTCAATTGACAGTTTCATGTTTAGGATGCTGGATTTGGGAACCTGTGGGGATAGTCAATGAGCCAATAGCTAGGTACATCTTTCCATCTTTGGGAGAAAGATCTAAGGCATGGACAGTTTAGATTTGTCATTATATTGATAACTGAAGCCAAGCAGAAAGAGAGCCTTGTGGAACAGACATCAGCACTCTGTAGAGCTGTGTGACATTAGGAGGAAGGACCACAAGAGTCAGAAATGCTACCACGTAGACACGAATAGGAAATAGACACAAATAGAGAAGAGTAAGGTCATGGCAGGATTGTCCCCATGGATGCTGTGTCCCCATGGATGCTGTGTCCCCATGGATGCTGTGTCCCTGTAGATTCTGTGTCTCCCATGGATGCTGTGTCCCCATGGATGCTCCCAATTTACTCAGGAGATTTTGTCTTTTTCTACTACCCATGTAGATTAGATGAAATGTCCAGTTTTTAAGGTAGAAAGGTTGGAGATTTTGCTTTCCTATGGTGGAGGGTTGTGAACTCAAGATTCTGAGAGTAGATTCTTGAGTTAGAGCCTGACCAGGTCCACAATGAACAGCGCCTGTGAAATTTGGCCTTGGAAAATCCATAGTGAGTTCATATTCCAGCTCAGAGCCGAGGATCCCTGGTGTTTGATTATTTTTTATGAGTTAAGAATATTTTGCCTGCAAGTATGTATGGGTGCTGCCTGTGTGTTTGGTTCTGGACGCAAGAGGAGGGTACCAAATCCCTGGAACTGAAGTTAGAAATGAATTGGAGTGCCCTTTCTGTGATAGGTACCAAATCTGGTTCCTCTACAAGAGCAACAAGTGCTTTTAGTTGCTGAGCAATGTCTCCCACCCCTATCCCACTGTTTTAAATAGGCTTTCACCAAAGTTGTCCAATTTCTCTTGGAGGATGTATCACCTTTATTTTAATGTTCAACAATTACTGTATCATCTGTCTTGAAGGAATCTCCCAGCTCAAAGAAAAAAATCTATTTAAAAATCATTTAGTAGATAGTTCAAAATAAAAGGTTATCAGGACTTCTGCTCTTATCATGTCTATAATGTGAATAATCACCAGAGGATTGTCTTCATTGAGGAAGAGGATTATAAATCAAACTAACATTTATTCAACATGTGTTCTGTTCTGCACAAGAAATCATTTCACTAATTTGCTTTATAAAACAACTCTATCATATAAGTCCTTTATAGTATACACTTTTCACATAGAGTTCAATAGCAGGAGATTTAAAAAGCTGTCAGGAACCACACAGCTAATAGTTCTGAGGTCCTGTTTTGAACTAAGATACTCTGACTTTGAGGCTGTACTATACTCTGAATTATAGTTCAGCGAGAAAGAAGATAAAGTTAGTTGGCTGTCTGTATTGAAGAAATAGTTACCACTGAGTTTCCTGAAAGTCATCTCAATGGTGCAAGGAGCCAACTCAGAGTGCATTAAGCAGGAAACTTCTGGGGCAAGGTATGTGTGCATGGACATGGAAAAGGAAGAGCTCATTCAAGTCTGTGATTGCAAAGAAAGGGTAAGGCAAGGATCAGGAAAGGGCTTTAAATATCCAGCAAGATTTCTGATTGGTTATGGATATACAGTACCCAATAAAAAGGAGTCTGGAGAGACAGTATGAGTTATTTGACATGGGAACGAAGGAGCAGTAGATAATATCACATACAAATAGCCAAAGAAACCATAGCCGTGGCCACATGTGGCTCTGCAGGGTGTGAGGTGTATTGATATTGCAGTTGTTTAAGTCTTTTTTATGCTGCTATTTTTGTAAGAGACTTTTTCATAGCAGGCATTCTGGTGTTTTGGCTCTGACAATCTTTCCACCCCTGCTTCACACCCAGCAGTGACTCCTATTAACCACAATAATGACCAGAATGTCATATCTATAAAGGTGCAGTAAGTGGCACTCACATGTTTGTAACCAACAGCTGTCTACTTAGACTTGAAGTTCATTTGATAGGAAATCATCCCTGGAACTAAAAACCTATCTTAAGTTCTCAAGCTCTCAGGGACAATGAGGTCACACTCCTTAGAAGAGAGTCTATTACTGCCACTTTCTAGACCATCACAGTTCTTAGCTATATTCTCAATCTTGTGCTTATCCTCCCTGGAAGTGTAACTAGCACTTTTCATCAGAGAAGCTTCTCTTCCCAGCAGTTCCTGAACCAAGATCAGCAATTCACAGCCAACTTTAACTCTAGATCATCACACTAAAGCACAACGGGACACAATGGAGAGATCCAGGGATTGTGGGAATGCAGATGCAGTGGATACATTGACATCACAGCTCCTGCACCCAAAGCTCAGAGAGCATTGTGTGAGAGGGTATGGAAAGATTATTGAATAATGATCCCCAAAATTTTGTTGCAATGGCTTAAAGTACCTACATGCATAGGTTGGGAATAAGGAAATTTACAGGACAGTATTGAAAATATTACCTTGAAAAATTTATTTTTTATTAAAACGTACTGATTGGTATGTAAGTCCTTATTGTCATGTCCCTGAAAGCTGAGATTCTAAGATCCTTTTTTCAGAGCTACTGTCAGTCTAAGAATTTAACATTAAATACCTGAGTTTAAAGGATGGGCTATGTGCTGGAGAGATGGCCCAGGGATTAGGACAACTTAACACTCTTGCAGAGAACCTGGGTTCAGTTCCTAGATGTACACTAGTAGATACTCAGATGTTTGACGGAGAATGAGATATGATCTGCTTTACACAAGGTTATGTCTTCTTGATGGTAGCAGATCAAGTGCATTGACTACTGGGTGTGGCAGTACAAAGTCTTAGGACCTGTCTTTGTTAGCATTTTAAGTTGGAGGGAGGTCGCTTGTTGGTTCCCGGCCAACTGGCTAGCTTAGACCCCAAATAATCATACAGGAACTGTATTAATTAAATTACTGTTTGGCCCATTAGCTCTAGCTTCTTATTGGCTAACTCTTACATATTAATTTAACCCATTTCTATTGGTCTGTGTATTGCCACATAGCAGTGGCTTATTTAGCACGTCTGTCTCTGGAGGCAGCTCTGTGTCTTCTTCCCAGGGACACACTTCCTCCCATAGAACCACACTTACTCAACAATGCCATACCTCCTAATAGTGTCACTCAATAAGGGCCTATGGGGGCCATTTTCATTCAAACCATTACAGGCCCCTGATGGAGGAGAGTTATCTGTCTATGTTTCTTTCATTGGTTAATTAATAAAGAAAACTGCCTTGGCCCTTTAAGAACAGAAAATTAGGTAGGTGGAGTAGACAGAACAGAATTGTGGGAACAAGGAAGTAGAGTTGGGGAGACGCTTCAGGCAGTCGCCATAGTGAGTCTCCATGCTGCTCCTCTCGAGATGGACGCAGGTTAAGATCTCTCCTGGTAAGCCACAACTCGTGGTGCTACCCAGATTACTAAATATGGGTTTTAAAGGAAGATGTGAGAATTAGCCAATAAGAGGCTACAGATAATGGGCCAGGCAGTGTTTTAAAAGAATACAGTTTCCGTGTAATTATTTCGGGTGTAAAGTTAGCCGGCAGCCGGGTGGCAGGACGCAGCCCTGCCACTTCCTTCTACAGGCCCCTTGCTGAAATATGAGGCATCTTGGAACATTGTTAATGCAGAGGTCCTTGGAAGAACTCACATGAGTTTGCCTGAGTCAGCTTCTCCCTCTGATGGATATTGTTTCTGCTATTTATATACAGAATTTTGTCTGAAGAGTGCTCTCCAGTAAACTTTCTGCACATGTGTGCATCCTAATCAGTGCAAGAGAGCATGATCCCACAAATACTTCTGATTACTGCACAAAATATTGCTTGATCACATACTATTTTACTTATGAAAATACCAAAGGAACTGCTTTGAGGTTATTTATTTGAATGTCTACTATTTAATTAATATGCCACAATAGTATATAATGCACAAACTCTTAAGGAACAACAAATCAAACTGTTTTATTTCCCAAATGTATTTGCAACATTTTTATTATTCATGTTATGATAAAATTTACAAGACACAAAATTGGACTTAATCTTTTACATATCTCTCCCCTCCAATAAAAAATAACATATAGATTGCAAGATATGGTAAACTTTTATGACATTGAAAATAATTCATACACTTTGTATCTATTCTGTATCATAATTTGACAATATCAGGTCTCAAGTTACAATTTTTACAAGTAAACAAATTTTTGAACAGATTTCATTGGGGCAAACATGCAGTAATATTGGTATAATGGGATTTCCTCCTTTATTTTCTTTTTTTACAGTCATGAAACCATGATGTTGCTATATTTATGTAACTTAATCCTCATATAAGTTTAATAAATATGATTTTAAGATTTTTTTATATGTTAAGTTTTAAAAGGTTAAGTATTGCAACATGTGGAAACAGTGCAGCACCCACTATGTCTGTCAGTAGAGAAGAGGCCCTACATAAAGCTTGGGAAAAGAATCACTCACTTGGAGGAGAGCACATGGCTGAATTGTACACTTAGAACCAAGGGGCTGGAGAATGTAGAGTCATATAATATCATCTTGTGCCTTTGAAATGACCGTGGATCAGTTTTTTAGAAGGCCTGATCATACTGGGCTCCCAGGGAGCTTGTGTTCTAGGAGCCTGGAGCTTTTGGATAAGTAGAAAAGTAACAGGGTTATGGAATCATGGTTTACCTGTTTGCTTTTAGTGCTAAAACAGAAAAGAATATACAATTGTCTTTTCTCAACATTTCAAGGGTCAATTTTATTTAAAAACATGACAATGTAGCTGTTTCAATCTTACATGCATTTGAGTCAATTTTGGAACAGCCACATATAAGATTACAGCTGAGGGATAGCCATTCTTGAAAATCTTTAAATTTATGATTCATTTTTACCAAAAGATGGAGCTCATGTATCGGTTAAAACTACCTAGGGAGTGAATAGGAAGAGAAAATATTTTCATTGATTGAATCAGAAGATAGGAAAACCAAGACAATGAAATAAAGGCAATATACTTACATTTTATTATCTTGCCTTTGAAATGTTGACAATTTAAAAATACAGTCCTCTGAAAATGCATTGTTAAACAGCATCCCATCATAGGAGAGGCAGCACACTGGATAAATCTGCATATAAGTCAAGTATAGGCTATTGTGGCCATTCTATTTGCTCTATACCAACATCAAAGCTAGAATGGAAGAATGACAGAAAAGGATTGTTGTTAGTCAACATGATGGTTTGATGGAGGAGGGTCATCTGTCCATGTGTTACTTTCATTGGTTAATAAAAAAAAAACTGCCTTGGCCCTTTAATAGGACAGAAAATTAGGTAGGCAGAGTAGACAGAACAGAATTGTGGGAGAAAGAAAGCAGAGTCAGGCAGATGCTTCAGGCAGTCACCATGAATCTCCTCTCTGAGACAGATGCAGGTTAAGATCCTTCCTGGTAAGCTACCATATTGTGGTGCTACACAGATACTAAATATGGGTTAAACAAGATGTGAGAATTAGCCACTAAGAGGCTGAAGCTAATGGGCCAGGCAGTGTTTAAAAGAATACAGTTTCCATGTAATTATTTTAGGTAAAGCTAGCCGGGTGGCGGGACACAGCCCACGGCTCCCATCACAACAATGGTTTAGTAAATTAGTGATAGTAGATTCTTTTCCACTCATAGTGACTTTGCTAATCCTGAGTAATTAGTGAGGTTTCCAGTAGCAGGCATGGTGTTCCTCTTGTTGATCAAGACTTAAGTCCAATTAGAGAACTCCTGGTTTTTGCCAAGGTATGTGTGCCATTACTTCACTGTTAGGGTTATCTTGCCTTGCTGGTAGTTGGTGTGGCTCATAGGAGTGGGTAAGTCTGTTGGTTACCTCTCATCTTTGGAAGCAATGATGGATTCTTCTGATACCATGAAAAACTAGTCCTCAGGGAGGGAGCATTAAGAACATATCAGTTGGTTGTCCAGTGCCAAATGGTCAGACTTGAAAATGTATATTAAAAAGTAATATTGACTGAACAGGTCATGTGTAGAAATATATAAAGATAAAGAAATATAAATATATACATATATGAACATAATACCAATCAGTCAAAAAGAAGGCTATGAATTTAAAGGAGATTTGGGAGGGGTATATGATAATGTTTAAAGGGAGGAAAATGAAGGGAGAGATGTAATTATAATCTAAAATATGTTGAAAATAAGAAAGAATGACAGAAAAGGGAATGGTAAAACACAGAATCAAGAGTACATTTTCCATACTCATTTAGGATTCTTAAGCTTATTGTCTTGACTTGAAAAGATTAATACTTGGCTTGTACATATGCTGAGGGTGTAGTTTAGCATCTTCTCTAATATTGAGTATCTCTTGTATGTCAATTAGGATAAACCCTACACCTCCAGGCTGGAACCCAAAGTCTTGTGCATGATAGGTAAACTGCACCCTAACCCTTGGCTTTATGAAATAAGGTTTCCCTATGTAATCTAGATTGTTTTTGAACTTGAGGTCCTTCACTCTCAGTCCCTGGTTTTGGAATTCCAGGTATTTATCATCTATTCTTTTTTTTGAGAAATATTGTACTCTCAGCATTTTGTCTCACTCTTTTTATGTATATGCATACATACAAATATATATGCATACTTATTTTGAAAATCTAAAAGTCAGAGAAAGATATGCTGATTAATGATAATAAACACTGTCAGCCAAGATTAACTTTACATGGTATAATTCCAACCCTAAAAGTTTTGCTACACCCATCTCTATACATATTTAACTTATGAATCCCAGATTTAGATTTATATTTCCTATACACAGTGGTGATGTATACCTGTGATATCCACCATGTGAGAGACAGATTGGCTACATAGTGAGTTTAAGGCCAGGCTAGGTGTCATGAGACAGCCTAGGTGTCTGTCTCAAAAACCTAAAAGCCAAAATAAAAAAAAGAGAAAACATTATTTAAACTTTCCCTTTGATTGTTACTCTTGTTTATAGTCAATTTTAATAGAGGCATTCGAAACTGATAGGCGTTTGTTTGAGGTTCCTACATTTTGGGACAGAATGGCAGCAAGGCTACAGCATTAGTGATATGACTATAGAGACGTTCCTGGAAATTGGTGCATACAAAATAAACAGCAATGCTTTCTTCAAGGGAAGTCTGAAATAGGCATAGAAATAGGAGACAGAGAGTGTTTGTAACTAGTAAACCTTCAGTATATCGAGGTAACTATTTTTGGACAAGATCTAATGAGATGCCTTCAATCTATAAGTAAACTAAGCGATGGGTGGGACAAGGACATCCTACATAGAAAATCACTAAGGCAAACATTCACCCTCTGGGAAAAACCAGGAAATAAATTTCTGCATAGGTATGTTTGGCTCTAAAATATTCATTAAGTATATAGCCTAAGAAATTATTCATATAAAGATGATTTTAAGCTGCAAAATAATTCTTTACTAAGAGACTCATAAAATGACACATTTTGAAGTTGCAATTTGTTTTAATGCATTCATAATGTTATATAACTGATGTGTTTTGTAAAGTAAATTCCATAAAGTGAGATGAAAGCTAAAACCATTATTCCAAACCATCAAACCCTAGTACTTTTATTACCGAATCGAGATTATGTCAAACTCTGTGGCATTAATTATTCTGCATATTTCTTTTATGCATAAAGTTTTAGATTAGTTTATCTCCTGGGAAAAGACTGTAACAAATCCTTCCATATCAAACTCTCACCAAATGAACAGCTATTTTGGAAATAATGAGAATACAATTAATTTGGTCAGTGAAGGCTTTGCATACAATCAAAGTATGCAGGCTTCTTTACATATTTCTGTAATGTGGCTACTATTACATTTGACTTAAATCCATATATGTATTTCCAGGTAATTATAACTACTTCCATTGCAGTTTTATTTTTCAACTCTAGTTTTCCACTATAATTTTAATTTGAAAGTCCCCCAAAGTCATAATACAAATGTATGCTTAAAATCCTAAGGTCCCTCAGCGAATTTATTTTAACACATCACCTCCTGAATTTCATTACGTGGATTAGTCTGGAAAAATGGAGAACAGCTGGCCTTCATCTGCTGTGTAACATCTTCCCCTACTCTTCTCTAGGCTAAATCACCCCAATTCCCTCAGCCTCTCATCTTAAATCCTATTTTCTAACATTTAAATCACTCTGCTGATCAACCAGGCCCTCTTCAAATTTCCTCACCTCTCTGTTATGCTAAGCAGTCATAATTCATTAAGCAGCTTTCAATCAGCAATAAATCAGCCAACCCTCACTGTGTTCCCTGCTGCATGGAAATGGCTGTGCACAGTGGGCACTAACACACACACATATCACGTCTGATTTCCAGGTACTCTTAGGACGCTCACAGTTGTTTATAGCCTTTGATGCCAACTGACAGATTGATGCAGCCTACACTATATGCTGAGTCAATTTCATTGTTTTCTGGTTGGCCTATACCGTGTTCCTCACTGGAATCCCTGATGTAGGGATAATAATACAGACCTTTCTGCTTGGTGCTTCTATGCTAACATGGAAGAGGTAACACAATGAACAGAAAGAAACATTAAATAGTATGGAATATCAAATGGTATAGTTTTCTAGAAAAAAAACAAAGCATTTAAAAATAGAAGCAATTTTAGGCACAGGACATGCAACAACAAATAAGAAGTCAAAGCTGGTTCTGTCTTTTCTTTTCTAGCTTAGATAAGCGTGAATCCATTTTAGATGAACATTAATGATACTGACAGAAGCCAGAGCATGTCAGGTATGGTGCTGCATGCCTGCAATCCCAGGATTTGGGAAGCTGAATCAGGATGACTGAGAGTTCAGATTTGCCTGAGGTACAAAGTGAAGCTGTGCCTTAGGGGGAGATGGGAGGACCTTGGACTTAACATAGTGAAGGGAACCCTGATGGCTCTTTGTCTTGGAGAGGGGTGGAGTGGGGGTATGGGTGGAAGGGAGGGGAGAGAAGGGGGAGGAGGAGGGGAGGATATGGAAATCTTTAATAAAAAAAATGAGAGAAAAAAAAGAATATTTGAGGTGTAATACAAAAATTATAAACTACTGATTTATAATATCAAAAAAAGTTAAAACCAAAACAAACAAAAATAGAAACCACAAACAATGATCAGAGAACCCTTACACCAACTGCTCTACAAACATGATGTCATTTTTATTTCATTAAACCACTACACAAATTTTATGAATTTGTTATAATTCTGAGCAACTTCTTCTTAATACTAGGCCTGAGATTTCAGAACTCTGGAATTCTCCTTTTTCAATTAATTCCTTGCACTATTAGAGACTGAATCCAGGGCCTCATGCATGTTAGATGAGTTCTCTACCAGCAAACTAGATCCCCAACATTCTTTTTACTTTTTGTTTTGAGACAGTTTGCCACCAAATTATCTAGGCAGTCCTTGAATATGTAATCCTCTGGCCTCAATTTTATAGGAAGCTGGTATTATAAGATTGTATCAGCAGGTCTGATAAAATTTGGCTGTCTTCCTAAAGTCATCTAATTGACAAGTAGCAAAGAAAATTTTGTCTTTGTGTTTGTTTCTTAATGTCTTAACCCTTATACATTAACTAGGACACTACATAATTGATTATGATAAATACACTATTATAATTAAATATAGTTATTTCATCATTATAGTATTCTGAATAAGTTTTCTGTATTGGTATTTGGTTAAACTGATGGTTTAAAACATTAATTTCCCACATATCTGAGAGACAAAGAACTGTTAGGGGGAGACTAGAAAAGGGAAGTCTCTGCTTTTGTGGCAATTCTGAGAAAAAAAATACATAAAACAAAAGCATTGTCAAAGCCTTGTCATTCTGGGACCAAGTCCACATTTCCCGAACGGTGTTTTCTCTTTTATCATTGCTGTATCTCTTTGTGAGGCTCTTTCCTTTACTGTACTCTACTGCACATTTCTTTGAACACTGTGAGCTCCCCCAGTTATCTGTGCACCATGTAACCTATGTCTTGTGGTTCCCATTGATATGGGTGGTTCCGGGAGCAGCTGCATAAAGGGAAAGGGGTTTTGAGTTATAATACGGAGCAGTAGTGAAGGGTTTTACATCTTGAATTTGGCCAGATTGCCCTATGAATCTCATGACATGGTTTCCAAAGCCTTTGGGAACTGAGGGAAAATATGGAAAAGCATATCTTTTTTGTGGGGAGGGGCATTGATAGCATTTACACAAACTATTGATGAAATTATTCACAAATGTGAATTTTCATTAAATTAGAAATTGATAGGCTAACCATATGACTAGTTAATTTTACCACAACTCCAGTACACTTGGTGCAAGGTTTTTGTGAGAGAATTCTTTCTGGAAGACAAGCTAATGTTGTCTTTCCCCCTGAACACTAATGACTTCATTGAAGAAAAATGGCAAGATTTCCTCATGGCCAGAACCCTTCATAATCCCTGCTTCCTGGCTTCTCATCAGACAGTCCTGACTTAACTCAGATTCCACTTGTACCTCTTTTCCATATTAATTTCTGAAAGATTTCTCCTCTTGGGGATTGTTTTCTGCCGTTCCCCTGGCCATCCATTTCTTCCCACCTCCCCACTGAAGCACTCCAGCCTCCCAACACAGCAGATGACTTTCATGAAAGCAGATGAGTTTCATGGAAAGGAAAAGTCAGGCTGCCTTTTTTTTTTTTTTTTTTTTTTTTTCTTGATGCCTACAGTGAAAATGGTCCTTTCTCTCTTTCAGCTCTGTAGTCTTATAGATGCTCACCTTGTTTGGGTTTAGTGGTCCTCTCCTGGATAAATTTACAATATTCTGCTCTCTTTCTGTAGAATATGGAACCAGACTCATTATGGTGAAATGATGTTTGCAGCTTAAGAGGTTTTGGGTAGAACCTTGAGCACTTCAAAAAAAAAAAAAAAAAGATATTATATAAATGCAACAAAGAAGGAGAACTTAAATAAGGAGAATGCTCAGTGCTGAGTTTATTGGGTGTGTGTATATTTTATAATATATATGTACATATATAATTCTTCTAAAGAATTTGTCTCATGAAAAGAAAGATCATCAAATATATTTTCCTTCTGTCTTGAGAATGAAAGAAAAAGAATCGGGTTTCAAATGTGACAGAGATTTGCATTAAAATACAACTGGTTTCTACAGAACTATTTCTTTTGAGGATATCTCTTTAGTATGCCAGGGTCAGTGGGAGCTCCAAACTGAATAATGGGACTTGCATAGCATGGTAATCTTAATTTCTGCATGCTCACTCCCATGCCATGAAAGCACTATCCTTGTGCTTGATGAGTGCACATGGGAAACAAATGATACCAGTTTGAGAGGCTCATTCCTGATTCAGAAAATGCGTTGCCTCATGCCACGCACATAGGTTTGTGGATCAGCCACAGATATAATAAAACCTGCATATTAAAACTCAGTCTCATTTTGTGAGATTGCATGCCATCTTTGTTCCCCAGAATCTGTTTTCTTATCATGAATTTAGGAGTGATAAATCATTCTGTTATGATTATTAAGTAATTTAAAAGGCAGTATGTATGCAGAGAGTAACACTGCTAATGCTGGAGAGTAAGTCACACTTCTGGTCTGATCATTTTGATGTCCCTGGCCTCAGAGCAATTACTGAAACTATCTTTGCTTTGCCTTCTCTGTTCTTCCTTCATGTTTTTCCCCTATCAAAACTTAACTGAGTGAATATCAGCTATCATCTTCTACATTTGACATGCCAAAGAAAGTTGTAGAATGCATACCTTGGAAAGAGTTTGGGGCAAATATGTAAACGATTTTCTTAATAAAATATTCATAAACTGGTGTGCTAATTGGCAATTTGGAAGAATTAGTCACCCCAGGCACAGCAGAGTGAGGGCATGTGTTCATGGTTCTGGGACTGTGGCTTCCTAGCTTTAAGCAAAGATTAGCTCAACAAAGTTCTTCCAGGTATTCTCTATCTTATTCTATATTTTTATATTATATTGGGACTTCTAGATGCATATTTTTTGGTTGAACTTGGAGTCAAGAGCAGTAAGATTTATGATTAGGTATATTCCTAGATTTCCTCTTAAAAACATTCAAAGTAAAGAAAAAGTCAGAAATATGCCAAAGCAAAAGCATGATGGAGATTAATTAACCAAAAAGTCAGCTTTCTAAAAACTAAAAGGGAAATGATGCCCAGTGGCCTAATTCAAAGAAACTTTAACTTTCGGTTCAGTGCTGGGGGAAAGGAGGGCTGTAGGAGTTGGGTCTTGAAACAAGGAAATATTATATCTCCAAGATCACTGCCAAGCACTCATTTTGACCTTACCTATGTATTAGGATCATCCAGGGAAGGTTTTCTGGTAATAATGCTTGTGTTTTATTTCAAGTCAAATGAGTGAAGATAGCTCTGGGAGAATTTTAATTTTGTATATTTGTGAGCAACTTATCTAAGAAACAAGAAATAGAGATTATTTCTCTTTTTCTTAGTGAGACTCAAAGCAAGAATGTCTACAGTACAGAGTTATGAAGAACGAAGGATGGGATCACTGATCAAATTGCCTGGTACATAGCGAGCACTCATACTGTAGATCCTTTCGGAGAATCAGTCTGCTCTAATGGTCTCCATGCTGGCTAGTCATCCGCTCTTTTCATTTTTGTTCTTTGTATATATGGTTTGTGTTGATGTGGTGACATTGTGCTTTTATGAAGGATATACTATGTTGAGAGAGACGTGATAGGATAGACACTTTAGGTATACAGCTGCTACTACAGACCAGCTTCCCCATGACTCTGAGACATTCTAGTATCCAGCCAGAGGTCAAGTTTTGCATATGAATGTTGTTCTTCAAGCTCTCATGCTTCTCATCTTTCTTTGCCATCATTTGTGCCCTCACCTCACACACCAACTCCACGTTCTCTCTCTTTCCTGCCTAGATGCTCAGAAAGAAATCAGTACTCTCTTTACCTGTTTTTTCACTCTATTAATATTCGAAAAATTTAATAATATCTCATCATTTTTTGAATAGCAATTTTAACAACAATTTCTTCCTATCTCTACTTGTGGCATAATAACCCACATTCTCCATGATACAGAAAGTAGGAACATTGGAGAAATAATTACTCTTTTAGAATAATATTTTTTACTATGTGTATTCTAGTTGGCTCTGATTATATATTTGCTACATATAACTTCTACTGATACACCGCAAGAGCACACCATCTTCTTGAAGGCAGTGACATTTAATTTTACTGTGACTATCTGAGGCATTTATTTTCTCCCTTGTACTACAAACATAGTGCCTGACCCTGGCATACAGGTAACTCCAGATGCTATGATTATCATTTAGAATAAAAGTATGTCCTACTTTCTTCAAAACTGATTTGCTCACTTCTAGATCATTGATTATAATAAGAAATTGAAGGGATGAAAGCTTGGCAACATTAACCTGTGTTTCAAGCTAATATAATAACTTTGAAATACTATTTTCTTTCAATGTAAAATTTAAATGGTGGAGGTCTCAAATGCAATATTGAGTGTTCACAAAGCAGAGTCTGATAGTATTCTGAGAGTTTGAGCTGGTGCTGAATAGAGCCACACACTGCTATAGATTTTTATGAGCATCTGAATTATCAGGAGATCTTTATCAAGCACAAATTCTTATCCAGTGGGTCTGCATCTGCATCCCTAAGCAACAGGTTATGCTAATGTGTTAATTTGCCCAACATATTTCAAATAAAAAGATGAAAGCCATTCCTTATGGAATTTAGAAACAAGGCAGACTGAATGCAGATACTATAGTATTCTGTCAGCATAGAGAAAAAAGAGAAATCAAGGCAGGCAAGGAAATCACATTGTAGTTTTCAGTAATATTTTATCAACCTGTATGCAGATCCTCACAGCAGACGAAGGCCTTCTTTCTGGTAGAGACTGGAGATTACAACAGTTTCATTCACTAGTCGTTGCTGAAATGTCTAATGATTGTTTTTAACAGTTTTTCAGGTGTTTTAATAAAACAAAAACAGCTTACTTAATTTGCTAATATAAATTATTGGCAGAATGTACTTTGGCTTGTCATGAAAATTTCACTTCATTATAAATGGCAATTATACAATTATAGTGCTGAACATCACTTCCTGAAGAATCGGCTGTTTGCTTAAATTTGAATCATTTACAGTTAAGCTAACTCATGTAGACTTATTGTTAATGAAGCAATGAGTAATCACAGCTTTATAGTTTGAAAATCCAGTGTTATTATTTTTTGTAAGGAAAAAGAAATCTCATTATCAACTAGTTTCTAATCTTATTTAATATTTTAAATTTGAACATTTTTAGCATCAATATTTTAAAGATGTTGTATAACTTGAAGTAGTATAAATTAGAAATGTTTACTAAACAAGAAGAGAAGTTTGTTTTTAATTGAAAGCATTTGTTTTGGAAAAGAACTGAAATATTATTTTAGTTTTTTTGTTTTGTTTTGTTTTTTATGGTTTATTTTTTTATATTTAAAAATTTCCATCTCCTCCCTTCCTTCCCTCCCTTCTCCTCCACCCATACCCTCCTCCCTCCCTCTCTAGGACAAGGAGCCATCGGGGTTCCCTACTCTATGTTAAGACCAAGGTCCTCCCAACTCCCCCCAGGTCCAGGAAGGTGATCAACCAAGCTGAGAAGGCTCCCACAGAGCCCATCCATGCAGAGGATTCAAAGCTCAGTGCCGTTGTCCTTGGCTTCTCAGTCAGCCTCCACCATCGGCCACATTCAGAGAGTCCGGTTTGGTCTCATGTTCCATCAGTCCCATTCCAACTGGACTTGGTGATCTCCCATTAGTTCTGTCCCACCGTCTCCATGGGTGAATGCACCCCTCACGGTCCTGAATTTCTTTCTCATGTTCTCCCTCCTTCTGCTCCTCATCAGGACCTTGGGAGCTCAGTCCGGTGCTCCAATGTGGGGCTCAGTCATTTTCTTCATCTATCACCAGGTGGAGGTTCTACGGTGATAGGCAAGAAATTCATCAGTATGGCTATAGGAACTGGCCTTTTCAGGCTCCCTCTCCTCAGCTGCCCAAACTAGCTGGGGAGTTTAAATTAATTTCAATCCAGGTATGAGAGTTCACACCTGTAATCCCAGCTCTTTAGAGAAGAAGGCAGGAGAATCAGAGATTCGGGGTTGGCCTCAGTCACATAACACTGAGCTACCTCAGCCACTGTTTTAAAACAATTCTTAGGAATCAAGAAAGCTAGTAATTTTAAATGGCTCATAGAAATTGTTTGAGAGAAGATGAAACAGATGCCTCCTCTTATCTAAAATGACAACTTTCCAAGAATGTCTAATTAATTGAGGGGGAAAAGGGCTGTTTTTTCCAAAAAAGATGCTATTAAATTCCCAGCCTTCAGTGCTTTTGAGATTGGCACACAATCTTCATACAGCTGTTCCCTTTCAATAACTTCTATTTTAGGAGAGCAGAAGCAAGGGTCTAAGTGTCTTTAATTACAAATTTGGTGTGTTTATGTGTGTGGTTATGGTACTGGCCTTTAATCCCTGCATGTAGAATGCAGAGTTAGGAGAATCTTTAAGAGTTTGAGGTTAGCTTGGTCTACACAGTATATATCAGGATAGCCAGGATTTGAAGATAAGACCATACCTCAAGCCGGGCGGTGGTGGCGCACGCCTTTAATCCCAGCACTCGGGAGGCAGAGGCAGGCGGATCTCTGTGAGTTCGAGACCAGCCTGGTCTACAAGAGCTAGTTCCAGGACAGGCTCCAAAGCCACAGAGAAACCCTGTCTCGAAAAAAACCAAAAAAAAAAAAAAAAAAAAAGACCATACCTCAACAACAACAATAACAACATACACACACACGGGCACATGCGCACAAACAGCAAACAAATACAAAAATCTTAATGTCCATGTGACACAAGAGAACATGTGTACATATATACACATACACAACAACTCTCAAAGGTTGCTATGATGCAGTCAAATTAACGTGGGTTAGAAAGTGGAAAGCTTTTCTTACAGGTGTAAGAGTTGTTTTGATTTGCATTTCTCTGATGACTAAGGATGTTGAACATTTCCTTAAGTGTCTTTCAGCCATTTTAGATTCCTCTTTTGATAGTTCTCTGTTTAGGTCTGTACTCCATTCTTTTTTATTGGATTATTTGTTCTTTTGATGATTAATTTTTTGAGTTCTTTGTATATTTTGGAGATCAGACCTTTGTCTGATGTGAGGTTAGTGAAGATCTTTTCCCATTCTGTAGGCTGTCGTTTTGTCTTGTTGACCATGTCCTTTGCTTTACAGAAGCTTTTCAGTTTCAGGAGGTCCCATTTATTAATTGTTTCTCTCAGTGTCTGTGCTACTGTGGTTTTATGTAGGAAGTGGTCTCTTGTGCCAATGCGTTCAAGTGTTCTTCCCACTTTCTCTTCTATAAGGTTCAGTGTGGCTGGGTTTATATTGAGGTCTTTGACCCATTTGAACTTGAATTTTATGCATGGTGGTAGATATGGATTTATTTTCATTCTTCTACATGTTTATATCCAGTTATGCCAGCACCATTTGTTAAATATGTTTTCTTTTTTCTAATTGATATTTTTTGCTTAAAAACACTAATGAAAACTTATGCTGGAGAGGTTGTGGGGTAAAGGGAATGCTCCTGCATTGCTGGTGGGAATGCAAGCTGGTACAGCCCCTTTGGACGTGATTGTTGCGATTTCTCTGAAAATTAGTAAACAACCTTCCTCAAGACCCAGTAACACCACTTTTGGGTATATATCAAAGGATGTTCAATCATGCCACAAGGACATGTGCTCATTTATGTTCATAGCAGCATTGTTTGTCATATTCAGAACCTGGAAACAACCTAAATGCCCCTCGATTAAAGAATGGATAAGGAAAATGTGGTACATTTATACAATGGAGTACTACATATCAGAATAAAAAGTAAAAGCATCTTGAATTTTGCAGGAAAGTGGATGGAGCTATAAACATCATTTTGAGTGAGGTAACCCAGACCCAGAAAGACAATAATCACATGTTCTCACTCATAGGTGGTTTTTAAACATAAAGCAAAGAAAACCAGCCCATAAATCACAATCCCAGAGAACCTAGACAACAATGAGGACCCTAAGAGAGACTTACATAGATCTGATCTACATGGAAAGTAGAAAAAGACAAGATCTCCTGAGTAAGTTGGGAGCATTGGAACCTTGGGAGAGGGTGGAAGATGAGGGGAGAGGCAGGGAGAGGAGCAGAGAAAAATGTAGAGCTCAATAGAAATCAATAAAAAAGAAATGTTTTCTATCTGTTGTGTCAAGTTCTAATATTTCATGTTTGTACTAAATGCTTTTGTTAATGGGATTCTTCTGATCTTTGTTTGTTTGCTTTTAGCTTTTATCATTGTTTCCCTTTAAGTTATTTGCTTGAGCTTTAAACTACACCACTGATACTCACAAAACCCACAAGAAGACGCAACTCATCTGGAGTGTTTTTTTTCACACAGAATAGATTGGGAGACTTGAGATGAAATGATAATATTTTTTCTTTGTCAGTTCCTGCAATATCAAATGCAAGTTGTCATGCAACAGAGTTTGCTTCTCAGAATATTTCCCTGGTTCTCACTCAAAAGGCATTTCTTTAGATGAACTTCTCATGGCTTCAGTTTTCTGGAGTTTGCAGTAACAGTCACATCTCCAAAGAAATCTTTACAGTTATTTTTACTGTTATATCTCACCCGTTTTAGTTCCTGTTAACCTTTCTTATAAACATTGTCCCTTTTTCAGGGAAGCAAGAATATTTCAAGTATGTGTGACTTCACCTAACCATTGATCCCCTCAAAGATATGACTGTGACAACTGGACTACTTTAAGCAAAGACAGTGAGCCAAGGAGGCAGTGGAAGAAAGTCCCAAACATTCTGATTAAGAAGGCAGTATAATTATATTTTAGAAATGAGAAGTACTTCAGAGTTTCAGCTGTCAGTCATGTTTTCCTCTGGAGCAATGCCTTTCTGTACAAAGTCAGATCTCTGTAATGGCCCTATGTTGGTATGGGTAGTGCATCAGAAATCTGTAGCCAGAAATCCCCTTCATAGTGGGACATGGGAAAACAATAGTGTGATAAATGTGACTAAGGACAAATGTGGACACAGAGAACACACTGCTAATTTTTACTTAACATACAAAATAATTGAATTCATTACAGTATTTTCATGCACATGTGTCATTACACTTTATACATTATACCGTCACTGTCCTCTTCATTCTCTTGTAATGCCATTCCTTTACCCAAAAATCACCCTTCTGCTTTCATATCACATGCATTCCTCTGCTTGCTCTCCAGGTTTCACCTTTCTTGACATTCATTTCTCCCCTCTCATGGGTCTCTGCCTATTTTTGTAATCTATGCATGCAAACACATACATAGACAGACATACTTGATTTCATTTCCTCAAATAACAGAAAGCACACAGTGCTTGTGTTTTGAGCTTGGTTCACTTCACTTCATATAATTATAATGACTTCTAGTTTCATTCATTTTTCTAAAGGTTTTATGATTTAAGTTTTCTTCTAAATGAAATTCCATGGTGTATATGAAACACAGTTACATTATCTACTCATCTGTTGGTGGCCAAGCAGGCTAGTTCCAGTTTCTGGCTATCTATTGAGCTACCTACAGCAGACACCAATGCAACATCTGCCTGCTAAAGAACCAGAGATTTCTGATGCCTGGCAGGGTCTACTAAGAATGAGTCAGCTTCCATATGCTACAATTTTGATGATTTGACCCTTTAATATATTATAAGATTTGTGAGAGGGAAGTCTACTAATGTGCCAGATACCACCACATAGACACTTTTTTTTCAAGGCAGGGTTTCTCTGTGTAACTTTGGAACCTGTTCTGGAACTTGCTTTGTAGACAAGATTGACCTCAAACTCACAGAGATCCTCCTGTCTCTGCTTGTGGAGTGCTGGGATTAAAAGCATGTGCCACCACTACCTGGTGCACACAGAATCCTTTTATTTTGCCTTGTGCATCTTTTTTTTATTTAAATAACATTTTTTCATTTATTTTACATACAAATCAGTGCCCCGTTCTCCTCCCATTTCCTTTCCTTTCTACCCCCTCCCCATCCACTCTTCCTCCGTTGCCATTCAGAAAGGGACAGGTTTCCCATGGGTTTCCATTAAGAATGGTACATCAAGTTGAGGCAGGACAAACTCCTCCCCTTATGTCCAGTCGAAATGAGGCCAGGTAATCCAGCATGGGGAACTGGTTACCAAAAATGAGCTAAGTGCCAGGGAGAGGTCCTGCTTTCACTGTCAGAAGCTTCACTAAGAGACCAAGCTATACCGTTTTCACACACATAACACTCTTAAAGCTAAAAAGAAAGCTTTTATTGTCAGCTGGTTGCTGTATGGAGAACATGCTGGTTTTCAAGGCTCAGAATGGTGCCTTTAACATGGCATCAATTGTGCTAAATTCTGGGTGCCTGTTACATTTCTCACTGTATCTATAGACATAAGTTAAATCGTGGACTCATATTGAGGCAGCGGGTTATATTGTACCCTCAGCACCAACAATTTGTTAGAATTCTCACTCTGTTTTACATAGTTAAGTTGGCAGTTGAGCAAGCAGCGTCCTATAGTGAGGGCCCAGAGTAAAAGGATTAATGACTCAGCAACTGCTGTAAATAGAGTATTAAGTAGGAGGATCAACAAAACAAGGATTGATACCAGCTGTTAGATTCTTGGTGTCTCTTTTTTTCTTTCCTTAAGGTTATTTCTGACCATGGCTAAATGTTCTTTAATAATTACGCGTGATTGGTTGGCATAGAGGCAACATGTTTCTCCCAGAGCTGTACAGAGATCTTGGTTCACGAAGAGGAGGCTCAAGGCTGAAAAGCAACCTCTGTGAAGGAGTCTACCTGGGCTTCCAGGTGAAAAATAAAAATTCCCAGATGGCCTAGGTCTATGTCTACTGGAGCACTGAGTTCCCTAACAGTTTTATCCCCTACAATTCGGGCTGAAATTTCAATTGCATTCGAGCTCACGATACCTGCCCCCTCCATCAAGGGAATGAGAATGGGGGTGACTCGACATGAATGAGGAAGCCCGGAATTTAGATCTAGGTGGGCTTTGCTATGTATGGCATGACATACATGAAGACACAAAGAAGTAGCGTCTCCTCAGTGCAAACAATTCAGAAGATGCATACTGGATAAGCTGTTAGTGCGAGCAAGCCAGGTGGTCTCTGGGGCCTGGCAGTACATTCAATCATCATTCCTGGGGGCAACTTTATGTTACAGGAATCTTCATGGGGATTGGAGGAAACTATATATGGGGCATCCTGGCTACATAAATCAGACACTCTTTCCTTGGAGTTCCCTCAGGGTGAGCTTAGGTTTGTCCCATATGCAGTTGTCATGATCGGCTTTGGAGCTTATTGTTTAATTGTTCCAATTTCAACATAACATGGGGGCTTTGATGGATGGGCTGGATGACTATAGATCACAGGTAAGTTGTGATGGTTTCCTTTCTAGGGCTATGAAGGAGGAAATTATTTTGCAACCCCACTAAGCACAATGATGTTCACCTGGTTCTTGCCAGTTCTTGGGGAGGGGAGGGAGTGGCATCAGGGGAGGCAGAGTATTGGGTAGATTGGAGCCCCTTTTCTTCAATGGTGGATTAATAGTTCTGGGAGCAGAGTCCTTTGTAACTTCTTCTCCCAGATGCCTCTGAATGTAATATTTTACAGAAATCCATCCAGAATGTGAATTGGGTCTCAATGGGTAGACCAGCTATTAAATCTCTGGCTTTAGTTTCTCTTAGTTACTATATTGGCTTGTGGGGATTATGGGTCTTTCCCATTGGGAGACAAAGAAGACAAAATAGAACAATCATTGTCATAGAGCCTGTGTTATTCTTGTCTTTACTGGGTTGCAGGACCTGGTTATAGCCCATCTATCATTATCCACTGTAGCCTCCTTCAGCTGAGTGTGGTGGACCAATGTAATACCAATGGCCTTCACTGCTTTAAGAATGGTGAGAACCACAGGGTATGGGCTTTTTCACATTGGCTCTAGGCCCTAGGTCAGTATCCTCTTTACCAGCATAAGGTTAGTGATCTTCCCATGTTGGCTGGTAGGCATAAAAGGCCCTTAAGGAGACTAATGAGAGTCAGCTTTTTCAGAGAATGGTGGGTTCTGAGTTTTCCAATTTTACATATCAGTGACTGAAAAGGCCTCAGAAACCATGAAAGGGGTAGAGGGAGAACCTTTGGGTCTTAGACTCACTAGAAGTTGATCCCTTATAGGGAGGGTGTGTGTGTGAGGTGGGTGGGAGAGCTAACTCAGTCCCAGCGAAATTCTTCACAAAGGAATAACCAAGATAGAAGAAACTACCCCTTCCGGCCTGAGCATATCAGGGGGAAGTGTTCTCTCTTCTTGGGTGTAGCCAGGAGCCATGCTTGGATATATAGAGGGGTAAAGTCAACTTCTGGAGAGGCTGAGAGAACTGGTAGAGGTTTGGATTTCTCTGGGCAATCTGACCAAACCAAGAGGATTTGAGTCCTCAACAAGAGGGCACTGGTCTTAAGCTGTGGGAGTGTGTCTCGCACCAGAGAAAGTTATTTGTCAATATGGGGAAACTGGTCGGCATGGCAGAGGTCTCCAGTTACCATGATCCTGATGGCCTGAACTGTACAGGGTCCAAAGATACTTCACTGGCCTGCCTGACTCCAAAAGAGGGCCAGTTGATTTCACAGAAGGCTTGGTGCCTTCCAGGCAAAAAACAGACACCATATTCATCTTCATTCAGAAAGCCCTTTTTGAAGTGTTTCAGTTTGTACTTCAGTGGTGTCATGGAACTGTTCTCTCCTCTCCCTCTCTCCAATCATCAGAACTTTCAGAAACAAACAGAGAAAAGCACAAATGGGTAAATAGTGAAGACAAGCAGACATGGCCATCACACAGACTTAAACCATGGGGTCCTGTGACATCTCATGTGGATCTTGGAATAAGAGCTGTATTTAGCCTTTCCTAAGTGTCCTAGTCAGAAGGTGCCCATAAACAGACAGACAGTTGGAGGTAACAAATTCAGGTGACTTTCTGCAATTTCCCATTATAGGCTGGAAGTGTCGGGAGCCTCTGGGATGGAAGGACTGGAGGCAACAGAAGATGTAGGTACCTGGGACGTCTCCGGGTGGCACCCCAGAGGAACTATCTGTTTTCTATGCTATTGCCTCAGAGGGCATCTGAGACCTCTGATGTCCTCTTGAGATCTTGCCTGGTGCCTCCAGGATTATTGTAAGGTAAGCACACTAGAGACTACTACATAGACACTCTTCCAACTGAAAAGAAAATATTTATTACTGGCTGGCAGCTGCACAGGGAACTTGCTCAAATCATGCAGCACCAAGCCTTACAGTTCTTTCTGTTTCATGCACAAAAACTATATCCTGGCTGGCACACTTCAGTTAGCAAGAAGCAGGACTACAGAAGCCAAAACAGAGATTAGTACATTCAGGGACTTTTTAACTCAGAAGGCTTTCCTAGAACTGTGAACTAAGTCTTTGTTCTTGTTTTGACAAATATTGGGATCGATTTGCTGGGTTTTAATATCAGAATATTGCCTCTAACATGGCTTCAGTCATACTATGGCCTGGGGCATGTTACAAGACAAATAATGGCCGTGAATTAGAGGTCTGCTGCTGTATTTAATATTAGAGAAACTCTATTTGGTTTCTAAGGAAACACATGTAATGGCTGATTTTATTTATTTAGCTTCCAGAAGGCAGGAGAGGTAATATCTACATATTTATATCTTCTCTTTTATTTTTGTTCTTGATATTTAGATGTCCTAGAAGACCCAAAGAGCGTTTAAACAAGACTTAGGATTGGTAAGATCTGTCTATTTTAATGTATGCGCATTGTTTTTCTATGTATGCCTTTCACCAAGAATCATGTCTATCAAATAGTATGTGCTCAATCAACTTTGATATTCAAGTAAAAGGTAAAATATGTTTTAATGTGCTTATTTAACCAATTAGTTTTATTTTTTCTTAGTATTTGAAGTTGAATTATTGCTTCTCGAATATTAAGAGTAAATGCTGAAGACCTTTATCAGGTAATAACTTGTCATTAAAAACAACAACAATGAAAGCCCCAGTTCTGTGTATTTATCATAATGACTGCCACATAGGAGATCATCCGGGTTTCAGCACAGGAAATTCCACATCTGGAGAGCTACCTGTTATCCTGGACAAACTGTGATGCATGGTCATCGTGAATTCTCATATCTATCAGTAAAGGATCACAGAACAAAATAATTGTACTTATGAGTTATATATCCTACCTTCAGATGCCATAAGTGTTTCTACCACTATATTTGTTATGTAAGAGGTTAATCTTTTTAAGATGAATTTTAATCCCTACCTTACTTCACCTTGTGGTCCTTTCAACCTGTATGAGATCTATAGAAACTCAACACATGATTAGTAGAAGAAAGACCAAAACAATAGTTATTGGAATGATTTAATTTTTTTTTTTTTTTGGTTTTTCGAGACAGGGTTTTTCTGTGGCTTTGGAGCCTGTCCTGGAACTCACTCTTGTAGACCAGGCTGGTCTCGAACTCACAGGAATGATTTAATGTTAATATGCCTTTAGGTCACCTTCTCCACCAAGGCTAGAAACCCATGAAGTGCCTAGAAAAAACTCTCAAAACACAAGGAACACAGATAAAATTAGTGTCAAGCCTTATTTCTTCCTGTTTCTATTTTCTGTGCTCCTTCTCCTTGGTCTGGTCTCTCCTGTCATATGGGAATGTAACAGATTTTAAATTGTCTTTGTCTGGAAGCTCAATTAAATCTTAATTGGTTTTGATATTAGATTGTTTGTGTATGATTCACTTCTTTATTTATTTAACACTTATTTTCCAAAAATTTTTGACTGCTTACCACAAACCATATATTTTATAATACCTAAAATATTTAAATTAGAAGAAAAGGCAAATGTTTCTATTCTTAAGTAGCTTTAGAACATGCAAAAATGGTCAACAAACCAATTGTATACACATGTATGAAAGATTTAATGTGTAACAGAGACAAATTAAGATGAATAAAATGTTAGGAACAAGAAGTTAAGGAGGACATAATACCATTCAAATTCATCTCAGGGAAACTCATGTTAAAAACACTTAAATCAATGTTTCAATAAAATCTAGAAAAAGCTAAGTGTTCCTGGTTAAAGCTACAGGTGGTGCAATTTTCCTGAGACAGGACCTGACATTTTGAATTCTAGTGGTAGAAAAGTGGACACTGTGGTTTTGAACAAACAAGAGTAGCAGATGATGAGATGGGGATTAGTAATAAAAGCATGTAGGGTGATGTAGGTAGCGTTCCACTGGACAGCTTCAGCCATTCTAATGATGTTGGTGTCTTCTCCTCCTCCTCCTCCTCCTCCTCCTCCTCCTCCTCCTCCTCCTCCTCCTCCAACTCCTCCTCCTCGTCCTCCTCCTCCTCCTCCTCGTCCTCCTCTTCCTCCTCCTCCTCCTCTTCCTTCTCCTCCTCCTTGGCAAGAATGAGTGGTCAGGAGGTAGAAAAAGGAAAATTATGATATAACCTGTACTTGGACAGTATCATTCTGGCTTCTGTGTAGACAAAAGCATGAAGAGATGCCAGGTAGCAGTGGGAAGACAAGTTAAGTGATTGTTGTCATTCTCTAATTTATAGATATTGATTCCCTTAAGAACAGGTGAAAACTCATAATTGGTGATGGATGTTGAAGGTATAGATACAGCAATTGCTGGAAGTTTGGGAGTTAAACATAAGTTCATTTTTTTCTCATGCAAATCCTGTGATCCATGCATCAGGGGAAAAAGGACAATGTGATGACCAGATAAATCTTGATTGCAATCGTGCTCCATTGCAGCAGTTCCTCATCCTGTGAATTCATTATCTTCTGTGAACAACACAGCTTCTTTATTTTCAAATTTCCGGATGGGAGGTGAGTCATGCCAGTATAGAACTTGCTGGATTAATCAGAGTTTTCTAGAGTCACAAAAATTATAAAATAAATCTCTTTGTTTACATATATAAACAAAATTTATTGGAATGACTTTCAGGCATGCTGCAGTCCAATGAATCAAGCAGTGGCTAGCTATGACTGAAAAGTTCAAGAATCTAGTAGTTGTTCAGTCCCACGAGGCTGGATGTTTCAGCTGGTCTTCTGTCTCTCCTGGAATTCTGAAGAAGTAGGTTCAATGACAGTGAAGGAATGGATGTGCTAGCAAGGTGAGAGCAAGCAGGCAAAGGACAGAACCTTTCTTCTTCCATGTCTTTATATAGCCACAACAGACGGTGTGGCTAAGACTACAGGTATTCTTCCCTTCTCAAGATCTGGATCAGAGGTGTGTCTTCCTACCTCTAAGGTCTGGAATAGAAGTGGATTAACACAATTTAGGCCATGCAGAAAATCTTTCACGGGTGTATCCTTCATTTCTGGGTTGTAGTTCATTCCAGACATAGTCAAATTGACAGTCAAGAATAGCCCTCACAAACACCATGAACTTAGAAACATTGACAAATATTTTTGAAAGATTTGTTTATTTATTATGTATACAGTGTTCTGGCATATAAGAAAGCACCAAATCTCATTATAGATCATTACCAGCCACCATGTGGTTGCTGGGAGTTGAACTTGGGAAATCTGGAAAAGCAGCTAGTGCTCTTAACCTCTGAATCATCTCTCCAGCCCTGACATGTACTTTTATGTTTACTCTCCCCAAATTTTTTTTTTTTTACAGATTTTGATTTCATTAACAAGAAACTGCTGACTACCAACATCAGTTACATACTTTACATTGTAATATTACTTTAGGGCTAAGAGAATATTTTATTTTTCCAGGTTCAGTTCTGCAATCAGTCATTTTTACTCTGAAATTATAAAAGATTTATTTCATTATTTTTAATTTTGTGTATGTGTGTGTTTGATGTATGTCTGTGCATGTGATTGTAATATTTTCTGGAGGCTAGAGACATTGGATCCTCAGAGCTGGGAGTTGCTGGTGATTGTGTGTTTTAAGTGATAGGAACTTAAATTGGGTTCTGAAACAACCATACGTGTGTTTAACCACTGAGCCATTCTCATAGCTACTTATTCTAGTATTTTTATTTTAGGTTTTCCAGAACATTCTTAGGACTGTCTTCTGGATTTGTTGTTTGCATAAAACCTCACTTGTAATATAATACTCATGTCAATAACCAAAAAGTCACAAAATAAAACAAATGGAGCAGAGAAAGATTCTAATTCAAATTGGAACATGTCTAGAGCTTAGAAAAATCTTCTCATTATCTATATAGTCACAGTATAAATTTCTCTAAGGAGAATTTATGTTTGTGGTCTATTTCTCTTTCAATATTATCCATATAAAGTACTAGACTTTATATAAGAGTGCCATGCCAAGTGACAGAGTGATGAGGTACTAGCAGCCAATGGGTAACTGATTGAAGAATACACTTCAGAGGTTTTCTGTAATGAAAATACTACATACCCAATACTAGTAGTGAAACTCTTTTCTCTTTTTTTCTAACTCTCTTCTTTTTCAGCTCATAATTTAAGTACATTTCTCCCTTCCCCTTCTCCAAACTCTCTCATATATCCCTCCATGTTCCCCTTCAAATTCATGGCCTATTTTTGTTACTAATTTCTATTGCATTTCTACATGTATGTGTAAAAATTATACATACGTATAATTTAATAATATATAATTTGAGTCCATATAATCCTATCCATGTGTATGTTTGCAGGGCTGAATGTTTGGCACTGGACAGCATTGGTGTACTCTTCCCTGACGAAGGCTATGTCTCCCATTTCCAGCTGTCCTCAGTTGTCTATAGTTCTTTGTGTAGTGCTAAGGCCCAAATGGAATGACTCTGTGTATCACCTCTGTCTAAAAGTGTTGGCCTTGGCATCACCTTATGGGGATTCAAATTAAAGAAATAGACCTGAATCTTTTCTAACTTTAATTATGAATAAAGATTCTCCATTAGATTTCTAGTATATCAAAGCCTGTGCTTCTAATAGAAGGCACAGGTAAATACTAGCCTTTAAGAAAGTGAAGTAGATTGGGGAATATTTAAAGATACAAGAACACATTGCAGTGTGGAAAAATCTCAGGCATAAACAGAGTAAATCTCCTTAAAATGCTGGCCTAATATTTCTTAGGATGGAACTTTAAGTTGCAATAAAGTAAAAAGTGAAAGCTCTATAAACTATGGAACACAGGGCACAGGACAGAGAGTGCCATTTAAATGACTCCCGAAGGGACACTTTCTAACAGTTTGTTGTAATGACATGAATTCCTTATTTTCTCCTACTTAATATTCTTTAAGTATCTGGAAATGATCAGTTACTTTATTTTGTAATATTTCAGCAGAGTGTTTAGACATAGGATTATTTGTGGCATGGCCTCTTTGGGACCAGATGGCACTTTGTCTGTGTTTTCAGTGTTTTGCAAACTGAATATATTTCTGGTTCCCAAGTTAACAAGGAAGTAATTGCTCTATTTTCATTATTAATGATCTGCATTTCTTGATGTCAACACACCAGAAGGAAGAATCAATTGATAGTTCAAACAATTTCATGTGAAGTGTCTGATTGTTCTATTGTAAAGTAGGGATCTTATAGTTTTTGGAAGGAAGAACATTGACTGCTAAAGCCAGTGTTCTCTTTTGCTTATAGAATGTCTTAAATTCATCTTTCGACCTCTTTGTCATTCTCATGATGTCTCAGAACTCTTTCTCATAGAGGCATTTTTAAATGCATAGAATAAAACACCCAAGACTACCAAAGAAAACAAACATATTGAGATTCAGCTTACTCCATGACGTTTCTTGTATTCCACATTGAAATCATCTGTTCTAGGTAAGAGTTGGTTTTATAAATACTAAGACTTAAAAAAAAATGGGACTTGGGGCATTCAAGCCAGGTAAGTTGACTCTTCTGTTTTGCATCTTTTGCCCAGGCTTCTGCCATCTCCATAGCTATAGCCTAGCTGCATAACTGTGACCTTCAATGTATCAAGTCCCTGGCCATAAAGCTACTTTGTTCGGGATCCCTTTTTGCCTGGAAAGTATCTCCTTTCTCTTCCCATTCTCTAATCCCATTCCACCTGCTGCCATCTCTACAACAGCAGGTCTGTATAATGAGAGCCATATTTGCCTGCTCCACTCAAGCAGCTCCTGCACAAGCTTTATCTGGCATAGCTTCAATCACACAGTGGGCCAGAGTCTCACATCAGACACTCAGCCAAAGCAAGAAATCCACATGAGCAGTCACATCACAAAGCAAAAACAACATGAATGGCCTGGACAAGATGTCTCCTATGAAACCAATTAGTCTTAGAAAAAAATGTTCTCTAAAGAGAATTACCTGGGTAAATTACAGGACACAGAATTTCAAAGAAAGAATTAAACTTTATAAAAGAATTCAAGAAGTTTAAAGAAGGGATAGATATCGCCATCCAACGCCGGACAAAGTTTCTATGGTAATATTAGAGATATTCATCAGTGTGACTATGGGACAAGGCCAGTTCAGGAACCCTCTTCTCTGCTGTCTAAAGACCTAGCAGGGGACATCCCCGTGGACACCTTGGATTCCCTCTAGAGTTAGTTGCCAACACTAAAATGGTTCCCTTAACGAAAATATCATCTTCCCTGCTCCTATATCTGCCTTTCCTCCATCTCAACCCTCCTACTCCTCCAAGTTCTCCCTAATCCTTCCCTTCTCCCTTCTCTCTTCCCTTTTCCACTTCCCTTCACCACACCCCCATGCTCCCAACTTTTGCCCGGCAATCTTGTCTGCTTCCAATTTCCAGGAGGATCTATATATGTTTTTCCCTGGGTTCACATTATTTGGCCTCTCTAGGCTTGTGAACTATAGGCTCAATATCCTTTATTTATGGCTACAGTCCACTAATGAGTGAGAACATACCATATTCATCTTTTTGGATCTGGTTTATCTTGCTCATGATAGTGTTTTCTATTTCCATTCATTTGCATGCAAAATTCAAGATGTCATTTTTTTTTTACCACTGAGTAGTAATCTAATATGTATATGTTCCACACTTTCTTTATCCATTCTTCCATTGAGGGGCATCTAGGTTGTTTCCAGGTTCTGGCTATTGGATGGAGATAGTGTCAGAGACCCACATTGGAGCACTGGACTGAGCTCCCAAGGTCAGGTTGAAGAGCAGAAGGAGGGAGAAGATGAGCAATGAAGTCAGAACCATGAGGAGTTGGTCCACCCATTGAGACAGTGTGCCTGATCTAATGGGAGCTCACCAAATCCAGCTGGACTGAGACTGAATGAGCATGTTATCAAACCGGTCTCTCTGAATGTGGCTGACAATGGGGGCTGACTGAGAAGCCATTGATAATGGCACTGGGACTTTTTTCTACTGTATGTACTGGCTTTTTGGGACCCTAGTCTATTTGGATGCACAGCTTCCTAGGCCGGATGGTGGGGGGAGAGCCTTGGACTTCCCACAGGGAGGAGGAGGGAGATGGGTGAGTGGGGGAGCGGGAGGGAAATGGGAGGAAGTGAGGAAGTAGCAATTTTTGAATGGAAAAATAAAAATATATAAAAAAGAAGAGATGGATAATAAAATAACAAAAAGTCAAATGAGAAATTAATTAAAAACACAAAAAGTTTATCAATTTATCTAAGAACTGACTCTTTGATAAGATAAATAAGATGGACAGAACCTTGAGCCAACTAATCAAAATAAAGATATCTATAACCTGAGATATCAGAATAATGGATGAAGAAATCAAAAGACACCAATGAAATTCAGAAAATTGTAAGACATACTTAAAAATAACGTATACTCCATTATATTGGAAAATCTAAAAGAAATGATTTCTGAACTCACTCATACTGCCAAAGTTAAATCAAGAAGAGTTCAACAATATAAAGAGGACCAAGACAAATGAAGAGATTAGAATAGCTATAAAAAGCCTTCCAGTTAAAAAAAACATCCAGAACCAGAACCAGAATTTTATCATCATTCCAAAGAAGATCTACATCCGATACTTCTTAAATTATTAAAAACACAGAAACAATGAACAATCAAAACCTTGTTCTATGATGAGATTATTATAGTAATAAAGAAACCAGGTAAAGACACTTCAGCAATGATAAAACCAGTATCAACCATAGCCAACAAGCTTCAAACCAATATTCCTGAGGAACATAGATACAAAAACCTGGAATAAAATACTAACAAGGTGAATCAGGCACATATCAAGATAATTATCCATCATGTTCAAGGTGACTTTATCCTGGAAATTCAATGACGGTTCAACATACGTAACCAAATAAATATAATAAATGGTAAAACAGATTTAAAGATACAAATTACATGATAATTTCAGTAGATATAGAAAATTTTTTCAGTAGATATAGAAAATTGTACATGGAGTACAATTTGAAACAATCTCATTCTAATCAGAAACAAGAACATGTTGTTCACTATCTCTACTCTGTTTCAACTCAGTGCTTAAACCACTAGCTGAAGAAATCAGAACAGGAGAGGAAATTAAAGGGATATAAACAGAAGAGGAAAAAGTCAAATTTTTCCTTTTTCCATATTTGATGTGATAATATATGTAAAAGATCTTATAAGTTCTATCAGAAATCCAGCAACAATCAACAAACTGGCAGATACAGATCAACTTAGAAAACCCAGTAATCTTTCTATAGACTAGCAACAAGTAAGATGAAGACAATCATGGACATTTCTCTGTTTATAATAGCCTCAAAGACAATAAAATATCTTGGATTAAATTATGACAACAAAAGCTGGAGAGGCTATGGGAAAGGGGAACCCTCATTCTCTGTGGGAATGCAAATTGGTGCATCAAATCTGGAAATCAGTATAAGATATCTTCAAAAATGTAAAAATAAACCTCATAAATGACCCAGGTAACCACTCCTTGGCTTATGCCCAAAGGCCTTGACATCTTACAACAGGTACTTGCTAAGCAATGTCCATGACTGCTTTATTTACACAATACAGGAAATGGAAGCAAGCTAGATATTCTTCATCAAGTCAATGGATAATGAAAATGTAGTACATATGCACAATGGAATACTATTCTGTTTTGAAGAAAAATGAAATCATGAAATTTACAGGTAAAATGGCTGGATCTAGAAAAGATTATACTGAGTGAAGTAACACAGATCATAAAAGAGCTATCTCAAGTTCTTTCTCATTTGTGGTTCCTAGCATCACACATAGTCAAGTGAAGCATGAAGTTCTCTCACTTGCACTGACAATACTCCCCACAAGAGCCACAGACTATCGAATGCAAACCCTAGTACCAGGTTTGAGAGACCTCTGCTTGAATTATTGCTAATGGTAGTCCAAGGCTCTCCAAAACAATGTAGGCCATTGCTATTCCCTTTGGAAGTCTAAAAGACTAAGGTAAGCTCCTATTATTGAAGGTAAGCCCCTATTGCTGAAGACACCACATACTTTTGCTGGAACTAACCCAAAGGTTTCTTTCCTGTGGGCTATAGCACTGGAAGTACTACACAATTTGTCAAGGGAAGGCAGCAAACGATAGCTCTACTCAGCTGGGAAGCCTGTGAGCCACGGCAATGTCCAGCATGGCAAGAGAAAACAGAAGCACTTTTCTGTTGGTGGTAACCAATAGCCATCTAACTAGATGTAAGACCCACACAACAGGAGATATATAATACCTGGTACTGGAAACCTAGCCAACTAGTCAGAACAAGTGGCAACGGATCTTAGAATAGAACTGATTACTACTGCTTTGTTGCACAATTCCTACCTACAATGTGAAACTTATACCTACAAATAAGTGTAGTCCCCCATCATCACAGAAACTTCTTTTTACAGCAAATGAAGACCACTGCAGTAAACTACACTTGGATATAACGTAGAGATAAACTGATCTTGGAGAGGCCAGTCACACTGGATACATCTACAATACAATCCTGCAGGTAAGGTTTAGAGAACATTGTGTGAGAAGGAATGAAAAGATGGTAAGATGATCAGGATTTTCTTGTGAGTAAGCATTGATTTTTGGCACAGAGTTTCAGTGCATATAACCCATCGTGATGGGGAAGTAAAGGCAGCGGGAGTCTGTAGCATACTGTACCTTCAGTCAAGAGGCAGAAAACAATGAATACTCACGTGCAGCTCCTTATACTTCTGCTCACACAGCCCAGAATACTGTTCCAGAAAAAGATGCAAACGACGGTAGATATGTCTTTCTACTTCACCCCACCTAAGCAAGATACCATAATCAAGGCGTCCCCAGAGGCAGTTTCTTCCAGTGATTTCAGAGCTGATCGTGTTTACAACTGAGAATAACTGTCAGAGTATACATTAACCTAAGGTATCCTTGGTCTCAGTAAATAAATAACATGTTGCAGAAATGGTTATGTATACTACCATTTAATACTTGAAAGCAGAAGCTGCAAATTCATCTACTTATACAATATGAAACCCAATCAAATTTTGACCAAATTTTTCTCCTTACGAATAGAGCCAATAAGCCAGGCGGTGGTGGCGCACGCCTTTAATCCCAGCACTCGGGAGGCAGAGGCAGGCGGATCTCTGTGAGTTTGAGACCAGCCTGGTCTACAAGAGCTAGTTCCAGGACAGGCTCCAAAGCTACAGAGAAACCCTGTCTCGAAAAAACAAAAACAAAAAAAAAAACAAAACAAAACAAAAAAAACCAAATAGAGCCAATAGTTCACAGATTTTGTCTCTGTACAAGTCATTTTACAAGAAAAAATAAAACAACAAGTTTTGTTGTTTGTCCCAGAGGATAGTTCCCTCATTCAGACCTTTCTGGCTCTTGTCTCTGGTTCGTCTTGGCATATCACAATGCAGGTGGGCAAACCAATGATGACAGATGGCCATGAGAATGATCATGCCAACAGAACACGCACCCTGCATGTTGCATGTAAAACTCCAATAAGAACTAGTTTTTTTTCCATTTTCTTCTCTTTTACATAAGAATCTCAGCCTGACAATGTGGGACAGCAGTCAGTATTCTGAGGAGTCCTTTCCCACTCAGAGTTAAAAACAATAATTACAAAATCTGGCCATACAAAATAATCAATCTCTGTGTTAGAGAAACAATAGCTTCAGGATATTCTTAAATAATTGAAAGGGAGACATTAAATGATGCCAAGAATACAAACATACATTAATTTCTGTTTGATGGAGATTTTCGAGTTATGCCTAAATGATTTTGGGGTCTAGATTTATGCTTTGTCAAGTAGACAAAATAGAAACAGATATGAGGCCGAATCCCACTGTGAGAAGCTATGGAAAAAAATCTTGTTTTATTATTCTCTGCCCTCTGGGTTATCTATCAGAAAACCAAAAAGAAAAAAAATTATAATAACAACACCCATGGATCCTGGCTGGAGGTTTGAATATCACTCATATAGAACATGCAATTATGAAAATTGCATTTCTCATTTTTAAGTGAACTTGCTTTTCCAGTATAATTAGTTTTAAGAGACAAGATCTCAATAACCAGAAAGCAGAACATAAATGAAGATAGCTAAGAAATGTTCTTTTGCTTAAAAAAATCAATCAAAAGAATCAAAATTTTATCTTGTAAAAAATGAATGTCAAGACAATTAATAACTTAGCTTTAGGTAAAATGATGATTGTTTTGCTGAAGATGGAGAATTGTAACATTTGCTGTTCTTTTAGCCATAAATGATATTTTCTGCCTGTCTGATTTTGTAATCAGAATCTGCCACAATGCTATTTACATGTGACATTATTTGCAAAAGCAGAAACACATTCAGAGCATCTGAGTTGATAATACATAAAGTGAAGGCCCTTGCTGCTTTTACCGAAACTTTGTTATTTAAGTGCAATCCTGACTAAGATGAATCATACTTCTTGAAAGCAAGATTCATCCATGCACAATTGGGCAACTTTCAATTATAGCATTCTTGAGGCTTCCCTTGAATAGGAGTAGTTATTAACATTGGCCTCACACTGAGCTAAAACTACATTTTTAATCTTAAAGTACTCACAGTGTCTAAAGCCACACCACTGTAGGAGCTTTTCCAGTCTCCTACTGCTCTGCTCACATGGTCAGTGTTCCAAGAAATCTCATTTTTCTGAACTCTCAGTCTATGGCATTAGGGAATATGGCTGTTTATGTGATAGTGGACGTTTAATGCTATCCCCATTAAACCATATCTGTGCTCCCAAAATGCAAATGCCTTTTATTATGATAGAATATATTATTATTTTGGGCAAAAGACTCATTTCTTCTTAAGAAATGGGATGGGGGAAGAAAGTGTAAGTGATCATAATGGAGATTTAGAGGAATAATTGTAAGTAGAAGAACTATTTTGAACTGCTTCTCTGATTCAAAAAATTTGACCATTTATCAGTGAAGTAACAAGAATTTATTAGGGTTATTGTGAGTTAGAATATGATGTAAAATGACTATTCATCAAATGGGTAGTCTCTACTCTTTGTTTCCATTTGGGCTGAAATAAAGGAAGCAGACAATTAGCTTGGCGTGTAAAAAAAAAGCCGACTGTCTCTTCAAGCTATAGAAGTGAGTTAATTTTTAATTCTTTAAGACCCTGGGGGATAGTTACTGTCTGCAGGGTCTTAAACTTCATATTAAGTATTAGACACATGAGAACATCATTCTTTATTGTGAAATGATGTGAGAGAAGGTGGAATAAAGGAAGCACATAGCAGGTGGCAATGCACTGTGCATCTCTATACCAGGGGCTATAGAGATACAGTGCTCAGTTAGGGCTTTGATAGTGAGATGGGATTGAGGAACAGATGACTTTGTGACTCAAGCGCAGCTTGCCGTCTGGTAAAACTGACCATCGCTAGACCAGCAGGTGAATTATTAGGGAGTAGGAATTGAATTTTTCGGATTTCTATTCCTGCATAGTGGAGAGTGAAATGGTTCTGAAGTGTTGACCTCAGGCCTCGGCATTCAGTTTGATATTTTTAATTCCTATGCGGAAGCTGCTGGTGAGTAGAAAAATAGAAGGTAGATTTCAGACAACTTTAAACCAATAGTCAGTGTAAATATAAAATGAATTGGGCAAAATGTATGCTGAAGAAGTGAAAGCCAGTTTGACAGTTTGTCTCAGACATAGCAATGCTGTATGTTTAGAATAAGGAAGCTCTATTAGGCTTTCCCTGCTTCATGAAAATCTTATGAACGTCATATATTTATCCAGACTTTACTATGGATAAAGCCTGTGACTTTCTCTTTTTCCCATTGGAGTTTCACACTAAGAAAAATATATATTCTTTTAAGTATAGTAGATATTTCATTATAAATTTTAGAAGCGCCTGCTTTTTCCTTACAGATAGATATTTGAGGAAGTTGGTGAGAAACCTAAACTGAGCACCAAACACAATGGGCAATTACTAAACTAGATTAGTGCTGAACATTTCTAACACCAAACAATGCACCCAAGAAACAATTCCCTCCATCATCAGTGTTGAACTTGGATCTGAAGCATTTGCTGAGTAGATAAAAGGTTGTTGAAATGTTAGTGTGCAGAACTGGGTACCCTTGAGAAGAGGAAAGGTGTTTTTGTTATTGTTGGACAGAATATTATATCTTTATTACTATTTTTGTTCCAACAATGTATTAAGGATCACACTATGGGTAGAGAAAGAGCAAATGAGCATCACTTTCTCAGAAAGAATTGAAGCTGTATTCTGACTAGTTGGTTTCAGACTTCCTATCTCCCAGAAAGCTGCAACCATGTCCATAGTTAAGAAGGTGAACTCCCCCAAAAAAAGATATAGTAATCCTCCTGGATATTGGAAGTAGACACGATCGCCAGGCAAAATTGGGAACTTGAGGGTTGGGCAAGACTGGGCCAAGGGAAGATGGGGAGAGAAAAGTGTGAAGGGGAGAACGGGGGGAGCTCGGAGGAATGGGGTGCTTGGGATATAGGAAGGGTGGATATGGGAGCAGGGAAGCATATATCTTAATTTAAGGAGCTACCTGAGGGTTGTCAAGAGACTTGACTCCAGAGGGGTTCCCAGGTTTCCAGGGAGAAGCCCCCAGTTAGTTCCTTGGGCAGCTGAGGAGAGGGAGCCTGAAAAGGCCAGTTCCTATAGCCATACTGATGAATTTCTTGCATATCACCATAGAACCTCCACCTGACGATAGATGAAGAAAATGACAGAGCCCCACATTGGAGCACCGGACTGAGCTCCCAAGGTCCTGATGAGGAGCAGAAGGAGAGAGAACATGAGAGAGAAAGTCAGGACCGTGAGGGAACCTCCAGCTGGCGACAGATGGGGAAGGTGACTGAGCCCCACATTGGAGCACTGGACTGAGCTCCCAAGGTCCTGATGAGGAGCAGAAGGAGAGAGAACATGAGGGAGAAAGTCAGGAACGTGAGGGGTGCATTCACTCATGGAGACGGTGGGAGAGAACTAATGGGAGATCACCAACTCCAGTTGGAATGGGACTGATGGATCATGCGACCAAACCCGTCTCTCTGAATGTGGCCAACAGTGGGGGCTGACTGAGAAGCAAAGGACAATGGCGCTGGGCTCTGATTCTTCTGCATGGACGGGCTCTGTGGGAGCCTTCTCAGCTTGGTTGATCACCTTCCTGGACCTGGGGGGAGTTGGGAGGACCTTGGTCTTAGTGTAGAGTGGGGAACCCTGATGGCTCCTTGACCTTGAGAGGGAGGGAGGGGAGGTATGGGTGGAGGGGAGGGGAGGGAAGGGGGAGAAGGAGGGGAGGGAAGGGGGAGGAGGAGGGGAGGGAGGGGGCGGAGGAGGGAAGGAGATGGAAATTTTTAAATATAAAAAAATAAACCATGAGAAAAAAAAAGAAAAGTCAATCAAAAAAATAAAAAAAAAATAAAAAAAAATAAAAAAATAAAAATAAAAGCAAAATTATATTTATTTATTTAGATTTTGTTAATGCATGTTTCCAAATACTTTGCCACCCTCCTCCTCCTCCTCCTCCTCCTCTTCTTCTCTTCTCTTCTTCTTTTTTTTTTTCTGGTTTTTCGAGACAGGGTTTCTCTGTAGCTTTGGAGCCTGTCCTGGAACTAGCTCTTGTAGACCAGGCTGGTCTCGAACTCACAGAGATCCGCCTGCCTCTGCCTCCCGAGTGCTGGGATTAAAGGCGTGCGCCACCGCTGCCCGGCCTTCTTCTTCTTCTTCTTCTCTGTCTTCGTGTTCTTATTCTTCTTCCTTCTTCTTAGCTTCTTCTTCTTCTTCTTACGGCTTCTTCTTCCTCTTACTGGCGTTCTTCTCCGTCTCCCCTCTCCTTACTCCTTCTCCTTCTCCTGTGCTCCTTCTCCTTCCTTCTTCTTCGTCTTCTTCTTCTTCTTCTGCTTCTTCTTCTTCTTCTTCTCTTCCTCTCCCTCATCTTCCTCCTTCCTCTTTTTAACATATTTTATTTTATTATTTTGTGTGCTTTGGTGTTTCATCTATATGTATGCCTGCTCACCATGTGCACAAAGTGCCCCCGAAGCTGAGAAGAATTGTCAGGTCCCCTAGAACTAAAACACTGTAGGCTTCCTTGTGGGGCTGGGGATCAAACTCAAGTTCTTTGGAAAAGAAGGTAGTGCTCTTAACGAATGAGTTATTGCTCTAGCCCTGGCAATTATTTCTTGACGTAACATTAAAAGCACAGGAAGTGATAGGATAGGTGAAGTAGTAATGCATCATAGTTAGAACTTTTTGCATAGTAATGGAAGTAATCCATAGAAATAAATGAAAACAACAGGATATGAGAAATTATTTATCCAGTATACACATGGTGATAAGTTAATATTCAAAATATACAACCAGATTTTACGGCTCAATAGTAATAAAGTTAAATGACCTTATTTAACCATGAACAAATTGCTTAAATGGATATTTCTCCAAAGCAAAAATAGAAGTGGGCAACAAGTTTTTAAACAGATCATCAGTAACACCAACTATCAGAGAATGTAGGCTAAAAGTCAGTGAGATATCGTGGCCAGCAAATAGAACTGTTTGTAAGAAAGAGAAAGTTTGGAATCTTGGTATAGTATTGTTGATAATATAAGATTGTGCATTTGTTTGGACAATGGATTATTTCTCACATTAGTGACATATATGATCTAACAGTTCCCCTTCAGGATACTTAACTCAAAATATTTAAATTGGGATCTCAAAAATACATCTTCATTTTAACATCTGCTGCAAAATTAGTCACAGTAGAAAATATATGGGAAAACTTGAATGTCAAAAAACCCATGAATGGATAAAGAAAGTTTGCCATATTCATGGAATAGACCTATTTGTCCATAACATGAAGGAAATTCTGTTTATTATGGCAACATGGATAAACCTTGAAGGGTGTCAGGCTGAGTAGATAGTCTAGTCACAGATAGACAAACACTGACTAATCCCACTGTACTCAGAAATTGTTACTTTTCTTTTCTTAAGGAACGTTTGTCATTACATAGGATTTGTTGACCTGGAACTAGTTATGTAGACCAGGGTAGCGTAAAACACATGCACATGTTCTTGATTCTGACTCCCAAGTGTTGGAATTAAAGGTGACAACCACCATTCCTTTCTTTTAATGTTGTTATTTCCTCTGAGACAAGGTCTCTTATAACCCAGGTTAAGATCGAAACCACATTGTAGTCAAGGATGACCTTGTGCTACTGATCTTTCTCCTGCCCTCACAAGTGCTGGACTTGCATGGTGTACCACTGTGCTTGGTAATATGGCTTACTTTTCTTGATTTCTAAGAGAGTGTTTTCATCCCACAATATACATACACACTTATCAAATGTAGACTTCATTTAGAATATCTAAATTTATGTTTAATTTTGTTAAAGTGAATACCTACTAAGCCACCTTATAGCTATTTCTGATGAAGAAGAATGTTCTTTATACTCCCCATTTTCCCTTTTTCTGTTCAGTGGGAATCTTACAGAAACATGTGGGATGTTTTCCCACTGCTAAACCTTCTAGTGATATGTAATTAGCTCAAAGGCAGACATTGCATAAATATCCTTAATTGAGACCTTTCTATTTGAACTCTATTCTGTTTTCTGCTCTACTTTCTGGAACACGTAGCTTTCAAAACAAGCTGGGATTGATTGCAAAATGGCTGACATTTTGACTCTTTTTACTAAGACTGAGAAATTGGCCCATCTGATTTTAGAGTATATTGTCATAGAATTTAAAATGTCTCTGGACATTAGTTTTTTTTTTCCAGTGTAAATGTGTGGTGAATGTGGGAAGACAGCCGTATCTCATCAGTCAACATTATTTTAGGCAGAATGTTTGCTTCTCCTTGGGTGACACATATACCAATTATCCAGGGGAATTCGGTGCTGTCTCAGCTACTAGCAGGTCTTATTTATGGGTTTCACTATCCCTTTCTTAGATATGTTGCAATGTCTACATATGTCTACAAATGTCACTTTAGTTTCTATGACACAATTTGGATAAATACTATACCTGATGATCTAGGAGTGGTTCCAAATATGGAAAACAATTGACTTTCATTTTTTTAAATAATACTTTTTGATCACGAGTCCTTTGAAATATAAACACTTACATAGCACTGATTAAAACTAGTGTATGGCCTTAAAATTGTACTCTGTTTTCTTCTTTGAAAACTCCCACATCCCATAGTAAAAACGATTTGCACTCAGAATAGATATTCCACCTTAGATTGTCAGAGTGTAATTATTGTTCTGGATGAAAGTTAGTAAATATTATATTTACTTCTAAAGTGTTTATTGTAAAGCCCCTGCCAAAGGCCAAGGTAAGCAATTGAAAAGAAGCAGAATCAGACAAAATGGGATACCCATTGGTCATACAGGAAATTTGTGTTATATTTCTTTGATCTATTTTTTTTAGATTTGACTATAGATTTGTGATTTTGACATTAGTCTTTGACTGTACATATGAAGCAATATGTCTCTGAAAGTGCTTCAGTATTCTCTAAATCCCAGATGCCTTAAGTAATGATAGGTAAAGTGCTTATTCTTCCTGTATCCAGGGCAAGTAATAGATCTTATCATAGGACCACAGTATCCATAGTATTCCTCTTGTTATTTAGGTACATATAGTTTTGATATTCATATGGTTATGACATGGTAACATAACAGACTAATACAGAGAAATTATTTTGCTAAAGCATATATTCTATGTAAATATGTGTCACACAGAGTTTTATACACCTTGTAAAGATGAACTTAATATAATATTATAAAACTTCATTGGTGACTATTTTTATTTTTCTTTATTTTGAGGAAAATGAGGCATAGAGCAACTAAGTAACTTACACAAAGTTATACCTCTATTAATGGCTAATACTGTAATTGTGATTCAATAAACACTAACTGCAGGCTCCCTAAGGGTAGTTTTAATAAAGAAGCATCAGTAAAAAGTTCTTAATTCTAAGAATCTGGTATGTCTGCATAAAAGATACAAATGTTTTATTCAGTCATTAACAGTCTCAAAATTAAAAACAATCCACTTGGAAGTACATTTATTTTTCTTGTACACTTTTGGAAATTATTCCATTTCTAATTCTAAAAACAGACTTTCCAAAAGCACATTTTTCATAAATAAAAAATAAACTCCTGCAAGTTAGTTGTAAGTTCCTTAAAAACAAAACTCTTTCTTAACTGTTAAGTATTAAAACATTTAAAGGGAAAGAGTTGTGAATTAGAAGAATGGGTCAAGAGCCAAGGCAGTAAAGTTGTGTGACTTGGCTTGTATCTGTGAAGCTCTTCACATAGGCATTTATTAATCAAATCTTTAGAGGAAAACCCATCTGCTCATCTCACAAGACAGAGACTTGAACCTCCAAGAGAGATGGTGATTTATCAGAACCGTATGTCTAAGGTACAAAAGCTAGATTTTGATTCTACTTGGTAAAGTCAGTAATTGTTCTGTACTAGTTCCTAATCTTGTTGGTGTGACAAATATCCTGATGGCGAAGACTCCGGGAAAATAAGGGTTTATTTGGGCTCACTGTTTGAGTGTTCAGTCTCCCATGGAAGCAGCAGCAGAGGCAGCTGGTCACATTGCATCTGCTGAGGATGCACAGAAAATACTCACATGCATTTCAGTTTACAGGCTCCTTTTTATGTCATCCAACACTCTCAGCCCATGCAATGGTGCTCCCCACATTTAGGGTAGGTCTTCCCAGCTCAGTTAACAGAATCTAGAAAGTCCCTCAAAGATGTACTCAGAGGCTTGTCTCTTCAGTGATTCCGGATCCTGTCAAACTAACAAATCAAGATGTATATTCCACCCAGCTCCACCAACACATAAAGACTATGTATATACAACTTCCACCCAGCTCCACCAATACATAAAGACTATGTATATACAACTTCCTTTCCAGAAATAAACGCTTTGGCATTAAATTTACCAAGGCATTTAGTTTAAGAATCTTTGCCATGGATACAAAAGTTGACAATGCCTTGAGCTAATCTTTTATATAGGCTACTATGTGGGCACAGAGAAGGATGTGATGTGGGATTTATCACATCCTTTTTATTTATCATTGGTTGATAAAGAAACTGCCTGGCTCATTTGATTGGCCAGACCTTAGGTGGGCAGAGTAGACAGAACAGAATGCTGTGAAGGGAAGTTAATAAATCGCCATGCCTCTCCTCTCTGAGGCAGACAGGATGAAGCTCCTGCCCAAGATGGACATATGCTAGAATCTTCCCGGTAAGGTACCACTTCATGGTGCTACACAGATTATTAGATATGGGTTAATCAAGATGTGAGTAAGAGGCTGGAACTAATGGATCAGGCAGTGTTTAAATGAATACAGTTTGTGTGTTGTTATTTCGGGGCATAAGCTAGCCAGGAGGCCGGGAGTGGGGCCAAGGGAACGTGGCCCGCTGCTCCTCATTACTACAAAGATGATTACTGATTCTAACCTATATAAATAAAGTTATGTCAAAATTATTAAAGCAACAAAGATCTTCCAGAGTGTCAGATATAAAAAGGGACACTAGAGTGCAATATAAAGAAGATAATAAACATAAAATGACCAAAACAGCACCAAGGTTATAGAATCTTATATAAAATAAAAATTATCTTTACAAGATGAATCCTATTTATTAATTACTTACATATGATTCTAATTTCTATAATATTCTTAAATCAGATGTATCAACATTAAAATTTTAGAAAATGAGTCAATATTATTGGCAAGTAAACAGAGATAATATGAAGAACTGGCTGGGGAAGATAATTTCCATAACTACAACATTTATGTTTTATACTTAGTATTTTAAGAATAATCTTTAGGGTACTATTATTGCATTAATTAATTTTTAATTATTGCTTCATTTTCTGAGAGAAGCAACATAAAGGAAGAAGGATTAACTTAGACTCATAACAATTAGCTCTCACAGTGGGTGTGGCATAGTGGCTGAAATGGCTTGCCATGGTCTTGGTAGCTTACAATTGTTGGCCACTTCCTGGAAGATCAGCCAATATAACTTATGTTGAAAGTGTGACCAGACTAAAAACTTCAAAAGCCCACATCTAGTGGCACACCTGTCAGTCACGATTCCTGCCTGAAAGGTTCAATAACTCCCTCCAAAGGGACCACCAGTTGGAAGCCAAGTGTTTAAAAACATGAGTCTGTGGGGATCATTTTACTTTCAAATCATAGTTATCATTATCACCACAGATGTACATATTAAAAATGAGTCTCTGAAGAAGTAAGGACATTGCTTAATTTTATACAGCTGGTGTTATAATCTTTAAATTTTATAAATTTGATACAGACCTATTTATATGCATTTTCTGGGAAAAGAACATACAGATCTCATCAACTTCTCAAGGAGAAGATATGAAAGATGGTACTAAGATGTATATATTGAATTAAAGAAGATATTTGTGTAGGGAGCTATTACAGTCTGGCTGAGGTATAGGCTATAAGAGGGAAGAGGCTGAGTGCCATGTCTACCTGGTAAGGTTTACACTTTGTCCACATAGAATAGGACAGTGTAAATAAACAAATACATTAAAGACAATGGAAGGTTGCTTTTCTCTGTTGGAAGAAGGACTTGGAAATGTGAAAGAGTGGAAGCTGAAGTGTATAGTATTGTACTGTAACTAGGTGATGACATATGTTTTTCAATATGTGTGATGTGCGTAGAATAAATGTAAATATGTGTATTCACATGTGTATATGTACATATATAAATAAGTACATTCATTGTTTGCTGCTCAACCCAGTAGCTTAAACCAGATATTGGATCCCATGTATTGTACTCCTTGGCCACACTGCTATAGAATTTAAAAAGCTTGTTGATAGGGAGAAAGTGAGAAATTATTTTTATCTGCTAAAAAAGTCATGTTTCAAAGCCTCCAATAAAATATGCATTAAATGTGAAAATCTTTGATTCTTTGGAGAGAGTAACACTCTCTCCAAAACCTATTATGTAACGCTATCATGTAACATCTGTTTTCCTAGAGTAGTTTACTACTTTTCCCCAATAAAATGTGTGTTTTTTGCAATTGAATTAATTTAGATATTTGTAAACATTAATCTAATGAAAAATTAATAGTTGTTAAATTTTTAGGAAGTATAAAAGCTAACCAGTGTGGTGACGATATTTTTTAAACTCTCAGTTAATTCCTATGAAACCCTGAATTCAGATCTGTTAGTATCATCACTTTATTGGGAATGAAGCTCAGTGATTCTATTCATTAAATTGCTCTAATAATTTATTTTAGGCTCTGTTTCATTGATTACTATGAACTTTATCCCTGAGTCACAAGCCTGACTCAAACTTATTGGATATCCATGAAGAAGACATTGGGTTAAAATATCTCTATTTTTCAAAAACAAAGCCTTTGTGGGAAGTGAGTTCATGACCCTCTTTTGTCGTCTGTTCTATACTGGATGGAGGAAATTTTATGATGTTATAGAACAGTGCTTTAAGGAACTTAGGATAGTTGGACATGAAAGCCCACATCAACTTTCACTACTCAACTTCCTTTTTCTTTCTAGACATTGTGTTTTCACTGTCTAAAAAAAAAAAATGAAAGACTGAAAAGAGGTGTTTTATCATGCAGAGATAGGCCTAGGGCTAATGTGTTCCACATGCCTGCCCCTGACATGGGGACTGTCAATTGGTGGAAATGATAGTGAACTAAAAATGAGGATTAGAAAGGCTTTCAAGATATCCAGTCTCACTGCACTTGCTGAGAGAGGTGCGTAAGTATAAGCCCTAAATGACTATACTAAAATCCCTGTAGAGATTTGAACCAGCTGTAGTTAGAAATAAAAAAGCAGACACTGTGGGAATATAGCCCATATGGAAAGGAAATGGCTGCAGAAAGCAAACAGAACCAAGTTTGAGAAGAAAGAAGGTATCATTCAACATCTAGTATAACACACGTGCCTGAGTAGATACTGTATGCAGCGGCTTGTAAGGGTGGAAGTTTATTTATATATTGTATGTGCCTTATTTAAATAAGTAGCCATGGAGTTACTGCACCTTTGATGAGACTGGATGGAAGAACTGAAAGCATACCCATGGGTATAAAATTAGAAAACATTGTGAAGTATACATTAGCAAAACAAGATTATGCCGGGAGAGGCTAGGTTTAAGTGGGTTTTTAAAAAGCTTGTACTTTAAAAGGTTTTAGTTTTAAATTAATTTTATTTTAACTACTATTCAATTTTTATTCAATTGCTATTTTGTATCTGTACATTTAAGTAGATACTGTTTAGTATTTTAATACTTGCATACACTGGGTAATGCTCAAATCTGGGTGATTATCAATCCTTTATTTCAAATACTTATCATGTTCTTATTATGAATGCATTTAAAATCCCCTCTCTTATGTAATTGAAGTTTACAAAGCATTAGTGCTAGTGTTATTCACCATGGGGTGTCATAGCACATCCAGCCAATCTTCCCCCTTCAGCACTGTACCCATTATCTCACTCACAAGGAGAATTTTAAATAATTGGTCTAGTGGAAGCCGAGCATGTACTAGTGGTTAGCATGATCTGGGAAATAGGATAAGGTGGATGGGAGGGGTCGATAATACTGCGTTTTAGAATAAATTTAGCCAACAGAAAACATGAGAGGTAGGTAGAGAGATTTTCCAGGTAGCCTACCTCAGACATTGCCACCTTCACTACTAACTGCCCACTCAGAGCCAACATTTACTATAAGTGATGAGCCTGTCCTGACACACTAGTGTCACCCATATCCATAGTTATCCTCAATGTTTAGTCTTGGTCCTGGGAATTTCATATGGAGTGATATGTGCCCAACATTCTGGAATCATATAGAATATTTCCATTGTCCTAATAGTCAGGTTAGGATGCTCTATTCCATTGATCCCAATCTAGCCCCTAATCTTTTTTTTAACTGTCTCAAAGTTTTGCTTTCCCTAGAATGTCATGCAATTGAAATTATGTAGACTTTTGACTGGCTTCTTTCTCTTACATATATTTATTTAAATGTACTTTACATTTGACTTGGTATTTAATTTCTTTTTAGTGCATAATATTTCTATTGTTTGGATTAGTGATTCCAAATTTAGCCAATTATGAATAATGCAATGCTTGAGAAAAACAATCTTGAGTCTGAGAAACATGCACAATATCAAGAGAGTTAAGAAAAGGAGAAACCCATAATCATACAAGTTTCATGGTGGGCAATATTTCTTTATCAATTGGCCCTTTTACAGATAAGAACTCCCAGTCTTTGATTGGTCTTTTCATTCTTTGGACCTAGTCTTCAAAACTGCAAACTTTTTTTATTTTAGTTACAACTTTCATCAATTATTTCTTTTATGTCCTAGGCCTTTGACTTTATTCCTAAATTACTCTTATCCCTATAGTCAAATGATCTAGGTTTTCTTTTAAGATATCTCCTTACAATTTAAAATTTTTCATTTTTTCTGGTAGATGTAGGATCTGTGTCTATTGTAATTGGATGCTGATAACACTTCTTTGAATGACTGTTATGACTATCATTGTCCCTGTATTGCCTTTGGTTTTTGTCAAAAGAACTATGCCTCCATGGGGTATTTCTAGCACTGTGCTTATCTGTTCTGCTTGGGTCTCCAATTTTTGGTTATTATAGCTTCATAATAAGTCAGAAATGAGGTCACATTAACATTCTAGCCTCATTTCTCTTTCAATGCTGCATTAGTGATTTTTGCCCATCAGTATAAACTTCAGAATCACAAAACAACTCACCAGGGGTGTGTTTGTGATTGCTTTGACTCAAATTATTAAGAATTCGTTGATGGTTTATAATTCTCTTATTTCAGCTATCAGTTTGTGCTTTTGTGAAACTGTTTCTTATTTTCATTTCTTCAGCTGTTTTTGCTATTAGGATAGTGATGGACTCACGCAATGAGTTGGAGAGCAGCCGGCCTGGTTTAGCTTCTGTCGGGCTGTGAAGAATTGTACTTGTGACAAAAGGGAGAAGATGATGACTTTCTTTTTGCTATGTGGAGTACAAGAGTAGCTAGAGCTGGATTTTTTCCTTCTCCCAAGCCAAGTAAGCTCTCAAATCTATGCAGCAGGGAAGATTCTAGTTAGAGTTTCCTTCTAGAACAGGCCTTGCTAAGGGCACTGTGTCCTCATGTGTGCCCTGACAGTCTCTTGCAAGCACACCCTGGTATCAATGTAAGAGAGCTTTTGTCAGATACAAACTGTGAGAAACTTCACAAGCTCCTGGAGGAGACCATGACAGTTTATTCAAACTCACTAAAATTTACCTACTCCCAAAGCTTGGTTCCCTTGGCGGTTTCTGTTTGTTTTTTTAAAATAAGAAGACCTTCACAGGTTTATGTGTCTTCCTTGACAGGATCCATCCTAATCTTTCTGTGTCATTATAATTTAAATATATGTGTTTTCAAGACAAGTATTCTTAGAGATTTAACCCGCGGGCATGCCCATGGTAAATCGTCAGAGATGCGTCTGTTACATTTCAGGGTTTTGTGTCTCAGCACTGATTTCTGTGGTGGACAGGGCTCCCTGTGTCTGTTCTGATAAGCCATGAATCTCTTCTATCCCCATCCATCTCTGTCTGTCTGAGAGCCGAGACCGCTGTATCCTCACTCCTTGTGGATCTAAATAGAGGCTTGGGTCTTTTTTTTTCTTCTTTTCAGTTCTCTTAGACATTTTACCTATTGTTCAGGCAGAGTGGCAGCGTATAATCTCCTTATGTACAGAAATAGAAAATGGTTGTATGACTGTTTAGATTTAGAAAAAAAATGCTTTCCATTTCCCCATACTTGTTAAGTATTTTTTAATCACTTCTTCTAGACATAAGACTCTGAAACTCAAAATATGTATGAATGCCTTTTGAAGTTAATTAGAATTAGCTAAATTTTTGTTTTATGGTTGAACATATATTACTTCAGTTGTCATTAAACTGATGGGGTTAAGATTATCTCATAATTCTATTTGTCGTGTAAAAGAAGTACACTAAACTGTTTATATTAATTTATAATTAACTACTAAAACTGTAAATAGGTGTATTATTTTAAAAGGGACAAATATTAATCTACTTTAGTTATTGTCATATTTTAAGAATATTGAGTAGAAATATGTGAATGTCTGGACAAAACTTATTATCACATGGATCTTAGCTACTTTGACTACAGATAAATTTATATAAAAATACAAACTACAGACGTCTAGCATATGGAGTGGTATATTTGGCTTTAATTAGGGTTCTCACTTGTCCTCCCTCAGAAGAAGTATAAATGACTACTGAATATCTTTTAAAATCAAATGTGTAGATACTTTAAATTTACATATATAGAAGTTTTAGTGAAGTGAACTCTCTCCATATATTCATATCTTTGAAAGCATAAAACTGTGGGGCAAATTGCATGGTATATCTACAGTGAAATGTTAAAAGATGCTTTCACTGTTTATTTAGTCAAGCTGATATAAATTTCAATAACTGAACTAGAATGTTTTATGCTGGGTCAGTGAAATGTTGAAGTTTGTGGATAAAGAGAAATAATAATATATAGTACCCAAGTACTCTCTTTCTCTCTCTCTCTCTCTCTCTCTCTATATATATATATATATATATATATATATATATACATATATATATATACATGTCAATTCACACAATATATATATATATATTGTGCTTCACACAATATATATATATATATATATTGTGTGAATTGACATGTATGAACTGAACATTAATAATGATGTTCACACTCTTGCAGTTCTCTCTCCCGCCCCCTCTGTTCTTGCTCTGCCTTTCTTTCTCTCCCTCTCTCTCTTATTGTTTCCACCTAAGCTACTTAACTTTGAAAGGTATCACCATGTCTATATGAGTTTATAAGTGAAAGGTAGCAGTCAAGTTAGCGATCCAGTTAATGTACTACCTGGTAAGGATAGGTTATGGACCACCTCTTGGATGCTCCTCTGTGCTGTTTTTAAGTCGTAATCCATGTTCTATCTCATTCTTCTCTACAAGCTGTTTCTAACAATGTGCATACCCATGAAGAATATGGAGGATTCTTTTATTCTTTGAAATTTCACATATACATATGATGATTTTGGATCATATCCAGACTTCACTCCCACCTCTAGCATGCCCCAAGTTTCCCACTACATTTCTCTCCCAACTTCTTAAAAATTCTAGCCTAGAGATGAGAGACGCTCTTGTGACCCCTTCCTAGGTGACAAGTTACTGACAGTTGATGGGTACTAGGGGAAGGAGGATAAGTTTACTTTGACTCTGGAACTACTGGTAGGTTCAGCATGTCCCAGTGGATGGCCCTATATTCATACACATATGCACAGAGCTAATTGGACTCAGTAGGTTAAAAATAAATAAAACAGTTTTGAAAAAGAAAGATAAACCTAGCTGCAAATGACAATATCATGACTCTTAAGGAAGTATTCAAAAAGGAAGCAGCAGTCTGTAGAACATAGATTTATACCCTAGGAAATTGGTCAATTTGTGCATAGAAAGGGCCTGGCAAATATAAAATAAATAAAAAAATCAGGACTTCTGAGAGGCTCAGAGTATGAACTTGACATTATATTTCTAGAAGTAACACAAACTAGTCTGCTGCAAATTTTGAGTTGTCTACTACATGTTCTTCAGTATAGGTAAGGGCAGAAACCTGTTGGGGAGAAATAAGAGTCATCAATCTACCCAAAATAAAAAAAAGAGGAATAACTTAATTAGACCAAAGTCAAATAAGTAAGTTAAAAATATCCTTGATCCATGCTTGCCAGGATGCCTTTCTCCCCTCCCCTCCCCTCCCCTCCCCTCCCCTCCCCTCCCCTCCCCTCCTCTCCCCTCCTCTCCTCTCCTGTTCTCTCTCAACCTCTTTGAATTTAAAATGACGGCACAGGCCAATGAAGACTGCACAGTGAGTGAAGGTATTTGCACCTGACACAATGACCATAGTTTGATGTTTATGTCCAACATGTGGAAAGAGAGACAGATTTTCTCAAATCGTCCTCTGACTTTCAAATGAGTGCCTTGGTACACAGACTACACAGACACACAGACACAGACACACAAACACACACACACAGAGGAATGGAGAGAGAGACAGAGAATAAATAAATACATGTTATAAAAGTATTTTATAAGATTTTGTATATGATGGCAATAAGGAATCATCGTAGTCCATTTGTAGATGAAGTGTTCCAACCTGAGTTCATGGTCCTCTACTGGATAACATAGAGGTGAGCCTGTCAGATCAGTTTTCCCCCTTCAGCACCCTACACTAAGGAAGCTCCCATAGCTACCTGTATTGGGCTGTGTTCTTTCTCTTGCTTTGTGTCCTATTTTTGGTGAGGATTTTCTATTCTGTTGTATTTTTAATTATCTGAATATGCATGTATCTATGTATGTGCTCATGTGAGTTCTGTGCCTCCAGAGACCAGAAGAGGGTGTCAGATTTACTGGAGTTGGAGTTACAGAAAGTTGTGAGCTGCCCAGTGTGCATGCTGGGAACAGAAATGGTGTCTTCTGCAAGCTAAGCAGGGCATGTGCTTAGTTGCCGAGCCATTGTGATATGTTTTCTCCAGTCCTCAAAGGTATTATGATCATGTCATTGGATAATAAGGAATTGATAATGAGGAAACTGAATCCCAGATAATTTAACTCAGGTGGCGGATCTACCAAGTCATGGGGCAAACATATGATCCTCAATCAAGCTACCATACTGTGGTTGCTGCCTTGAGTTCTGATCTGTTTAATTTCACTTCCTCTCATGTATCCAGACCTCCTTGTTTAGTTTAGATTTTGTCTACCTCACAATAAGGTCTTGTCGTCAAGGCCTACTACCCAATATCTTAAAAAAATAAGTCTAGTCGAAAATCCCTTTTCCCTTTAGTTGGAGCCAAATTGGTATGACTCTTGTCTTGCTGAAGAAGTTCAGAGACTCAGTTATGAGTTTAAAACTGACCAATGGCCCTTTTCATAAAGCGTATTACTTCTTACTCAGACGAGACCTTAGCAAAGAGGGCTTTAAAATAAATGCAGTATAAGAGCTCCATATCTGTAAATTACAATTCACATTTTGATGGACAGAGAGAATCAAAAAGACTCAGAATGGTGTTTCAGTGTAAGAACCAGAGGGAAACGTACTGGAGATGAGGGGTGTGATTGTTTCCAACACAGGTCAGAAGAAAGCAGATTGGTATCATTCCCCATAGCAGTAAAAGGTGACCTCTGAGGGAGCGAACACAGCTGAATAATGAGAAGGGAATCTCTAACAGGGAGGAGAGTAGAGGGCAAAGGGGCAGCAGGCATACCCGTCCCATCCAAAGTATTTAACCATGAGGGAGATAGCATCCTTGAAAAACAAGGAGCTGATCATCTGCCGTGGAAACTCAAGCTTGGTCTAATACTTTCCGCCAATTCCGAAGAATTATTATTTGGAAAAATAAAATCTGCTTGTTAATGCTTACGAGCTGCAAACCTAATTGTTCTATTAGTAACTTCTCTAATTATTGCTCTTCAGTTTTCTTTGTATTCTCTTCTCTTTAAGCGTTGCATATTTAAAAGGAGCACGTTGATACAACCAATCACGTAAGAAGTGGAAGGTCAAGTATTCCTATTGGCTTTGCATTGTACTGCTTGTCTGTCAGACTTCCTATGTTGCTTAGTGAAGAACCAATTTAGAAGGTTAATGAGAACATTTCTGATTTGTGCTTGACATTACTTTGCTAAATCTGACCATTTAAGCGTCAAATTAATTTTATGGGTACAATCATAGTATTGCAAAATGTTTGCATTTTAAACATCAGGGGACTTTGAAATATAAGTGTTTAATATTCCTAAGTGTTCCAATGTGTACACAGCTCTCAGATTTAAAGGTCTAGGAAACTCACAAATAGCTATTTATAATCATGCATCATTGATATAGTGCTAGAATTATTTGATACAGCTGTCTTTTGGTTAACACTTGCCCTTGGATCTTGGTTGTTCTTTATATGTTTGATGCACCTGAAAACTCAGTATAGTCTCAGTAACAGCTGGCGTGGGCATGGAGTGAGAACAATAGCATTTAACAATAATTACTATGAGAGCAGCTTTCATGAGCAAAGGTTTTGCGTCAAGTTAGTAAACCCCCATGGATTATTAATACTTAGAATTTATTATTTTATTATTAAAGAATAAAAGCATACTCATGTCTGACAAACCAGTCAAATATTAAAATGATTCAAGAAAATACAGGAGTCAAATCACATTTTTGCTTTTGAATTTAAAAAAAAAGGAAAAGAAAAAGTGGACTAATGAGATGGTTCAGTGAGGAAAAGGGCTTGCTGCCAAGTCTAATGACCTGAGTTCAATCCCTGGTACCTACAAGGTAGAAAGAGAATATATTTCTGCAGTATCATGCTGCATATTCAATTGCTCACAGTAAACAAATAAACCTAATAAAAATTAAATCATACATGACTCTTTTTATAAAGAATCTACCGTTTATAAGCTTTATAAATCTGTTGTTTGAAAAAAAAATTATATAAAGTGCTATTTAGTTTTTTCAGACATAGGGATCTAATGTGTATGGATGCTACTATAGAGAATGTACTATTTAGTGGACAGAATGTGTTTAGTGTTTCTTGTAGAGATTTATGAGTAATAAAAACGGAAAGCAGATAAAGGGTATGGGCTGGATTCTCTGAAATGAGTTCAGGCCATGGGCATTTCTGAGGAGCCCCAGCCCTGTCCTTTACACCAGAAAATCTACAGCAAGTTTGTAAAACTGCTGGGCAATTACTGCATGTCATACTTTATTTTCATTCATATCCTGTACTTGAGGTGTCATCACAATAGCTACAAGCTCACACTAGGCTGTTATAATTTAAATTAAATGAAATTAAAGTTTCCCAGTTGTTCATGTTCTACTATTATGCAAGGATCTCTTTACCTATGATTTATATAAATCCAATGGGAAAAAAATTCTAAGAAAGTAAGATGTATAAATACATGAAACATTTTTGAATGAAACTTTGAGTTATATTCAAATGATCTGTTGAGTAATTAACTTCTGATAAATATGAAACCACCAAGGATATTTCCAAGTTGAAAAATCATTTATTAATCGACAGTTTATTTTTTCCGACTGTGTGTATTGCCAAGTGTGTTCAACACGTTAGCTGTGGAAGATGCGTGTGTCCTAGAGATCTGCTCTCATAACACCTATATTTAGTAATATAACACAGTGAAATTTAACATATGCCATGAGAATGTTGTCAAGGTAAATATTTTAACTTTATTGTTGTTTAGTTGACCCTGTGATAAACACATGAACATTAAACAAAATATAGGTGAACACAGCAAATTTGGGAAAGTGAAGAAATATTTACTTATTACCTTCACTGTGATGACGTTTCATGACATATGTACATGCCCAAACTCATCAGGATGTATGCATCAAGTATATGAAATTTCTTCTGTGTCAGTTGTACCTCAATAAAGTATAAGTATTTTATTATTTTAAAAGAGTCTTTCCACAAAAGTTACTGTTATTCACAAATATTAAGTTTTATAGAATAGTTCTGAACATGTCAAAATTAAAATCTTTTTAAAATTTCAAGTATTAACAATTTATTGTTTTATATTTGCCTGAGGTGATGGTAAAAATTCTAATTTAATATGGAAGATAAGGAAGGAAGTTGTCTTTGTTGATCTTTTATTACTTTTTAGCTTTAAGGACTACAGAGTATTAAACTGGTAAATAGTACCTTTGTGGCCTGCGTAAGTTAGTGAGCCTTCCTAAGGTGCAAACCATCAATGACTGATTAGCTTAAGCCTAGCAACCACATAGCACACAAAACATAATTTACACTAATTATCTGCTTCCCTCTCTCTAGACTTTCCAGATGATTTCTGAAGAAGCACAGCTAAATGCTGCTTAAGCACACGCTAGCTACAAATTCATAATCTACTGCAAACATGAACATGTTACTTCTCTTCAGTGGATTTTTTTATTTTAAAATAGTTTTTATTTTACACACAAACCTCAGATCCCCCTTTCTTCCCTTCCAACACCCCGAGTGGTTTCCCCTTTGTACCCTCTCAGCCACTCCTCATAGGGAGTAAGGCCTTCCTTGGGGAGTCAACAAAGTCTGGCATACCCAGGAGCAAGTCCCTCTCCCCTATATCAAGGCTGATCAAGGTATCCCACCTTGGGCTCAAAGAAAACAGTTCATGCCCCTGGGATAGGTCCTGGTGCCATTGCCAGGTAATTCCCTTCAACACATCAAGTCACATATCTGTTACCCACATTCAGATGGTCTAGTTCAGGTCCATGCAGGCCAGAGTCATTGAGCTCCCACTAGCTCATGTCAAATGTCTCTGTGGTTTCTCCATCATGATTTCGACCCCCTTTGTTCCTTTGATCCCTACTCCCTTTCTTCACTGAACTCTAGAAGCTTAGCTCAGTGCTTAGCTGTGGGTCACTGCAATTGCTTCCATCAGTTACTGGATGTAGATAATCTATGGTGATGACTAATGGTAGTCACTAATCTGAATAAAGTAGAAGGCCCTTTCAGACACCCTCTCCACTATTGTTAGTCACCTTTGTAGATTCTTGAGAATTTCTCTAGTACCAGGTGTCTCCCTAACCCCATAAAGTCTCCCCTTTTAGAAACATCTCTTTCATTGCTTTCCCCTTCTGCCCATTCCCCAACTTAGCCTTCTTGATCCCTCATGATCCCATCCCCCCATTCCCTTCCTTCTACCCTTTTCTCTGTTTATCCGGGAGATCTTAACTATTTTCTCTACCTTGAGTCCTCCGTGCTTTAACTGGACACAGTATCTGTAACACATAGTATCTGTAACAATACTAAGTGTAAGTTTTAGTCAACAAGGAAGTAGGAATGAGAAGAGATGCATTTTTTAATAATAGCAGTGGTTTTTACATAAAAACATGCATCATAAGAATAGTCATTAATTTTAATAAAAGAATGTAAACAGAGAAGAAAGGACAATATTAGTGTGCTAAGTCAACTTTCCGTCTAGTGATATTATAAATTTGTTACCATCATCTCATATTTCTGGCCCCCAAAGGGAGTGTTATTGTTAGGAGGTGGCTTTGTTGAAGTAGGTGTAGCCTAGTAAGAGGAAATGTGGGGATGGGCTTTAAGGTCTTCTTTGTTCAAGCTACACCAAATGTGACCCAGTTCACTTCCTGTTGCCTGTGGATAAGGATGTAGAACTCTCAGCTCCTTCTTCAGCACCATATCTGCCTATTTGCATCCATGGTTTCCACCATGATGATAATGGACTAAACTTTTGAGAATGTAAGCTAGTCCCAGTTAAATGTTTTATTTTGTAATAGTTGCCATGATCATAGCATCTCTTTACAGCAATAGAAAGCCTAACTAAGATAAAGGTTACTGAATTATAATTTTGCCCAGCCATAATCATCTACAAAGTCATCATAGCAGGTATAGACAGACTTGGCATGCTTATCTTAGGATTGGTTGGTGCTCAATCTGTAGGCAAGGATGGGCAACAGAACTTGGACTGGGGCAGATCAGAGAACAAATGATAGAGACATACCTTAGGCAACTGTCTAGGTGAAAGAAGACTCCTATGGACTCTTGGAATTTGTAGTTGTTTAAAAACAAAACCGTAGGCAATTTTAGTTAATACAAAGGGAAATGTCTCGTATACTCATATATTCATATATTTCGTATACTCAAATATATTTCATGAACTGAACACATGTATGCTTCTAAAATTCTTTTTTTTTTTGGTTTTTTGAGACAGGGTTTCTCTGCAGCTTTAGAGCCTGTCCTGGAACTAGCTCTTGTAGACCAGGCTGGTCTCGAACTCAGAGATCCACCTGCCTCTGCCTCCCGAGTGCTGGGATTAAAGGTGTGCACCACCACCGCCCGTCTCCCTTCTAAAATTCTTAATTCCAAAATATATTCTCTGATAGGATGGTATTTAGAGATGGGATCTTAGGCAAGTAATTAGGGTTTAATTAGTTTATGATGGAATCTGTGTTCTTACAGGACAGTGACGGGAAAAGAATCTTATATTTTCTACGTGAGTATGGAAAATTAAGAGGTCTATATTCAAGCCCAAAGGAGTGTCCTTTACAGACACCAGATCTGCTGAGGCTTTGGCACTGAGATTCCCAATCTCCAGAATGAAGAGAGATAAGCTCTGTTTAAGCCACCCATTCTGGCATGTCCTGTCATCATTCCATGCTGTGACAGTGCCCTTTACTCTCCTTCCAAGGTGTTACATGGTGACTAATTTCTGTTCAGTGCTTCCTGCCATTAGCATTCTTCTAAGTATCAGGCTGTTTTTAAGCACAGTTCAGAGCATTGAGAGGCAATGGATATTCTTAACAATGATTTGGGACAGATCATTTGCATTTTTATGCACATGTTTAAACAAACCTGGAGTTACAAGGAAAACAATAAGGCATGTTATGTGATTTCCTAGAGGTTTGGCTGGGAATATGTTGCTAGAGACAGGTTGAAGAAAATTCTTCAGACATTTTCTTTAGATGACCTTGAAGCACAAACATTAGTCAATCAACAGAAAAGAGGACGAAAAAGAGTCATTTCAGAAAACATTAGATTAGTAATAAAAGAGTTAACCAATTACAAAATCCTTGCCTTATGACATTATACACTTAACTTGTTAAGAGTTTAAAGTTAGTACCTGATCCACCGAGGATAAGTGGAGCAAATGTGATGTGGATTTAAAAGAAGATGGTGCTCTCAGGATGCTGCTTGCTTTCCCAGCAAGTTAGGGCATCTACCGTGGCAGTGGCAGTGACTGTGGCTGTGGGAATAGACCAATGGGACAGAAGTTCTGCAGTAGCATCATGTGGAGAAGTCTTCCAAAAAGAGACATAATCTGATGTATTGGAGTTACCCATGAAAAAAATAGAAAATAGAATGGGTCATACTTCTCTTTGGATTTGAAGAAAAAACAAACCGTCACATTTATCAGGTAATTCTAGTTTATCTTCTAAATGTTCCCTGAGACTGCTACCTTTCATATGTCTCAAAGCAGGAATGGGTCTATATGAGATCCAAGGTATAAGTGTTATTCTGATACTTGGGACCTATGATCCAGAAGCTCCAAATGTCTGTGATAAATGTTATATCATAATCTTTAATATTAAAAGAATAACCCAGACTCCTAGGGAACTGTAGAAGGCCATCATATCTTCTGACCATAATTTTTGCTCATGGTAAATCAGCTCTTGGTTTGCCACTAGAGCACAAAGTGACTATGCACTCCTGATTGCCCATTATGAACTGAATATTATATGGTCTACTCAACTATAAAATTGAATGTGCATAGCAGCATTCTGCTATAAAAATGGAAATGGTATATAAGAACCTAGGATTGAATTGGCTCAGAAGGAATGAGTAAACAGTGCTAATATGTGACTCAGATTTCCAGTATGCCTGGTCTTTTTGCTTTGGTGGGTCTTTCTAACTCATAACTTTGATCATTTGGGTAGTAATCTACAACTTATTAAAGAAGAAGAATGAACTCTTGACTGCTTTATGGATGACTCTGCATGATATGCCAGAGTTAACTAGAAGTGGACAGGTATTTCATTGTAGCCCCACTGTAAGTTCTAAGAAGGTTAGTGAAGAGAAAGCTCCCTCATGGGCAGAAATCTTATACAACTCCACTGCCCAAAAGAATTGTAATAGGCTTTCAGATCTCAGCCCTAATTATGTGGAATAAGAACTTAAAAAAACTCAGTTCTTATAAAAACACAGAACGAGGCTTCCTGGAACATTCTGTTTCCCATCTAAAAGACAAATTAGACTCCTTAACTGAGGTTGTTCTTCAAAAATCAAAGAGGATTTTATCTCATCATTATGAAGCATGGAGGTCTCTGTATGGCGCTGGAAAAAACTCATTGCTTTTATGCTGACCAGTCAAAGATAACTTTAGAAAAGTTTAGTATGGTCAAAAATGATCTGCATGATACCAAAAAAGAAATGTAAACACAAATCCATCCATAAACTCTTGATTTATAATGCTGTCCTGCTTTCAAGTTATGCTAGAGCAATTGTGGCACCAAGCTTGTAGGAGTAACCAACCATCTCTGATGTGATTGAACTCCTAGTTCTCAACATGGAACCCATACCTGACACTGCTTAGATGACCAAGAATATGAAACTAGATAGCCAAGGGGCCTAGTGTAAAACTAAATACTACTGTTCTACTAAAAGAACATAACAATAAAGTGACTCCCAATGACATAGATTAATGTCTTGATCAGCCATCATCAGTGAAGCTTCCACTTGCATCAGATACGGACAAATACAGGGACTACAACCAGACACTATGAGAAGAGTGAGGGTCCATGGGACACTCAGCTCTAAATGGGATATTTCTATCAAATCCTTCCTCCCAGGGTTCAGGGAAACCCACAGAAGAGGAGACTGAAAAGTTTAAGAGTCAAAAGGATTGGAGGACATCAAGAAAATAAGGCACTCTAAATCAGCATGATCAAAATTCGTATTAGCTCACAGAGACTGAGGAAGAATGCTCAGGGCTTGTACAGTTCTATACCCAGTTCTCTGTGTACATATTGTGACAACCAGTTTAGTGTTTTTATGGGATTGCTGAGTGTGTGAACCATTCTTGTACCTTCTCTTGGGCTTTTACGTCTGTTTTCTTTTGTCTAATTCTGATGTGTTAGTTGTATTATATATCATATCATATCATATCATATCATATCATATCATATCATATCATTATCCCTTACAAGTCTATTTACTTTCCAATGAGATATAGAAAGGGAATGGATCTGGATGGGAGAGAAGGTGGGCAGAAACTGTGAGGAGAAGAGGTAGAGTAAACCATAATCAGGATATATTAGGAGAAAAACACACATGTTTTCAATAAAATGAGGAAAAAGAATTACATGAAACAGTAAAGAAAAATAACCTTAAACTTGAACCCACCAATCAAATGAAAAAAACTCATCAAAAATCTTACAGCTGGTGTCAGCCCTTGTGGTCCTGGTGATCCTAGTTGACTACTCTAATTACAGCAGTGGGTGGGCCATTATTCCTTTTGATTCTAGCCCTCACTATAAGACCATTCTAGCTCAGCTACCTACTTAACTGTGTAAAACAGAGTAAATTCTTCTAAATTGTTAATGCTGAGAGGTTACAATATAAGCCCTCTGCCCCTTGATGAACATATAATTTGATTCATGCCCATAGAACCAGTTGGGAATGTATCAGAGCCCAGACCTTAGCACAACTGACACCATGTAAGAAGCACCATTCTGACCTTAAAATCCATCATATAGGCCCCAACACGTGCCAAAATGAAAACAAAGACCTAATCCATCAGGACTTAGTCTATAGCTCCAGAATTCACAAATGTTCCGAAATGTAATAAACTTTCTTTCTGGCTTCTGTAGTTCTGCTTCTTGCTGTTTAACCAGTTAGCAAGAAAAATCAGATGTGTTTTTTTGTATATAAAACATAAAGAACAGTGAGGCTTGAGGCTGCATTATTTGCTCAAGTTCCCTGTGCAGCAGTCATCCAGCAATACAGACTTTCTATTCAGCTTTAAGAGTGTCCGTGTTGTTCTCTTGGACTTATCTTGCAACCGAATTTCCTGCATTTCAGTTATTCATCTTTCTGTCCTATTGCCTAGTCTTGGCATCTATGGTTCTATATTTTTGTAAATCATTTTTATACTTTTCATTTTCTACAGTATCCTATATAAAATTATGGATTATAATTTTTATTTTGTCCTGGCCCGGAGAGGGACCACCGACATTCCACAACTCCCCCCGCCACCCGCACACTTCCTGCTTTTCCTGCAGGGGTTATTCTCCCCAGATACTGCCTCTCTCTTCCTGTCCCTTCCCAGCTTGCACCCAGAATCCTCCCCCCTCCCCGCCCCCGCCTCATCCTCCCATCTTTGGGGCCATAAAATCCCACAGCTCAGCCTGTTTGGGCTCTGGGGACCTGGAATTGAGTGCACCCAGGCCCCTGGGAGGTCCCCTTCTACATTGGCCTGCCTGGGGCAAGGTAGGCCTTTGTCTGAGAGCTGCTTGGCCTGCAAGGGGACCTGACAGTCTGCCAGAGGATCCATCATTCTTTGGGGTGAGTGAGGAGTGAGTGCCCGAACCGCAAATCATTTTTATACTTTTCATTTTCTACAGTATCCTATATAAAATTATGGATTATAATTTTTATTTTGTCCTGGCCCGGAGAGGGACCACCTACATTCCACAACTCCACCCCCCCCCCCCCCCCCCCCCCCCCCCCCCGCCACCAGCACACTTCCTGCTCTTCCTGCAGGGGTTATTCTCCCCAGATACTGCCTCTCTCTTCCTGTCCCTTCCCAGCTTGCACCCAGAATCCTTCCCCCCCTCCCCCTGCCTCATCCTCCCGTCTTTGGGGCCACAAAATCCCACAGCTCAGCCTGTTTGGGCGCTGGGGACCTGGAATTGAGTGCACCCAGGCCCGTGGGAGGTCCCCTCCTTCAATAGACTGCCTGCAGCAAGGTAGGCCCTTTGTCAGTGAGCTGTTTGGCCTGCAAGGAGACCTGACAGTCTGCCAGAGGATCCATCATTCATTGGGGTGAGTGAATTTAATTCATTGGGGTGAATTGAACTTCTAAAAGAAGACCCAAAGGCGATTATTCAGAGGAACAAATGGGCAGGCGCCAATGCAAGAATTCCTCCAACAATTTGAAAAACAACATGAAAGCACCAGAACCCAGCAAACTTATAACAAGAGGACTTGAACACACTAATCAAGAAGAAGTAGAAAAAATTGACTTTATGAAAGTAATAGAGTCCCTTAAACAGGAGGTGAAAAACTCCCTTAAGGAAATGGACGAGAAGAATAACAAAAAGTTTGAAGAATTGAGTAAATCCATAAACGATATCCTAGGAAACCAAGAAAAAAAAAAACAATCAAACAGATAATGGAAACAGTGCAAGACTTGAAAACTGAAATGGAAGCAAGGAAGAAAACACAACCCGAGGGCCAACTGGATTTGGAAAATCTATGTAAATGAAGAGAGACTACAGAAACAAGCATAACCAACAGAATACAAGAGATAGAAGAAAGAATCTCAGATTCTGAAGATACCATAGAGAAAATAAATGCACTGATCAAAGAAAACAGCAAATCCAACAAATCCTCATCACAAAACATTCAGGAAATCTGGGACACAATAAAAAGACCAAACCTAAGAATAATAGGCGTAGAAGAAGGAGAAGAAATACAGCTCAATGGTTCAGAAAATATATTTAATAAAATTATAGAAGAAAACTTCCCAAACCTAAAAAAAGATATTCCTATTAAGGTTCAAGAAGCTTACAGAACACCAAATAGACTGGATCAAAAAAAAAAAAAATCCCCTCGCCATATTATAATCAAAACACAAAACATACAGAAGAAAGAAAGAATATTAAGAGCTGCAAAGGAAAAAGGTCAAGTAACATATAAAGGTAAACCTATCAGACTAACACCTGACTTCTCTATGGAAACCATGAAAGCCAGAAGGTCCTGGATAGATGTTTTGCAGAAACTAAGAGACCATGGATGCAAGCCCAGATTACTATACCCAGCCAAGCTTTCATTCACTATAAATGGAGAAAACAAAATATTCCAGGATAAAAACAAATTTAAACAATACATAGCCACAAATCCAGCCTTACAGAAAGTAATAGAAGGAAATTCACAAACAAAGGAGTCCAGCATTGCCCAAAATAACTCAGACATCTAGCGACCCTTCACCAGCACATCGCAAAGAAAGGAAACACACAATCTCTACTACCATATAAAAAATGACAACCGGAGTTAACATCCACTGGTCATTAATATCACTTAATATCAATAGACTCAATTCACCTATAAAAAGGCACAGGCTAAGAGATTGGATACGAAAACAGGATCCAACATTCTGCTGTTTACAAGAAACACACCTCAACCACAAAGACAGACATCTACTCAGAGTAAAGGGTTGGGAAAAGGTTTATCAAGCAAATGGACCTAAGAAACAAGCCGGTGTGGCCATACTAATTTCTAACAAAGTTGACTTCAAACTAAAATCAATCAGAAGAGATGGAAAGGGACACTTTATACTCATTACAGGAAAAATCTATCAGAATGAAGTCTCAATCCTGAATATCTATGCCCCTAATACAAAAGCACCCACTTATATAAAAGAAACATTACTAGAACTCAAGACAGCCATCAAACCAAACACACTGATAGTGGGAGACTTCAACACTCTTCTTTCACCAAGGGACAGGTCAATTCGACAGAAACCTAACAGAGAATTAAGAGACTTAATAGAGGTAATGAACCAAATGGACTTAACAGACATCTATAGAACGTTCCACCCAAACAGGAAAGAATATACCTTCTTCTCTGTGGCTCATGGAACCTTTTCGAAAATTGACCACATACTCGGTAACAAAGCAAACTTCCACAGTTACAAAAACATATTAGTAACCACCTGCATCTTATCGGATCACCATGGATTAAAATTAGAATTCAACAACAATGCTACCCCCAGAAAGCCTACAAACTCATGGAAACTGAACAGTCAACTACTGAACCACAGCTGGGTCAAGGAAGAAATAAAGAAAGAAATTAAAGTCTTTCTTGAATTTAATGAAAATAAAGACACAACATACTCAAACTTATGGGACACTATGAAAGCAGTGCTAAGAGGAAAATTCATAGCACTAAGTGCCCACTTAAAAAAAAAACGGAGAAAGCACACATTGGAGACTTAACAGCACACCTGAAAGCTTTAGAAAAGAAAGAAGCAGACTCACCTAGGAGGAGTAGAAGACTGGAAATTATCAAACTGAGGGCAGAAATCAACAAAATAGAAACACAGAAAACAATCCAAAGAATCAATGAAACAAAAAGCTGGTTCTTGGAGAAAATCAACAAGATTGACAAACCCCTAGCCAAACTAATCAAACGGCAGAGAGAGAACACACAAATTAATAAGATCAGAAATGAAAAAGGGGACATAACCACAGACACAGAGGAAATCCAAAGAA